>NC_091076.1:55637672-55947931 GCF_032405125.1 Capricornis sumatraensis
CTAAGAACATGGTTAATTTTTTTTTAATTTAATAAGCAATGTATTATTTTTCCTCTGCAGTCTGTTCTCTCCTGGTCTTTAATACATAAATCATGCCACATCACTCTCCAAGTCAGAACTCTCCAATGACTTCCCATCACACTTAGAATAAGATCCAAACACCTTACCATGGTTTACAAGACCCTTCATCTCTGGCCCTGACTAGCTGTCTACTACCCTTCTTCTGCTTATGTTACATGAGTCTCTTTGGTCTTTTTATAGTTCTTCAGACATGCCAAGCTCATTTCTATGCCAGTGCCTTTGCACTGGCTTTTCCAACTCCGAGAATCCTCTCCATTTAGATCTTCACAAGACTTACTCCTTCATTTTGTTCAGGTCCGTGCTCTCATGCCTTCTTTTGAAAGAGGCTTTTCCTGGCCACTCTTAAAATGCTAGCCCCCATCATCACTACCAATCACTCACAATCCATCTCTACCCATGTTTTTTTAGTAGCACTGCTTTGCCATCTGAAATTGTGTCTGCCCCTCAGCACATGCACTTCAGGAAGATAGGGTCCTCTCTCGTGTTGTTCACCACTGTAGCCCCTGAATCTACTACAGCGGTTATTCAATATGTGTTAAGTAAATAAATGAATAGAATCCTAGAGGCACCCTGTGTAGAACTAAACAGCAGTTGAAGAGAGAAATAAGAAAGTAAAGTAAAACCAACATGAATTTTCACACCTGGATTATTGGAGGTTGGTAGAACCATTAAAAGTCACAAGGAACTCGGAAGGAAAGACAAATTGGGAAAGAAGTAAGACCAGTTCTGTATGAGACATTAGAAATGGTAGTAGGCATCGAGAGGGAGATGGGAGAACAGGTCATGATCGGAGATGCTATGTAAGGAATAATTGATTGTCTTCCTGATCGTTGAAGCCCTAAGGTTGCAGCAAAAGGATGTAATAGAAGAAGGAAAAGCCCTTCTGTGACAAGCTCAGGAGAGGGTCCAGATGGGGCAGTCAGGCAGGACTTAAAGAAAGCTCCGGGAAAAGAGAGTTTCAAGAAGGGAGTGTTTAACAGTTCTAAATGCTGATAACAGGAGGGGAACATGTGAAAAATAGATTGGCTATGATGGTAAGCATTTGTGACCTTTAAGAGAGAAGCCTCACTAGATTGGTGAGGGCAGGAATACATTTTACACCAACACTGTCTTGAATGTCAGTTTAATCTTTCCTCTGTGATTCATAAGGCATTTCAGCATCTCTAAGGACCTCTTGGTCATTTTGTAAATATCAATTATGTAACTCTGTAGTTAAAAAGATGTTGGATTAAGGGGAAAAGGTATAGGAAATTGAAATTAATCTATACTGATCCTACAACATTTGGTAGAAGTTACATAATTTAAACACATTCCCACCTGTGCCCAGGTTTCTGTGACTTTCTAGTGAGGGATGTAGTGTGCTCTGTTCGCTGTCAACAAAGTGTCAGTTTAGCATGTGCAGTTTTTTACATTACAAAGTGCTAAGATCAAAGGGAAAATGTTAGTTAGGACAGCAATATTTTTATGTTATTGTCTGCTGACATAAAAATGTGTTGAACTTTTACTTTTGTTGTTTTGAAAAGATATGGAAAGACTGAATAAGCAGGAGAAATTGCTCATAATCCACCACCAAGAGGCCATCATTGTTTACAGTTTCACTTTCAGTCTTTTATTCAGCTTTTTAAAACTTCTAACACTTTTGTGTTGTTTCTTATATAAAAGGAGGAATATAGTAGCTAAAAGCAGGAGCTTGAGAATCAGATTACTTGGGTTCAAATCCCATCTCTGCCTCTTTTCAGCAACATGATCTTGATGAGTTTCATAACCAGTCTGCACCTCAATCTCTTCACCTATAAAGTACAGGAACAAATAATTCCTTTATAAGCCAATTTGTCCTGATACCTGCCATATAAAACAGAGTTGATCCCATACTCTTTCCACCTTTCTTTCCAGACTTACTTGTTGCATTTTCCCCCTCCACTGGCACTCATTGCAAGACTTTTCATCACTTTCTGATGTTTTGTACTTTTGTCCTTAGTTTTAAGGTGCAAATACTGTTTCCAAATAAAATCTAGGTTGGGAGCCACCTCTTCTGGATACTAAGCTAATATGAGAAACTGAGGAAACCAGTTGAGGATTATAGTTGTCTACAACGGCCTTAAAGTTTCACTGCACCCCCATGTTAAAGTCAAATATGGCCTGACTCTGCTCTGAAATAAAAAAGGATAATAAACTAATTAAAGCATTTGATTGTCTGTATCAAAGTTATTATTCTGAAGCCATTTACCATACAGTGGTAATCAAATGACTGGATGGGCCGTTAACAGTAATATGTCCCTTTGGGCACCACATCACAGTTGTGTTATGTGGAGACTGTTGTGACAGAAATGTTTCTAAGACTAGGTTAAATGTGGACTATTTAAGTAATAGAGACTTCAAGGGAAAACAGTTTTTTCTTTTGTTTACTTCAGGAAAGTATTTGAAATTATTTCAAGGTTATCTTTAAAGAAAGGGGAGGTTAAGAAAAATGGTCATGTTAGCCCTTTATTAAAATAATTGGTCAAATAGCATCAAGGCAGAAGAACACAGATATAATAGATGTAACACCTGTCTCAGGACTTCATGATTGAAAACAAAACTAAGCCCCTAGTTCTCCCAGTCAAATTCAGTGGGTCATTTGGGTGTGACAGTTACAGTCATATTTCCAGAACCAACCTTGATTTTGAGTGTTTGGGCACCCTTTCAATTACTCTCCTGCTTAGGACTCAGAATAAAATAGTTGAAGTGTCTGTAATGTTCTTTCTTTGTGAGCAAGGTTTTTATCGATCTTACTCTTTTCTATGTTCTAGTAACGTAAGGTACGTTGTTATCCAAAAGTGGATCTGTCTTTATTGATAAGGTTACTGACAAGTTCTGTGAAATGTGTTACTATGCTATGGGTTGTAAAGTTTTTATAAACAACAAAATGCTATTGTTTTGTTGCTTGAGATGGTGGTGAATTGACTAACTTAAGGAAACAGGCTGCTGCAGGTTTTTCTAAGTATCTTGCAGTAAATCAACCTTCAAAGACTTCCTTAGGAAACAGATTGGTGCTTTTTAAAAATATAAATGCAATATATTAAACATACTTCTTAAATCATCTAGTTCTTTTTCCTAATCCAAAAATAAGAAAAATATATCAATTTGTAATATGACTGCCTAGAGATCTGAATAACAAAAATCGTCGATGTTCTTAATCCAGCATAGCTGTCAATTTCCTAGTTCTTTTGTGTGTTTCGTTGTGTGTGTATATGTTAGTCAGGCAGTTGTGTTCAACTCTTTGTGACCCCATGGACTGTAGCACACCAGGCTCCTCTGTCTGTGAGATTTCCCAGGCAAGAATACTGGAGTAAGTAGCCAACCATTCCCTTCTCCAGGGGAATCTTCCCAACCCAGGGATCGAACCCAGCTCTCTCGCATTGTAGGTGGATTCTTTACCAGCTGAGCCACAAGGGAATCCCTTACTGAAACATACACATTTATAAACATATTTTTTTAATGCCTAAAGGAGATATTGCTATTTCCCAAAGACCTGATAAGTGTACTCAAAACATTACTTTGGAATGTTTGCATTTGAGAGTATAACTGAAATATTTTATTGTCAATGCAGTTTGTGGTATTTTATTGTTTCCAAAGGCCATTGTGCCTAAGTGGCAGCACAGAGGTTGTTTGCCATAATATCACATTCAGAAAACCATGAATGCAAGCCAGTCTATTGGAATGCACAGGCCAGCAAGTATGCTCTTTTCTATTTAGTCAACTTTTGTTTAAACATGATTTACTTGAGTGGAAGTTGACAAAACACTGAGCTTTTATGATCTTGTCATAGCAGTGCTCTGTTATGTGACCTAGATTTCAAATCTCTGTAGTATTTCCTGTATAAAACTAGTGTAGTCCCTCTCTGTGCACCTACCACAATAATAAAATATGAGTCAGCTATGTAGAGACACTATCTGTGGAAGGTTTCTTTTTAATCAAAACCTTTGTTAATAAAGAAAAAGTACATAGTGCTATTTATATTCCAGATGAGCTAATAAGTTAGGTATAATTAAGAATCTTTCTAGGAGGAAATTTCTTGGGAGATATTTAAAGATACACTCCTTAAATTTTTTTTTTATTTCTTTTTTTTATTTTTATTTTTACTTTATTTTGCTTTACAATACTGTATTGGTTTTGCCATACATTGACATGAATCCACCACGGGTGTACATGAGTTCCCAATCCTGAACCCCCCTCCCACCTCCCACCCCATATCAACTCTCTGGATCATCCCTGTGCACCAGCCCCAAGCCTCCTGTATCCTGTATAGAACATAGACTGGCGATTCGTTTCTTACATGATAGTATACATGTTACAGTGCCATTCTCCCAAATTTTTTTAAAATAATATCCTTTTTTATATACATAAAGAATTTTCTTATTTCTTAGTCTGGTGTAACCTTGAAATTCTTAGTAGGCAGAATTTGTGACCTTTATTTGTACTGAACAAATATTTTTTAACCTGTTCTCTTCAAAGAATTTTTGTTATTGCAATCTACTATTATAATTTCATTTTTCTAAATGAGCATTTACACCCTGGAAATGCCTATTCAGTTCTGTCCTATGTGAAGTGACATTGGCAGATTTCAGCTATATATAGCCTTTCCTCTTGGCTCAGCCCTTAGTATAAAAAAGGCTAGTTGTGAAATAACAGCCATTGTGCTATAATATTACTGCTAGGAAACCAGATAAATTGATTGCACATGCATCACGTGGTCAAGGCTTCCCAACACTCCAGTCTTGACTAAATAGCACAGCAGATTTTAAATATTATGCATAGCAAAGAAATGTAGGTCTATCCAAATTGGCTGTACTAATGGAATAGAATGATAGTTGCAGCTATATCTAAATAATATCAAACATCTGTATTACCAATGAAATACTGGCTCATCTAGGTATAGACATATACATTTATGTGGGCAGAACAACTGGGTGATGAATTGAGTGACCAGAGCCTGTGTCTGACTCTCAGCATAGGCCCAGAGCGCCGCTGTGCAGCATTCTCCTTCAGGCTCTATTCTCTCCCTTAATCGCATCTCCACTCCTTTTCCTTCTTTCCCATCCTTTCCTTTCCTTCACCAAATTCTGATTGAGAACCCACACTGTATGTTGAGTGGGGACGGGAGACATAGCCTTACTGGAACCATGTAGAGAGCAATTGGATAGTTTTTAAAGTTTAATTATATACTTACAAATTATGGTAAACGTCCTAAAGAATACAAAGTGAAAGTGAAAGTGAATTCGCTCAGTCGTGTCCGACTCTCTGCGACCCCATGGACTGTAGCCTACCAGGCTCCTCTGTCCATGGGATTTTCCAGGCAATAGTACTGGAGTGGGTTGCCATTTCCTTCTCAGGGGATCTTCCCGACCCAGGGATTGAACCCGGGTCTCCCACATTGTAGACAGACACTTTACCATCTGAGCCACCAGGGAAGCTTAATACAAACATAGTATCATTTATTTCTTCAGCAAACATTTCTGAGGATCAACGATGTGTCAGGCGTTTTGCTAGGAATGAATGAAACAAAGTGATCCCTACCCTCATGGAGGAAACTGGGAAAGGAAGAGTGGACTGTCTTTGTGGTAAGATTCAAGTAGAAACTTGAAAGACAACTAAGAGTCACCTGTCTTAACAACCTAAGGAGAGAGCATTCTAGGCTGAGGCAAAGAGCTGCCTACACAAAGGAATGAAAGGAGACTAGGATAGGTTCATTTAGTGAGACGGGGACAGTTAAGTCGGGTCAGCTTTTGAAAAATAAAACTTAATTTTAGAAAAATTGTATGTAATTTTCCTGTGAAGCATGTAGTGGAAATATTATTGGGAAATTGCTTATACTAGCCTAAGGTAAGAAGAAAGGCTGGACTGGAGAAATAAATGTAAGAGTCACCAGCATGTATAGAATTTTTAAAGCTATGAAAGTGGTAAGATCACCTGGGATGAGAATATGGTAGGGAAAAGAAGGGGATGCAAGACTGAACCCTAGGAACATTTACATGGCTACAGAGAAAGAAGAAACTGAACTAAAAAGGAATGATCTTTTAAAAATTTAGATGACATTTTTCATTTTCTAAATTTAGGTACAAGACTGTGTGTGTATAGTATTGTGGAAACCAGGAAAAACTGAAAGCTTTTAACAGCATATACTATTTTTTAACTTCTTATTTTATATTGGGATATAGCTAATTAACAACATTGTGATAGTTTCAGGTGAGCAGTGAAGGGACTTACCCATATGCATGCATAGATCCATTCTCCCCTAAATCCCCCTCCCATCCAGGCTGCCACATAGCATTGAACAGAGTTCCATGTTCTATACAATAGATCCTTGTTGGCTGTCCATTTTAAATATAGCAATATGTACATGAAGAACTATGCACTGGGGTTCATGACATTGTAGAGGAGGCAGGGATCAAGACCATCCCCAAGAAAAAAAAATGCAAAAAGGCAAAATGGTTATCTGAGTAGGCCTTACAAATAGCTGTGAAAAGAAGAGAAGCAAAAAGCAAAGGAGAAAAGGAAAGATATACCTATTTGAATGCAAAATTCCAAAGAACAGCAAGGAGAGATAAGAAAGCCTTCCTCAGTAATCATGCAAAAAAATAGAGGAAAACAATAGAATGGGAAAGACTAGAGATCTCTTCAAGAAAATTAGATATACCAAGAGAATATTTCATGCAAAGATAGGCACAATAAAAGACAGAAACAGTAGGGACCTAACAGAATCTGAAGATATTAAGAAGAGGTAGCAAGAATACACAGAAGAACTATACAAAAAAGATCTTCACAACCCAGGTAATCACAATGATGTGATCACTCAGCTAGAGCCAGACATCGTGGAATGCGAAATCAAGTGGCCCTTAGGAAGCATCGCTACGAACAAAGCTAGTGGAGGTGATGGAATTCCAGTGGAGCTATTACAAGTCCTAAAAGATGATGCTGTGAACGTGCTGCACTCAATATGCCAGCAAATTTGGAAAACTCACCAGTGGCCACAGGACTGGAAAAGGTCAGTTTTCATTCCAATCCCAAAGAAAGGCAATGCCAAAGAATGCTCAAACTACCACACAATTGCACTCATCTCACACACTAGTAAAGTAATGCTCAAAATTCTCCAAGTCAGGCTTCAACAGTACATGAACTATGAACTTCCAGATGTTCAAGCTGGATTTAGAAAAGGCAGAGGAACCAGAGATCAAATTGCCAACATCCGCTGGATCATTGAAAAAGCAAGAGAGTTCCAGAAAAGCATCTGCTTCGACTTTGTTGACTATGCCAAAGCCTTGACAGTGTGGATCACAACACACTGTGGAAAATTCTTCAAGAAATGGGAATACCAGACCACCTGACCTGCCTCCTATGAAATCTGTATGCAGGTCAGGAAGCAACCATTAGAACTGGACATAGAACAGCAGACTGGTTCCAAATCGGGAAAGGAGTACCTCAAGGCAGCATATTGTCACCCTACTTATTTAACTTCTATGCAGAGTACACCATATGAAATGCCAGGCTGGATGAAGCACAAGCTGGAATCAAGATTGCCGGGAGAAATACCAATAACCTCAGATTCACAGATAGCACCATCCTTATGGCAGAAAGTGAAGAAGAACTAAAGAGCCTCTTGATGAGAGTGAAAAAGTTGGCTTAAAACTCAACTTTCAGAAAACTAAGATCAGGGCATCCGGTCCCATCACTTCATGGCAAATAGATGGGGAAACAGTGACAGACTTTATTTTGGGGGGCTCCACAATCACTGCAGATGGTGATTGCAGCCATGAAATTAAAAGACTCTTGTTCCTTGGAAGAAAAGCTATGACCAACTTAGACAGCATATTAAAAAGCAGAAACATTACTTTGCCAACAAAGGTCTGTCTAGTCAAAGCTATGGTTTTTCCAGTAGTCATGTATGGATGTGAGAATTGGACTATAAAGAAAGCTGAGTGCCAAAGAATTGATGCTTTTGAAGTGTGTTTTTGAAGAAGACTTGAGAGTCGCTTGGACTGCAAGGAGATCCAACCAGTCCATCCTAAAGGAAATCAGTCCTGAATATTCATTGGAATGACTGATGCTGAAACTCCAATACTTGAGCCACCTGATATGAAGAACTGCCTCATTTATAAAGACCCTAATGCTGGGAAAGATTAAAGGTGGGAGGAGAAGGCAACGACAGAGAATGAGATGGTTGGATGGCATCACTGACTCAATGGACATGAGTTTGAGTAAGCTCTGGGAGTTGATGATGGACGGGGAAGCCTGGCGTGCTGCAGTCCGTGGAGTCGCAGAGTCAGACACGACTGAGCAAGTGAACTGATCTGTATGTATATGACCATCCCAAACTCCCTAACTATCCCTTCCCCTCCAGCCACTGTAAGTTCCTTTTCTTTGTCTATGAGTTTCTTTCTGTTTGTGAGTAAGTTCATTTGTTTCATTTTTTTTAGATTCCCCATATAAGGGATATCATATCATATCTTTTCTTGTCTGTCTGACTTACTCAGTATGACACTCTCATCCATGTTGCTACAAATGGCGTTATTTCATTCCTTTTAATGGCTGAGTAATATTTCATTTTATATGTTGTACCACTTCTTCTTTATCCATTCCTCTGTCAATGAACATTTAGGTTGCTTCCAAAAAAGCATATACTCGAGGTAATTATCCTGGTAGATAAATTTTTAAAAATTATTCTCAGCAAATTGTAAAAGACTGCATAATCATTAATGTATATATTTTTCTGTTTTATATATTTCTTTTACATTATATAGTGCTGTGCTCAGTAGCTCAGTCATCTCTGACTCCGTGATCCCATGGACTGTAGCCTGCTAGGCTCCTCTGTCCATGGAGTTTTCCAGGTAGAATACTGAAGTGGGTTGCCCCTTCCTACCATAAGGGGCCTTCCCAGTCCAGGGACTGAAGCCATAGCTTTTGCATCTCCTGCATTGGCAGGCAGATTCTTTACCACTAGCATCACCTGGGAAACCCCATATTTTATAGTATATGATATATAATATATGTTTTTATATATCTATTACAGAACCACTTTATAGAATTGTAAGTATAGTTCTAAATATAGAAACAATATATATTTTTAAATAGAACATATTTTATATATATATATTTTTAGAACCACTTTCTTCAATGTAGAAACTATCTTAACCAACCTTAATAGGTCCCTCTCTAGTACTACCATGAACTTAAACTGCTACCAGTTAAAATGTATATCAGAGTTGATTGTTCCCAAAACAATTAATGCCAATTGTACTTGCCACTGTAAATTAATTGTAATTTTTGTAATTTGATGAAATGTGAATGTAGAAATCAAAAGTTGATTTTATAAAAACTAAGTTGAATACTTTAGAGATTTGATAATGGTGAATTAATATTGTTATTGATTAGATGTAAGAAGGGCTTACCAGGTAGCTCAGTGGCATAAAGAATCTTTCTGCCAATGCAGGGGATACAGGTTTGATCCCTGGGTCAGGAAGATCCCATGGAGGAGGAGATGGCAACCCACTCAGTAATCTTGCCTGGAAAATCCTATGGACAGAGAAACCTGGTAGCCTACAGTCCATGGGGTCGCAGAGAGTTGTCTACAACTTAGTGACTGAGCACACAGCACAGATGTAAGAGTCATTTGTAAAAGATTGAAGGAAAATTATAAAAGTCTAGAAGGATTCTTTTGCTCTTCAGTTGCTTCATAACTGTTCTTAATCCTCAATCTACTTTGAAGAACCTGAAACTGGAAATGAGAGCTGATGCATTTTGAGTGTGGTTTCTATGATAAAAACAACACAGACCCCTATCAAAGCAGTGATCAATAAACAAAAGACTAGCCTAATAAAGACTGGCAACTGGATGTGTTATTTATGTGTTTTGATTTAAAATAAAATATATAAGCATAAAATAATATATCCACATATATATATGATACCTTAACTAACCTATGGTTAGTCTTCTTCTGTAGCCAAAACAAAGGTAAACTTTAACTCAGCCTAAGTTGATTACCAGAATGCATTCACAAACTTATCATTGGATAAATGGAACCTTACAATAAAAGTTTAATCCTTTTCCTTCATGATTTTGATATTTAGATACTTCAAACAAGGAAAATGACTCTGTGAATGTGTTGAACTTTCTAACCATATGTGTTTTTCTAAGCATATTGTGTTTTTACACCCAGCCTTTGTTTCTTTGCTATAATAATCATGAAACAAAAATGAAAATATGAGTCACTCAGTTGTGTCTTTATGACCCCATGGACTGTAGCCCACCAGGCTCCTCTGTCCATTGAATTCACCAGGCAAGAATACTGGAGCCATTCCTTCTCCAGGGGATCTCTCCAACCCAGGGATCAAACGTGGGTCTCCCACATTGCAGGCAGATCTGTTACCATCTGAGCCATCAGAGAAGACCGTATAATAATCATATTGGTAACTTTCAGAATACAATTATGTATTAATTTAAACCAACATTGTTACCTCACTTTTATTGTCAAATATAACCTCAGTTAAGGTTAATAAAATATACTTCTCAAGTAGAAAATTATATAAATTATAAGGGTTCAATTCTTATTTTCTTAAATTCTCTTTACAGTTAGTTCCAAACCTTACTCAAAATACTTAGAAGACACAAGGAATAATAGTTTTTAATATTGCTACATGTTAAATATCAGTTTCTACTGTTCTATAAATTTAGCTGCAAGTATTTAATTATCAGTAATAATAATTGCTTTATTGACTATGCCAAAGCCTTTGACTGTGTAGATCACAATAAACTGTGGAAAATTATGAAAGAAATGGAAATACCAGACCAGCTGACCTGCATCTTGAGAAACCTATGTGCAGGTCAGGAAGCAACAGTTAGAACTGGACATAGAACAACAGACTGGTTCCAAATAGGAAAAGGAGTCCATCAAGGCTGTATATTGTCACCCTGCTTATTTAACTTCTATGCAGAGTACATCATGAGAAACGCTGGGCTGGAAGAAGCACAAGCTGGAATCAAGATTGCTGGGAGAAATACCAGTAACCTCAGATATGCAGATGACACCACCCTTATGGCAGAAAGTGAAGAGGAACTAAAAAGCCTCTTGATGAAAGTGAAAGAGGACAGTGAAAAAGTTGGCGTAAAGCTCAACATTCCAAAAACGAAGATCATGGCATCTGGTCCCATCACTTCATGGCAAATAGATGGAGAAACAGTGGAAACAGTGTCAGACTTTATTTCTGGGGCTCCAAAATCACTGCAGATGGTGACTGCAGCCATGAAATTAAAACACGCTTATTCCTTGGAAGGAAAGTTTTGACCAACCTAGACAGCATATTCAAAAGCAGAGACATTACTTTGTCAACAAAGGTCCGTCTAGTCAGGCTGTGGTTTTTCCAGTGGTCATGGATGGATGTGAGAGTTGGACTGTGAAGAAAGCTGAACGCTGAAGAATTGATACTTTTGAACTGTGGTGTTGGAGAAGACTCTTGAGAGTCCCTTGGACTGCAAGGAGATCCAACCAGTCCATTCTAAAGGAGATCAGTCCTGGGTGTTCTTTGGAAGGACTGATGCTAAAGCTGAAACTCCAGTACTTTGGCCACCTGATGCAAAGAGTTGACTCATTGGAAAAGACCCTGATGCTGGGAGGGATTGGGGCAGGAGGAAAAGGGGACAACAGAGGATGAGATGGCTGGATGGCATCACCAACTCGATGGACATGAGTTTGAGTGATCTCCGGGAGTTTGTGATGGACAGGCAGGTCTGGTGTGCTGCGATTCATGGGGTCACAAAGAGTCAGACACGACTGAGAGACTGAACTGAACGGAATAATATTTTCAAATTAAAATTCCATATTTAATAGTCAAATTGTGAACAGTGTGGGATGGCAAGTGCTTAAACTGAGGAGGTAGTAAAATAGAGTATAATAAAGGATAGTGATCCAGTGGGGGAAATAGAGATGAAGACTCCCAGAATTTATAAATTAGGTTTTACTTTAATAAATATTTATTGATTTAGTTGGCTGCATCAGGTCTTGGTTGCAACATGCAGAATCTTCATCGTGTCACGCAGAATCTTCGCCTGTGGCACAAACTCTAGTCATGGCAGGTGGCTCCAGAGTACATGGGCTTTAGTAGTTGCAGCGTATGGGCTTAGTTGCTACATGGCCTGTGGTATCTTAGTTCCTCAACCAGGAATCAAACCTGTATCCCCCGAATTGCAATGCAGATTCTTAACCACTAGACCATCAGGCAAGTCTCCATAAATTATATTCTTAAAGTAGATTTTATTTATTGGATTTTTAAATACTGTTTTTTTGTACATATGCACAGATGTCTAATAAATACAATGTCTGTGATCCCTAGCTGTAAATAGTTTCACATCATTCTGTTAGTTTTGTATTGCTGACCAAGTAGCTTCCTTCCAGAGACATGTATGGTGCTTTGAGATGTAAGTATTATATAGCATCAGAAGTTAAGTCTTTGGGCTATCAGATAGAAGCACAACAAGAAGACGAACTTGGGCTCAATTCTGAAGAAGATCTTTGGACAATCAGAACTATCCTGTGTGTCCCATCACTACAGAGCCTGGAGAAATCATATAAAACTTATAGATACATTAGCGAAAATGAAACTGCTGAAGCCCCTCTGTATGTCTGCCACAAAACATGAGCATTTTGTGTAGTCAGCAAAGATCGAGGGGTTCCGGGGGGCTAAAATACCATCCTTGCTGTGTTTGCCTGCCTGGATTTTGAGGTAGAGCACTACATCTCCTAGGGGAAGAGGTGCCATTTTATGATTTTCACAAGGCCACCAGCCTTCCAATCTCCATACCTGCGTTGCATCAACTCAGAGGAGGTGCTGTTTTCTAGCACTTGAACATTTCCAACCCATAATGGGACTTTTTCTTTGTTCTTTTTAATGTCACCATAGGCTAGAAGGGGCCTTGTTTTTCCTTCCCACCAACACTAAGTGTCTGACTAAGCAAATGAAAGGAAATGAATTAAATATTCAACTCAGAAAATAAATTTTTTGGAACCAAATATGTTTGAGTAGGACTCAGTCCCCTCAAGGAGCTAGCAGTATATGGAAGGAGGGGAACAAAATAACTATGCAAATTATCATAATGCTAAATTGAAGATATTAACTATTTTATGAATGGTAAAAAGTGCCAGTAGCTCAAAAGAACAATGAGGGAAATTGTTTTAAAATCAGGCAAGCATTTACAAGGAATGAAACACTTAAGATTTGGCTCTGAGGAATTTTGAATGGCAGCAATGGAACCAAAAGGGAATTGTAGTGACTGGAAGATAAAAGAAAAACTGTCATAATTTAAAAGCACTGAAAAAACTTTGAGATACAAGGTTGAAACAGATATCTCATTATTTATTCTACTATAAGCAACACAGTCTTGAGAAAATATTGCAACATGGCTTATTAACTATTTGCCCTGATAGCCTAAGGTCCCCAAGGGCTCAGGCACACTCAGTCTGACAGACCTTGCTATCTTAACTAACCTTAATCCACTCTCTTGTTGTTTTTTGTTTTTGTCATCTATGGCAGACTGATTGTCCTACCAGGTGTGTCACAGCAGAAACTGTAAAGCCAAGTACTTGCTTTTTGAACCTCCTGCTTCTGAGGGTAGCCCATTCCTGGCCAATGACATATGAACGAAAATCTGCTTAGGAACTTTTGTAAAGCTTTTGATTAATGAGATAAGGACAGATGGAGCTCAGACCACTTTTTTTCCTTTCTTCCTGTCTTCAATATAGACATGTCTATAGCTTTGGAGGCCTTGCAACTACAAGGTTGCACTGGAGTAGAAATATAGAAACTGAGACCTTGATGCTATTATTGGGCACACTCTAGGCTGCGTAACTCCTGTTTGTTTGCCCCCGTAGTTGGGTGGTCTGTCACTTTCACCTGAAAGCATTCCTACTAATGTGCCACTTTTTTCCTGAATCCCTTCAGGCAGTCTTGCTTTTACAAATCTGAAGATAATCTTCCTTCTGGGGATGTGAATACTCAACAAAATATTGTTGAACACTTACCATGTACCAAAGACTATACTGTATACTAGAAAGCGATACAGAGATTTAAAACATAGCCAGTGCCCTCAAGGAACTCATGTTTGCCATGGAAGAGTGATAAGTGCTATGACAGAAGCTAGTACAGACCACAGAAGTACCGCAGAAGAGGGAGAGATGAATTCTGCCAGGGAAACTAGGGGAGGGTGCAGAGGCAGTACCACTCAGGTTGGTTCCAGCTTGATGAGCAGAAGTTTACAAGGCAGAAAAGAAAGGAAAATGTTAGTAATTTTAAGCAGAGTTGATAGCTTGTGCAAATGCAGTGAGGAGTTGAAAGAACATGACATGTATTGAGGAAAAGCAAAATGTTGAGAGTGGTTGGAACATTTTGGCTTTTTTTTTTTGTGAAAGACTCTATTTAAAAATGAAAATAGAATTAAACTCTATGAAGCTACTTGTATAATTAATAGAAGGTAGTTAATTTAAATTCTGTCTACTTTGAATTTATGAAAACATGAGCTGGTCAAAAATTTCTCTCTAGATTGTAAATTCACATATTTAGATGTATGTGTTGGTGTATCACTTTCTAAGGAAATTAAAATATTAAGATTAGGAAGAGATTGCCTAAAGTAGAAGCAACATTTAAACACTTTTGAAGTACTTATTTTTGTTATAAATACTTAACATTTTTAGTTAAAGGTATTACAAACAATCATTAAAATACATCATTAAAGATCATTATCTCAAATCAAAGTGTAAATGAAAGTGGGAAAATAAATTTTCTTAATTAGAAAATCTCTTTGAGAGATTTCACTAGTCCCTCCTTTTTTCATTCACATTTGAGAGTTTTTAATTCCTTGAGTTTGTTATCCATCTTCTTTTCTGTTATTAATTAAAACAGATACATAGTTTTAGAAAGGTTTGCTGAAGCTCCAGTCCTAAAACCCCAGATTCCAACATACTGTTTGGCAAATCTCCAACCGAAGGACATTCGTTATCAGGATCCCCAAATATAACAGCTTTTCTTTTTGTTCAGTAATTTAGTATAGTTAAATGAAGGGGAAAGGAATACTTGGGGGCCTAAAGCTGGATATGTTGATATAAAGCTAAGGGGAGACTTGCAGAATTGATACCTGATTTACTGGGTATTGTTGTCTATATCAGTCAAACCAAATCAATATATAGAAATAAAAATCGACTGTTTATAATTGAAGGTGTTTTTATACTGAATTATCAGAAATTATCATCATCACTGGTCAAATGAGAGATAACTCTCATATTTCTTAGCTTCTTATGATATTGATCTTTACTCAGTGCTGTTAGATTGAAAGATGCAAATAAGGAGTATGTGTTCAGGCCTTACTTTTTACATGGCACCTGTTTACATGCTGTTTTAGAAAGTATGACTCTATAAGGCATTTACAGAATAGACTCTGACTCATTTTAATAGATAGATATAGATGCATTTAAAAAAGAAGATAGGAAAAACAATAGAATAAATTGTCTTAGAAACACTTTTTGCTCTCCCATCTCACAGAAGATTTACCTAAAGTGATGGGTTTAGCACTCAAAAGAAATTTATTTTTATTGTAGTGATTAGCAGATTTTACTTTTAAATGAGTTCAACCTCTTTTAAAGAAGAGTATGAATTTATGTCAGTGTGGTCAATCTAATTTCGGTCAAGTAAGCTGATTTACCAGTGTGCAAAATTTAGACCCGTTTTTATAGCTGTGTTAGCTAACTCAGGCTGCCATGACCAAATACTGCAGCCTGAGTAACAACAGAAACTGTTTTGTCACAGTTCCGGGGGCTACAAAGTCCAAGGTCGAGGAACTGGGAATGTAGGTTTTATTCTGAGGCCCCTTCTTTTGACTTGTAGGCAGCTACCATCTTTCTGAGTGCTCACATGATCTCTTCTTTATTCACACGTGAGTAGGGAGAGAGGAGTCAGAATCTCTTTTTATAAGACAGTAGTTTTATCAGGTCAAAGCCCCACCTCTATGACACCATTTGTCATTAATTACTTTCTTAGATGCCCCTGTCGCTATACACAGCCACACTGGGGATTGGGGCTTCAAATTACGAATTTTGCAGGAACACACACACTCAGTCCATAACAACAGCAAAACTGTTAAGCAGGCAGTAGCTAATAATTGAAAATTAATATACTGTTTACATTTGAAAGAGAAGTCTGAGTGCAACTTTTTTTGCTCTGCATATAAGTTGCATTATTACAGAGCAACATACTGGATGATGTCTAGATCAGAAGTTAAATTACTGACCTTCCATATAATTGACTCTATGATAAAGCTTCTTAACCTATTTTGGCATCAGTCTCCAATTTATAGCATTAGACAAGTGAATCAAGAATTTCTAAAATTTCTTTCTACTCAAAAATTCTTTGATTCTGAGAGTTCTGCTTTCAGTATGACTGAATAATCTCCTGACAGACTAACTGTCTTTCAAAACTCAATTATAAACTCTGGGAAAAATCTGAAAAACAACCACTTGAAGCCTCTAGAGAGTAAAATCAGGCAGATTCTGGACAATAGTCAAAAAGTGGAAGAAAGAACGAACCGGGGATAAGTTTCTTGTTTGTTCCGCTTTCAGATTGAGGGCAGGACCCAGGGCTGGGACTAGAGTGAGGCAAGAAGAACCCTGTTAAGGGGAGCACTCACTCTTGGGCACTGACTCTTCACTTACATGAATGAGCCTGAGGGTGAGCACCTTCTTAAATTTTGAACCATGGACACCTTGCTTGCCTCGCTCTACTCCAAGGCCTAACAGGACCCATGGAGCAGTAAAACTTTTGATAACCTGGAGTCTCTATGACATAGAACTAGAATATGAAGTTTGAAGCGAACTTTACTGATGCAAAGTGAGGGAAGAAAAGTCTAGAGAGGAGACAGCCAAATACAAGGCCCCCAGATTCTGTGTATAAATTCCACTCAGCTCTGTGACTGACCCCAACCAAGCTCAGAAGAGATTGCAACAGCCCAGCCAAGGGGGTATAGAAAACTGAACTGAGATTTCAGTCATTGCCCAAGAGGTAGATAGAGCCTATAGCTTGAGTCTGACCAAGTAAATCTCCTGCAAAACTGGAAATATCAACACTCTTCAGAGTAATTATAGTGAAATTCAGAGTTTCTACCATATAACATTCATAATGTCCAGAATATAAAACACAATTACTCAATGTAAAAAGAAACAGGAAAGTATGACATTCTTAACCAAAAGGACAAAGAGCAGAGATAGACTCCCAAAGGATCCAGATGCTGGAAAAGAATAAGAAAGTGCTTTTTAAAACTATGTTCAAGGAAGTAAAGGAAAATATATTCACAATGAATGCAAAGATAAGATATATCAGCAGATAAATAGAAATCCTTTATTAAACTAATTGGAATTTCTAAAAGTAAAAAGCATAATGTTTCTAAAAATTATGGTAGTCTGCGGAATGGTGGTAAAAATCATCAGGAATGGTATCTTTCTGGGGTGATGGTAATATTCTGTTTGATGGTATTTTGGATTACACAGGTGTAAGCATTTGTCAAAAATCAGTGAATGTACACTTAAGGCTTGTGCATTTTATTGTATGTAAATTACATATCAAAGAAAAAATTCTAGATATACTTCCCAAATGAAAAAGGCCCTAAATCAGAGAATTGCCTACATCCTGACAAAGACACTCTGGTATATGACTGTTGTCTTTGAAGTTCATTCAAAAGTGGTTATTGAGTGAATATATTCCACAGTGGTGAACTTTCCAGGTAGAAAGAACAGTATCTGAAGAACCATAGAAAGGAAGACATCAATACTTGTAGGAGACTAGACAATAAGTAAGATTACTAGGACATGAAAATAAAAAAATAAAAGATTGAAGCTATATTTAAAAAGCGTTTTTTAATGAGGTTGTTTATATTGCTGTCTTTAGAGAGTTCCCTGTTATTTTTAATTATAAAGGAATAATTTATATATAATAAAAATAAGTGTGCAATTCACTGAGTTTTGATAAATATATATAATTACGTAATGCCATCATAATCACATTAGAGAACCTTTCCATCACCTCAGAACTTGTTCATGTGCCCCTGTGTGGTCAGTCCGTTAGCCCTGGAGCCAGGCAGCCACTGATCTGCCTTCTGTCACTTATAGTTTTGCCTTTTTGAAAATTTCATATAAATAGTATGTGGCATCTTCCACTTAGTATAGTGCTTTTGAGATTCATCTATGGTGTGTGCATCAATTGTATCAGTGTTGTTCAGCAGTGTTGATTGATTGATATTCCACAATTTATCCAGTCACCACTTGATGGGGCATTTGAATTCTTTTCATTTGGGGCTATTATGAACAAAGCTTCAGTGAAGATTCAAGCATGTCTTTCTGTGGATATGTGTTTTGAAAAGATTTTAAATGCCACACTACAGATATTTTACTTTTTTAAGTGGTAGTCAACTATTCTGTGAGCACTAATATTCTTTGAGGAGAAAGAGGAGAAAAAGCAAAGTTCTTTTATTTGAGTTTATAACTCTTTAATGTAATCAGTATTGAGTTTATCTGACTGCATGAAAGCTATTGCTTAAAAATTTTATTTGCTCTGCTAAAGTGTTTTTATTGCTTGTCTTTGCATCTTTTTAAAAATATATTTGATAAAAATGTAAGCAAATCTTTTTTTTTTTTTTTTTGTAAATCTTATTTTTACTTTATTTTACTTTACTGTATTGGTTTTGCCATACATTGACATGAATCCACCACGGGTGTATACTAGCTCCCAATCCTGAATCCCCCTCCCACCTCCCACCCCATATCATCTCTTTAAAGGTGAATACCCAAAAGAGGGACTTCCCAAGTGGCACTAGTGGTAAAGAACTTGCCTGCCAGTTCAAGAGACATAAGAGACGCGGTTTGCTCCTTGGATTGGGAAGATCCCTGGAGGGAGGGCATGACAGCCCACTCCAGTATTTTTGCCATGGAGAATCCCATGGACAGAGGAGCCTGGCGGGCATAGCGTCGCAAAGAGTCGGACACAACTGACAAAAGATTTAACACACATGCTCGCACACGTGCAAACCTCCAAAAGAGGTTTTGTTTTTATGATTTTTAAAAAATTTTAAAACAAGGATGTTAAAAGCAAAATGCTACATGATTAGGTACTAGTGATGCTTAGAGTTCCATTATTTGCCCTCTGGGTAGAAACATAAATGATCTTGATTTAATTTCATCTGCTCTGTGATAGTGTTTCTAAAATTGCATGTCTGTTGGTCCTCTACTATCCTGTTGTCAAAATCCACAAGTAACAGTTGTGCAAATATTTGTGTGAAAATCTCCTGGTGAGTACAAAGGCCTTAATAACAATGATAAAATTTCAAATATGTGCTGGGTTCCCTGAAACATCAGCCTTCACAGGTGTCAAATTTCTGCAGTCAGTCAACAGTATTTCTTGAGTGCCCGGGCTGTTCTGAATCTGGTCACCATTTACCAGTCCTTGAATAGTAGCCACTAAACAAATGTGAGTAGAAAAATTGTTGAGTGAAGTTTCCAAGAGATCCAAGGCCCTAGGTAGATAAAGAGCCCAAGGTACTGCTGAGAATGTTCGGGAGATTACCCTGCTGGACAAGCATGAGGAGATTTTGACCAGGGAGAGTTTGATGAGATTCCAAATCAGATTGAGAGACAGAATCTAGAAATTTCAGTCCACTGTCTCTAAGCTCACTTTTTCTGCCCAAGTTTACTGTGCCTGAATTTAAGGAGTACCCTTTTATGTTTTCTCTCCCTCTCCCTTTTTCTGTTTCTATTTTCCTACATCAAGTTTGTCTACCTATTACTGTCAGTTGACTCTTAGTTGCAAACAAATAGTAGTGTCCAGTTCAGACTGCCTAACATATTGCTGATAATATGTTGTCATTAACCAGAGGAAATCAAGATACTTGACAGCAGCTTTGCCACACTTAGTTACTGAATTCAGTCTTGCTGAATGGAGAAGAAAGAAGATGCAGTTCATTTTCCCTTCTAATATGTGGATTAATTCATGTTCAGCAGCCACTGACCTCTTAATACCTTTATTATTGTAACAGTGGCAGTGCTTTAAAGAAATCCTGTTTATCTTTGTACACTTAAAAGTAATTAGGAACACACACACACATTTAGGCTAAAGTAATGCTCAAAATTCTCCAAGCCAGGCTTCAGCAATATGTGAACCGTGAACTTCCAGATGTTCAAGCTGGTTTTAGAACAGGCAGAGGAACCAGAGATCAAATTGCCAACATCTGCTGGATCATCAAAAAAGCAAGAGAGTTCCAAAAAACATCTATTTCTGCTTTATTGACTATGCCAAAGCCTTTGACTATTAGATCACAATAAACTGTGGAAAATTCTGAAAGAGATAGGAATACCAAACCACCTGACCTGCCTCTTGAGAAACCTATATGCAGGTCAGGAACAAACATATAGAACTGGACATGGAACAACAGACTGGTTCCAAATAGGAAAAGGAATACGTCAAGGCTGAATATTGTCACCCTGCTTATTAAACTTCTATGCAGAGTACATCATGAGAAGCGCTGGGCTGGAAGAATCACAAGCTGGAATCAAGATTGCCGGGAGAAATATCAGTAACCTCAGATATGCAGATGACACCACCCTTATGGCAGAAAGTGAAGAGGAACTCAAAAGCTTTTTAATGGAAGTGAAAGAGGAGAGTAAAAAAGTTGGCTTAAAGCTCAACATTCAAAAAACGAAGATCATGGCATCTGGTCCCATCACTTCATGGGAAATAGATGGGGAAACAGTGGCAGACTGTAATTTGGGGGGCTCCAAAATCACTACCTATGGTGATTGCAGCCATGACATTAAAAGACGCTTACTCCTTGGAAGGAAAATTATGACCAACCTAGATAGCATATTAAAAAGCAGAGACATTTCTTTGCCAACAAAGGTCCGTCTAGTCAAGGCTATGGTTTTTCCAGTGGTCATGTATGGATGTGAGATTTGGACTGTGAAGAAAGCTGAATGCCAAGGAATTGATGCTTTTGAACTGTGGTGTTGGAGAAGATTCTTGAAAGTCCCTTGGACTGCAAGGACATCCAACCAGTCCATTCTAAAAGAGATCAGTCCTGGGTGTTCTTTGGAAGGACTGATGCTAAAGCTGAAACTCCAATACTTTGGCCACCTGATGCAAAAAGTTGACTCATTGGTAAAGACTCTGATGCTGGGAGAGATTGGGGGCAGGAAAAGAAGGGGACGACAGAGGATGAGATGGCTGGATGGCATCACCAACTCGATGGACATGAGTTTGAGTAATCTCCGGGAGTTAGTGATAGATAGGCAGGTCTGGTGTGCTGCGATTCATGGGGTCGCAAAGAGTCGGACACGACTGAGTGACTGAACTGACTGACTGACTGATGCAGAGAGACATCTCTAGTGAAGAAAGTCTCAGTATGTTTTATGCCAAGTCCTATTAGTGCACAAAATGAAGTCTACTCTATGTTATTGATTTTAAGCCAAACAAACCTAAACCAGATCATTCCCCCAGCATTGTCTGAATGCCCAGAGACAATACCCAGCGAAATCCCGCATTCTTGCCTTCAGTCTGGGTCATGGGATGAAAGCTAGCTACATAGGAAAGAACATTTCAGCTGGCTTCTCGAATGTGTGCATATCAGAGTTAAGGGAAATCACCCCTTAGTTTTAACTGTAAAAATAACTGCCTTTTGCATCTGTTGGGAAAAGAAATGTAGAAAATAAATGTTAGCTTTTTCCATCTTCCTAAGTGGATATTAGGGTAATAGTTGCCCAGAAAGAGTGATATGATAAAGAAGACTATGAAACACCAGATAACTTCTGGGAATATTTTTACCATTTTGTTCCTTTAATGTATTATAGCTTTTAACCTGCTCAATGAGTAACCTCTAATTGGAAAAAAACTTGTCTAATTATGTTAACATTTAAACTCCTGAATTTGAGACATACAAATATAAAAACATAAAATCTTCCTATATTATATAGTCATTTGCTTTTTTGTTTGGTTAAATGATAATGTGTATTGTTGCTATTCAGTCACTAAGTCATGTCCAACTTTTTGTGACGCCATGGACTGCAGCAACACCAGGCTACCCTGTCCTTCACTGTCTCCTGGAGTTTGCTCTCAAACTCATGTCCATTGAGTTGATGATGCCATCCAACCATCTCATCCTCTGTCACCCACACTTCTCCTCCTGTCCTCAATTTTTCCCAGAATCAGGGTCTTTTCCAATGAGTCAGCTCTTCACATCAGAGGGCCAAAGGATTAACTGATTTGAGCTGCTTGCTATCCAGGGGACTCTCAAGAGTCTTCTCCAGCATCACATTTCAAAAGCATCAATTCTTTGCTGCTCAGCCTTCTTTGTTCAGCTCTCATGTTTGTACATAACTACTGGAAAAACCATAGCTTTGGCTCTTTAGTTCCTCTTCGCTTTCTGACGATGTATGTGACCATGTGTAAAAAATCAGTCACAAATCCAAAATTGTCTGTGAATATAGAGTTTATGCCAGTCTGTTAAGGACTGTTTAAAGCACAATTCAGGAAATCTATATAGTTTTTTAATAAATTATTTCCTTAGAAGGTTTTTATACTTAAAATACTATATTATTTGGTTATTTATAGGTTACAACCATCTCTCAGTATAATAGATTCCTTTTTCATAGGAAAATTAGCTAGTACTTCTTTTAAAATTGGCACTGCAAGTCATACCTACAAATTAACTTGTGCAATTATAAATCTAACATTAGAATTTCTCTAAAATAGACTGCTTTGTGTTAAAGCCTATAAATTATTTCAGTTTCTTTCAAAAGAGCATTTTTCTAGGTGATAATGCAGAATTTGAGATGTTGAGAGTTTTGGGGGTTTTTTTTTCAGTTCTTCAAAAAATTAATCAAAATACTTTGGGACCATTTAAAAATATTGATTGTTAGCAATGCTAACAAAAGTTAAGGAAATGGAAGCAGTATGACAATAGTTAAAAGCATAGGCTAGCACCACTTTGCTTGGATTCAAATTGTGACTGTACCATTATTAACAGTATGACAAGGGGCAAGTTCTTAAACCTCTTTATTCCTTCAGTTTCTTCTCAGTAGGATGAGGTTAATAATAGCACCTATCTCAAATGATTGTTAAACTGAGTTAATATTTATTAAATATTTTTATAAATTTGTAAAACATTTGATAAATACATAGTTTATTGTTAGGATAGTGATTCTCCACATTATTAGAGACTCATTGATTTTATGTAATCATCTTTTGGACAAAACAGTATTTTCCATCTATTCTACTTGAATTTTGGAATTTTCTATTAGGACCAGGGAAATAAGAGATCTCTTCCACAGTGGTTAAACTGAAGCTGGCTAGTAGCGTCTTATAAGAATTTTGTGAGCTAATTGTGAAACATAACCATTGTTAACAATTAAAAATTACATTAAATTTTCAATTTAAATATTTTTTAAAAAAGAAACATAAATGCTCAAAACTTAGCACTTCCTAATTCTTTTTCTTATCTTTGTCATTGAGGTTATTTATGTCTCTTATGTCTGGGAAATCTACATCGTAGAATACTGCTACTCATTTCTTCCCAACTCTATAGTTCATTGACATCACATAAGTAGCTTGAAATCAGTCATTGGTAGGAGTGCTTACACCACAGAAATCAGTAAATACTGTAAATTAGGGCTCCTTCTGCCCCCAAAAGCTCATTGTTATACATTTATCATCACACCACTCAGTGAGTGTCAGATTGTCCCACTGGTTTCTGTTATTCTTTTACTAAATGTTAGCATGAGTGAAATAGAGATGATATGATTTCCTGTATTAAGAGAAGATTGTAAAAAAATATCCCAGCATATTAGTAGAGATTTCCCCTGTAGATAAACACCTTTCCTGTATTAAACATCCAGAATACTCTATGTCTGTAGAACCATAAAAGATGAAGACGGAGCTATTATTTTTCTTACTCTGAGTAACAGCAGTCTCCTTTTGTATATCATTGCGTAGTTATATATTCTTTGATAAGAGCCTCATGATAACCCTGTCAGCTAGGCAAGATGACTGCTATCCTTACTGTCATACAGACTCCACAAGATTATTACTTTCCCTTGGTTTTTCAGTTTATAGTTGAGGAATATTACATATAGATTCAGATTTTGTGACTGCAAAAAAAAAGTTTCACTATGTGATGAATGTTACATTCTTTAGTGAAGCTTCATTAAATGTGAGTTAGAGACTTTCTCTTTTTCTCATAGCCAGCTTTCTCCAACCTTTTGCCCTCTCCTTTCTCTTTTTCTCAAGATGGTGCATGCATGCTAAGTCACTTCAATCATGTCCAACTCTTTGCAACCCTATGGACTGTAGCCTGCCATGGGATTCTCCAGGCAAGAACACTGGAGTGGGTTGCCGTGCCCTCCTGCAGGGAATCTTCCTGACCCAGAGACCGAACCCAGGTCTCACATCTCCTTCATTGGCAGGCAGGTTCTTTACCACTAGTGCCATCTGGGAAGCCCTTTCTCAAGATATCAGATGCTAAAAGTCAAATGTGTTTGAGTTTTTATAACAGTTACACTAGCAAAAGTTTTCTCAGATAGATTTGGTTATTTGAGCTCTCTGAGACTGATGCTATTGTCTTTGTTGTATTTTTAGAATTCTCATTCTCCATCATTTTTCCCCATCCCAGCTCCTGCCATCATCTGTGTGAGTCCACCACCCCTACTTTCCAGTTCATTTTGTCCAACGCCCGTTTTTCCCCAGATTACTGTGGTCTTCCATTCCCACCACAGTCCTTGGCACCAACAGACAGTGGTTCAGACTCCTGACTCTCCCACTCCAGCCTCCCAGCTTTCCAGCTCAAAACATGGTTTACCGTCTTCAGTGAGATCTGCTTTCTCTGTCCTTCAGCTTCCACTGTTACTCTCATCTTCTTATTCAGCTTAAAGTCTGGGGCCCATTGTTCCAATCATTCTTACACAGTCCCTCAGCTCACCTGGTTCTCTCTCCTTCCATCCCATCATTTAACAAGACTCTGGGCCTCAACAAGCTCAGTCTCTACCTTCTGCATAATATACCCATGTAATGAGCAAGCCTGCAGTCACACAACCATAATTCACTATATTCCCTAGATCTTTTAGTGTGTAGTTATCTTAAAGCTCAGCATTGTCTCTGGATCTGGTTCTGTTTGCGATTTTATCTTTTGGCAATGGATCTTTTTATTTCCTCTTGCTTTTCTGTGTCTCATAATTTTTATTGTCATTCACTGAAGGTACAAAACTATAGGGACTGAGGCAAGTGTTATTTAAACTCAGATGTGGGTCTGTCTTTTCTGTCAGGCCTTTAGTGTGGGGAGGGTTATTCACCCTCATTTGTAGGCAGGCTGGTTTTGCATTTTGTTTCTAGGCTTGTGCTAAGTTTGCCACAGGCTTCTCATTCCTCCAGTGCTTGTCTGCTGTCCTCTTGTGCTTCAGTGAGGTCTGGGGTGCTGGGGGTGGGGGCCCTCAGGATACCTGCTGCCAACTCAGCACATATTTCCTGTCTGCTCTCTCGCCTTCCCCCAGAGCAGGCAGCTCGGTGCCAGGTGAGTGGTGGATGGGGGGAATAGGGGCTGTGGGAGGGGCTCTTGGCTTTCCTACTGCAGTCTTTTAGGGTTTTAGGCAGGCCCTATGCCCGAGTCTCAGGGGCAGGGCATTCACAGCCTTCCTGCCCTGTTAGCAAGCTGCTAAGTGCTCAGGTGGGCCTCCTGCCCCCGCCTTGTGGAGGTCAGTGCAGGACTCCAGATGTGGACGGCCTCCTGCCCTCCCCTCTCCGTCGACTAGTGTCAGCGCAGGGTGAAGACATCAGCTTTTCTGCCCACCCCACCCCCAGGGCAAAGGCTGTTTCCTGCAGTCTGGGAGGGACGGGGGCTGTGACAGTTCCTTGCCCCACCCCCAGGAACAGATGAGCAGCCTTGTGTCACACAAAGTCCTGTCCATGGTGGCCCTTGCTTCTCCAGCTGCAGCCACTATTACTTCGTGTCAGAGGAGGATCCAGGGCGTGGATGATCCGCCTGCTGCACCCTTGAACCTGTGTGGGTCCTGTGTGCACCCGCACCACCCAGAGACTCTCTGAGGTCTCCTGCCCACCCTCAGTCTCCCTCATAAGAGAAAGCAGGCTCTCTTGCATCTAGGGCTCTGGGGACACCAAACTCCCTTGCGAGCCGATAAGCAGGCTTTACAGGTTGATCACAGCTTTAGCGGTCTTCTTCTTGCCTACTTTTATGGCAGCACTTCATCCTGTGCTCTGCCAAGAGAGATTGAGTTCACATGGCCCGTCTTCTCTCACGGGGGCTTACCACCCTTTGGAATCCAGGTCAGCTGAGGGCCGGCTCAGTGAGGAGCCAGTCTCGGAGCTGTGCGGCTCTCCCCGTATAAGGTCAGAGCAACATTCTCTCGCAGCTTTCCTCATCTTAAGCAGCAGCAAGTCTCCTGCTTCCCTTTTAAGAAACTTTCAAACAGTTTTCACAGGCCCTGCAAACCCTGTCTCCCCACCCATTCTCCTGTCACTCCCCTTCGCCCTTGCTCACCACCTTCCAGTGCTGCCTCAGTCCCTCAGGTGTGCCAAGCCCTTCCCCCTCCCAGAGCCTTTGCACTTGCTGTCACTGCAGCCTAGAGCGTTCTTGCCCACATCTTACCCGGGTGACTCCAGCAATTCCAGAGATTCTTCCTTCCTCCTTCATCCCTTTCTCCAAACTGTGCATAAAACACTTTCTTGTTCTTCCTCACAGCTGGACAGTATCCCCGTATCTGACATGTTGTCTTTAATCAGCCCACAAGGAGGTTATTTAGATTTTCAATCTTTTATTTTTATAATTAATTACCTTGTACATAAAGGTTATCTGTAAGATAAATTCTTAGAAGAACTGCTGGATCATATGGAGCCAGTTCAGGGGTTTCCCTGGTGGCTCAGATGGTAAAGAATCTGCCTGCAGTGTGGGAGATTCGTCTTCAATTCCTGGGTCAGGAAGATCTCCTAGATTCACTATGTGAATTCACAGTGACAACCCACTCCTATATTCTTGCCTGGAGAATCCCATGGACAGAAGAATCTGATGGGCTATAGTCCGTGGGGTCACAAAGCATCAGACACGACTGAGCAGCTAACATTTTTCAACCTAAGTGGTTAATACTTTGGCCTCTACTATCTGCCAGCTGTGTAACCTTGGGCCGGTGATGGAAGCTGTCCATGCCTGTTTCCTCATTTGTAAAATGAGGGTAATAACAGGACCATTAAAATTGTTGTGAGATGTGAGAAAGTCGGTACATGTGTAACAAGTGTCCAATATATGCCACTCCATTATTGTGAACTATTGTTATTGGCATTTAAAGTTTAGGTGGATCTTGACAAGGTTCTCCCTTACATATGTGATCATATTTATATGCCCATCAATATGAGAATATTGCCTCTTCATAGCCTCAACACAATGTCTTATTAAACTACTTTTTACCCTTCACTAACATGATGAATATGGCCTCTCATAGTAGTTTAATTTGTATTTTTCTTGTGAAGAGTGAAATTAAGCTTATTTTCATATTTTAAGTATGTTCATGTCTTGAATGTTCTACAGACTCCTATTTGTCATTTCTTTTCTTTTACTGATTTGTAGAAGTTATTTATGTATTAAGGAGTTTAATTTTTGTCTGTGCTATGAATTACTCTTTCAGAGTATTCAATACTTTTTTTTCCTAGTTCTTATTCTTATTTTTGATGATGTCTTTAATTATGATTACTTTTTTAATGTTCCATAAGACCAAGGTCCAAGTTTATTTGTTATTCATTATCTGTCGAACACCAAGTAAAATGCTGAACATATAAAATTAGTCAACTACAAAAAATGATCAATAAATATTTAATGAATGGGCCAAATATGACAAAGAGAACTTTAATACATAAGTAGACTGGGGAAATGGAAGGGAGCTATTTTGTATGGACGCGTGCGGAGTTTGGTTTTGGATACACAGTGTAGGTGACAGCCAGTATTCTAAGCTGAATTTGCAGGAAACTCCTACTTTGGCAAAGTACTCATGAAGAGTCCACTGGAACAAATGATCTGTGATGGAAAGAATGTTATGTGAGGGTTCATAAACAAATACTTGCGGTCAGAAACAATAGTTGTCATAACAGTTTTAAAGCAAATATAAAAAGAAAAGGAAAATAAGAGCATTATGTATTTGCAAGTATAAAGATGTGGAGAAGGTAGAAAAATTTTAATGCCTTGAGTCTATTACTAATATAACAATTATCAAAAAGTATTTAGATAATATGTTGTATTTATACCCAAATCACTTACTATGAAGTGATGAAAACCTTTACTATGGGAAAATTGAATCTATCATAGTTATACAAGCTTGTAGAAATCAAAAGTGCCCTTTCTCTATAAAGTAGGATATTTGGTTTATCAGTATATTGTGGTTTTTAGTTTATAAATGGACAGTGATTGTGTTTTCCATCAATGAACTCTTATTGAAATATAGCCACTATCATGTTAATCCCCAAGCTGTTTTTTCAGACTGTATTACCTGCATGAAAAAGAAGAAACTACCCTGTTTCCTAAAAGGAAATACTGTTTTTTCAGAACAGATAATTTATTCTAAAATACTATTTAATTCACAGGAATATCTTGATGGCTACAGTCATTGATAATCATTTTGACTTATATAGATATAAACTGGTACCTTTAATAAGTCTGTTGTGAAGGTATAGTCCTGGTAATAATTGTAAGAAAATAATCAGACAGAAACTTTATTTAGATGGCATGGGGATGTGGTATCCCAATGTCAATCTCAAATTTCAAAGGATCCTATGGATTAAAAGATACTATCTTTAAAAATGCATATTTTTTTCTCCTCATTAAAAAAAAAAAGACCTGTGAATTAAGATTAGAAATATGACTGTAACTGCACTTGACAGACAAGTCATTTAAAGAAAAATCTTGGTCCCATTAGAATGTCTTTCTACTTTTAGCATGTCTTTGCCTTATTGATTAGCATTCCTGGCATTTCTGAACATTTTTGTCATAAAAGCATGGTTTTTGTGTATAGTCATCAGATTCTTCCCTTCAAGTGAGAGACTTGTCAGTGAAGAATGAAGTGATCTGTACAAAGATGCAGAAAGCGTAAAGAAGATAAATCTATACGAACTGAAGCAGCAGCAGCGGTTGATCACGGCCTGACTGAATGCGTGCTGGCCATGAATACTAGCAGAGATGTATACAGTGTCACTTCAGGGGCTTTTAAGAAACTAGTCATTTGCTTATGATGAGTCCCCAGAAATGCTTCTTTTCTGCTTAAAATAGAAAGATTTATTCATTAAGAAGTAAGAGAAACTCCTAGGTGGCCTATGTTAATCTGCAGAGGAAATAATTATAGTTTTGGGCCAAGGTCTTATTTTGTACAACTTGTGTTAAAATATTGGAGGTAAATATAAAAAGTGTTTTTCTTAGTTATAAAAACAGCATACTTAGAGCTGTTCTCAAAGAATGCAAAGTAAATGGTGATCGAGTAAGGTTTTATTTCATTCATAGTTGCTCTTCCTGATTTTTGCTCTGCTGCTTGCTGAGACTTTGAAAGTGAAGTCAATGGTTTGTTGTTATAGCGTAATTACTTTCTAAAGAAGTAAGCTACCTGTGCCATGAGTCTGTTCTTTGGCAGAGGAGACTTCAAAGGAGACTTGATAAGTCAGTACCAAAGACTGATCCAATTACAACCCTTAATAGTACTCAGGGGTGGAGCCAAGAGATGGAAACCCTGTCTTCTAAAGGAGTACCACCCATGTATGAGCAGTAAACTCTTTGCAACCCCTGTGTCCATGGAATTTTCTAGGCAAGAATACTGGAGCGGGTTGCCATTTCCTTCTCCTGGGGATCTTTCTGACCCAGAAAGAGATCAAATGTGTCTTGGACCTTTTATATTGGCAGGCAGATTCTTTACCACTGGTGGCACCTGGGAAGGCCAACCTACCCATAACTGGAATATAAGAGAATGGGCTGCCTCAACCTGAACCTGTTTTGTTGGCATGATGAGGATAAAAATGTACTCATTTACAGAAATATGGTGAAATAATTGCTTGCTTACTTCAATCTGCATTTTTTTACATCTGACTAATTATTCTCAACCCCACTACAGAGCTGGAAGCTAAGTTTAGCAAATTATTTGGCCATTTATGTTTAGTGCACAAAATTCTTAATTAATGAAATAAAATACCACAATCCAAGGTAAATCACTTTGCTAAGCTTTCAAACTTCATAAGGTATTTTGTCTTGTGCAAGATCTACTTGCAAACCCCTGCTGATCTGGCACTCATATAGCAGTTCCCTGTAGAACTGAGCAAAAGAATGTAAAGGGAGCCAATTAAAGAAACTTTAAGCCCAAATAGATAAGCGGAGGCCATCTTGTCCATCCTTCTACCTCCAGGCAAAAACCATCCGCTGCACCACAAGTTTCGGCGTGAATCCTGCTGACAAAAACGCTCACCACATGTAAATGACAAGTCATAATCCATTTAATGCAACTAAAGCAGATTGTTAACTGAAGACTTATTTATTGTGTTCTAAGATGCTGAATATGAAAGCTCATCTGAATTGTTTTAATTCCTCCTTTCTAGACAATTATTTTGTACAAGAAACATACTCAAATGATTGTAAAGTGGTGGGAATTCTGTGCCCAGGAAATAAAGTTATCTTTATCATCTTATTAAATGTATTTTTGGTTTCCTTTCACTGTAGGTCTACCTTACGGGTGGGAGGAAGCTTACACAGCAGATGGAATCAAGTATTTCATCAAGTAAGTACAAGCATCCCAACCAAGGAAGCAGTTTTCTTCACATCTGGAGAGAACCTGGAAGTTGCAGAATAATCAGTAAAACCAAGAAGCCCTCTTGGAGGTTACAAAAATTAGTATCAAGAAATGAAAGTTTACCATTTTCATCTCATGTGATTTAAATGTTAATATCATTTAGGGAGGAAAAACCTAATAATTAATTCAAGGGAAACATCAAAAAATTGGAACAAGACTGTCATTTAAACCTAAATGTTACTACCTTAATTCATTTCTGGCTAAAAGTATTAATATTTATGCAAAGTTAATATCTGTTGAAAAAATCTGTTTTGTGTCTTAAAACTTATTAACAATAATACTAATAACAATCAACATTTTTCATGCTTTACAGTATACACAGTTCATTCATTCTGCGAAGATTCTTTGAGCATTTGCTGTGTGGCAGGCTATATTCCATACTATAGTGAAATGTATAGACTGTTTCTCTGATATTAGGGAATTTACTTAATAGGGAAGAAAAACATTCAATATATAACAGAACAGATAAAAGAGACAGTATAAGAACAGATCCCATCTCACTGGATTCTCAGAACATCCTTCATGTATAGATGAAGAAAATAAGTACTAGAGTAGTTGCCCAAAAATCCACAGCTAACTAAATCACCCAACCAGAAGAGAATCCAAGTCTTCTGCCACCAGGATTCTTTCTGCTGTACTAGACTGTCACTGACAGAGACCTTTCTTTTAAAGTCTTGGCAGAAATGCGTTTTCTAGCTGCTGGGCACTGTGCTCTGGGTAACTCTTCTCATGTCAGAGTTGGAGTTAGGAGAACACAAACGGGACTCCCAACTGACTCTTCAGATCTCAAGAGACTTTCTTACATGGCCTTTTTTAAGCAAATGATCCTTGATGTACACGTGGCGAGGAAAAGAGAGATGTGTCCTTGCTGCTCTTTCAAACGTACAAGTATTTTTCTAAGCAATATCCACATTTTGAATTTTTAACTTCTGTGATTTTACATAGATTCCCACATCTCTCTTCATCTCAGTTTTCTCATCAAAAAATACGGGGGATTTTACGTGCTTTGTAGACTTGTTAAAAGTTAAGCACCTACCGTAAAATTTTGAACACAATAGATGCCTAATAAGACAGTCGTCATTAATTTACAATATGGAGAAAACATCATGGTGGAAAAAAGAGCAGGAAAAATTGTATGACATTTAAAACACTGAAAATTCAAAAGCTTCATATTTTAAAAACATTTAAGGGAAAGCTAGGGGTAAAGCTGGCAAAGTATTTTCTTGATTTATTTGTCTTTTGGTCTCTAGCAAAAAGTAATTAACAAAGCAAAGGTGTAGCTTATAACACATGAAGGAGAAAGGGACTTTGGGAGCAAAGAACTCAGGAATTCCATGTACAGATTATGTTTAGGGTCACTTCCCAAATCGTAACTCCTCCAGAAGGAACATTTTGCTTCAATATGCTGTTTTAAGTATGTTTATTCCTGAAAGACTTGAATCACTATTGTATAGGGATGGCAAGAAAATGAAAAATCACATTCAAATTTATGTCAGTTGGTAAAGAATCTGCCTGCAATGCCAGAGACCCCAGTTTGACCCGGATTGGAAAGATCCCATGGAGAAGGGATAGGCTACCCACTCCAGTATTCTTGGGCTTCCCTGGTGGCTCAGCTGGTAGAGAATCCACCTGCAATGCGGGAGACCTGTGTTCGATTCCTGGGTTGGGAAGATCCCCTGGAGAAGGGAAAGGAAAGGCTACCCACTCCGGTATTCTGGCCTGGAGAATGTCCAAGGGGTCACAAAGAGTCGGACACGACTGAGCAAGTTTCACTTCACTTTTCTTTCTTATGTTCATTTTGTGATGCATACGGGAATAAATGTAGGGATGGGGGATGATGCTTAGCAACCAGGCATCTGTTAGGTGTTGGTTTTTTTTTTATGCATTATATCATGTAATCTTCCTAACAATGTGGAAAGTGGGCATTGCTCAGCTCTTAATAGGATGATATGATGGTGGTGAGCTGCATCCTGCTCTCAGCCATGCCTGTCTCCTAGAAGATCCCCCAAAGAAGTGCTCCATCAAAGGAAGGTGAATTAGCCTTCACTGTAAACCAGGGTTCTTAATTCAGAGGCCTTTGAAAAATGTTAGTAAAGGGGTCTGGACCCAGTGGGGAACTTCTTCACCCCAGCTGTGCCTTAGCCATCTGTCAGTATCCTGACACGCAGCTGTGTCAGAGCCTACCCAGTGCCCTGTGAGGGAAGGATACTAACGGCACCATCACCTACCACCAAAGAAAATGAGGGGGAGAGAGACATGTGAGAGGGTCAGAGTGAGTGTGCCCCATCGCCTGGGACCCAGAGGTTTAAGCCACTGTCCTTTGTGGGCTAGAACAGTAGCCTCGGGCTGGGCTTCTGCTACGGAGGAGAATAGCATCCAAGGAGAGGAGGGAAGAGAGGTAAGCAAGCCCTTTAACTGCCTTGAGATCTAGCTCAGTCTCTGTGAAGAAATAGAGAGAGACACTGCATTTGTATAGTCCACTCCAGTCATAAAAAAACACATTCCTTAGGGAGTTCTCCTCCTTGACCTTAATCTTGACTCCTACCAAAAGCACAAGAGAGATAAGATTTTTTAAAGCATAGTGGTGGCTATCCTTGTCTCTCCATTACCACTGGAGAAACGGTCATGCAGTAGTAAAATTTCAGAGTCAAGATACAGATCCAGGGTTGTCTGAGTCCAAGCCATCCCCCCAAAACACGCCCCCATGCGGCACCTCTCCATCTCCTTATTTTAACATGGTGTGTTTACATGTGACCAGAAAAATTTATAAACAGATCTTGATTCAGTTAGATTTCTATACTTGTCTCATGGAAGAATGGGGTGCTTACCATCCAGCACCAACATTTATTTTACTTTAACTATTCTTAATGGAGGTCTTATTCTAAAAGTACTGCATGCTTGCCTACCTTCTTATACCAAGGCCAGTGAACAAAATCATTATGAACATCTGTCTTATACACAATTCAGTCAGTTCTGCAGGGGAATATTAAGCAGTATAAGCTGGAATAGAGACAGAGCTGTCATCTCCCCCTGCTCTCAACATGCCTGGCCATCTCCTTATCTCCATTCCCCTTTTTTATCCTCTACACACTACCATCTTCCCCAGGAGTTTCTTATTTGAGGAAGACAGGATGCCAAATAATCAGACTAATTTGAATTGCTTGTAAGTAGTCCTTGAGTGCCTGATGGCATAAAAGAACACGCTTGCAATGCAGGAAACCTGAGTTCAATTCCTGGGTCAGGAAGATCCCCTGGAGGAGGAGATGGCAACCCACTCCAGTTTTTTGCCAGGATAATCTCATGGACAGAGGATCCCGGTGGGCTGCCATCCATGGAGTCACCAGAGTCTGATACAACTTAGTGACTAAACCATCACCAGTCCTGAAGTGTGAGTCTCCAGGGGATTGTATGCGAATCAAATGTGTAAGGTCTAATGCTGGTGCATTTGTTTGAGAAAGGCCTTCTGGTGTAGGGAAAAGAGCATGGGCTTTGAATTTGCAGCAAGTTGAGTTCAAATGCTGGTGGCTGCATAGAATTGCTGAACAGCCTCGGCCTGTGTGCTTAACCTCTTTGTGCTTTAATGTCTACATTTATAAAATGGAAAGACAATTACCCTCAGAGAGTGAACTCCTCACAGAATGAATGAGTTTACGTATGTAAAGAACATATCATGACACCTGACCCAGAGCATACACTTTGAGTCAAGTGTTAGGCCTCTTCACTCCCTCCTCACTGCCATCTCCGTGAGGGTTTCATCTCAGCTCCTAGCTGCATCATATGGGTTGCTAAATAAGTAATGTCCGAATAAGCAAGCATCGACTTTATGTCTTCCTTGAAACTATTTAGACTTTTATTTTTTCATCTTTCTACTCTCCCAACCAAAATTTTGAGCCTGGATAGACTGTGTTCCTTTTGAGTAGGAGTAGTTCATTTACCCGGAGAAGGCAATGGCACCCCACTCCAGTACTCTTGCCTAGAAAATCCCATGGATGGAGCAGCCTGGTGGGCTGCAGTCCATGGGGTCGCTAAGTTTCAGACACGACTGAGCGACTTCACGTTCACTTTTCACTTTCATTCATTGGAGAAGGAAATGGCAGCCCACTCCAGTGTTCTTGCCTGGAGAATCCCAAGGACTGAGGAGCCTACTGGGCTGCCATCTATGGGGTCGCACAGAGTCAGACACGACTGAAGCGACTTAGCAGCAGCAGCAGTTCATTTACCATGTGAATCATAGTTTGGAGGTAAGAATAGCAAGTAATGAACTCAGGTCATTGCCTCTATCACCTTTACTTAGAAAGAACAGTGACTGAAATCACCTTTCCAGAACACTGAAGTAGATGATAGTCTGTGTACATACAGTCTCTTCCCTGAGATTGACACCTGTCAGTGTCTTCCCAGAAATTGAATGATTCCATCTGGTGGAAGCCTAGCCTCGGGCGAAGGAATAACTGTCAGTGCTGCCCGAGAACACCTAGATGAAGACGGTCCTCACTGAATATTCCGATCCACCCACACGTCCATTGCACATGCATTAACACTTTGTAGTCAGTCATCTGCTTACATTCTGACACAAGAGAAGAAAGCATTTTACCTGGTGTAAACAAGTACAGTCAAAATGCTGGCATTGTTAGAGCCAGCGTTTCACGGAATTAACAAACTTCTATATATGCATATGTGTATATACAAATATTTGTATTCGCATATGCCAATAGGCAGAGCTTACTCACTTGCTATATATGTCAATGCATTCAAGGGAAATTTTTCTTATTTTCTCATTAGAGAAAGAGCTGTCGCATTCTTCTATTCAATGACAAAATGCCAGTTATCTTGATGTTGCTGTAATGAAACTATCTAGTGAATCTGACCATCTTACCACCCAACTTCTTATCTTCCATTTGTAGTTATATACTATTACATATTTACAGTAGTTTTTTGACATCATTTCACTTTAAAAGTTCATATACTTTGCATGTTATAATTTAACAAAATTATTATAAGATCTATGTTTAATAGTAAAAAATGAACTTAAATATTACAAACTAGAATAGCTGCTACATTGCTTTCATTGAACTCTTTTTTCTGTTGAAAAAAAATAGAGATTCACTGTGATCAATAGCCTTGATTTCATGTATTAATTCTCTATTGCTGCTTAATAAATTCCCACAAATTTTGCTGCCTTAAACAGTAAACATTTATATTCTTACCCAAGTTTCAGAGGGTCAAGAACCAGAAGTGCTTTTGCTAGCTCATTCTGATTCTCTCTCTGTCTGGGTTTCTCATGAAGTTGTAATCAAGCTCTTAGCAAGGTCTGGGAATTGAAGAGTAGCTTAGTGGGGCTGGAATATTTGTTCCAAGCTCACACGAGAGGTTTCGGTTCCTCACCGTACCTGGACCTCTCTCCATTGATAGGGTCATAGGGCTGCACAAACATGGCAGCTGGCTTCCTCGGAGCAAGGAACAAAAGACACAGTGAGAGAAAGAGAAACACCAAAACAAGAGCTGCAGTGGGTTCTATAACCAAGCTCAGAAGTGAGCGACTTCCTTTCTGCCGTGTGCTACTATTCACACAGACCCCGGTACAGTCTAGGAGGCAGCTATGTAAGAGTGTCCATGCCAGAAGGTAAGGAGCTGTCCTAGAGGACAGTGCTGTTTCACAGTGTAGTATGTGTAATATATTAATAATTAAATCATAATATAATCTATACATCTGTACAAACAACACAAAAATCTCAATATCATATTCTTGCTTGAAAGATTAAGTTGTACTGTTGCTGATTTTTTCAAGTAGGTATAATCATTGGTTTTTAAAAGTGACTCATACTTGACTTATGGTTCCTTTTTGCTGATACACCTTTATATCAGATCCTGAAACCTGAGCTAGCACTCCACATATTATAAAACCTGTTCTCCATTACATAGGAGATATTAACTTCCAGCATTACCACTGCATATCAGTAAAACCTGAGCAGTCTGTGATTTCTGCATCAAACAGAAGTTTCTGTCTTACAGCAGGGAAGGCAAATAGATTTCAACTCACTTTCTCAAGTGTTGCTTATGAAGAATTCTGAGGCCACATTCAACGTCACTGACGTGTGTCTTGACCCATCAGAAGTGTCTGCTGTGGGTGCCAGGGGAAGAGACGTGTGGGACACGTGCCACATCTTGTGGTCTCTGGTCTTCCAGAGCATGTTGCCAACATAGAACTCTGTGGGATAAGCAGTAATAATGCAGACTGTAGTTTGGAATGAAAAGTTAAACAGTGATGCCTCCTCCCAAAACAAGTACAGTACATAAGAGCTTTGCCTGTATGACTTCAAAGGAAAACTGATTTCCAATGGGCCTGTTTTTCTCATATCTTTCTAGTCCGAGTTCATTAGCTACCCTAAATGATAGTCTGAATTTGGGTTGTTAAAGTGGTGGTCAGTCATGTCTAATTTTTTGTGACCTCGTGGACTGTAGCCCACCAGGCTCCTCTGTCCATGAGATTCTCCAGGCAGGAGTACTGGAGTGGGTAGACATTCCCTTCTCCAGAGGATCTTCCCAACCCAGGGATCAAACCCAGGTCTCCTGCATTGCAGGCAGATTCTTTACCATCTGAGCCACCAGGGATGCCCAGCTTGGGGTAGAATATCATATTAGGTTGTTTCCAGGCAGGAAAAAATGTAGATCATAACCTGTATATGAATGAAATTTGTCATTGTCAGCCTGCTGTATTAATTAAAGGCTTAAGTTACATTCATCATCTCATTTATAAAATAATGCATATAGTAATTCTAACGTGACTAGAAATTAGGGAAATTAGAGAAGGGAGGGTGGAGAGCAAGGGATGTTTTCTGGATTGGAAATAAAAAGCTACTACTTTTAAGTTTTCCTAAATCCTTGGCAGATGATTTTTTTTAATTTATTTATTTTTAACTAAAGGATAATTGCTTGACAATATTGTATTCGTTTTGCAAGGAGTCGCACACGACTGAGACACTAAGCACACACACACGTTGGCATGAAGCAGCCATAGGTATACATATGTCCCCTCCCTTTGGAACCTCCCTCTCACCCTCTCCCACCCCTCTAGGTTGTCACGGAGCCCCAGTTTGAGTCCCCTGGGTCATACAGCAAATTCCCACTGGCTATCCACTTTGCGGACGGTAGTGTATCTATTTCCATGACACTCTCTGTATTCATTCTACCCAGTCTGTCCCCCGTCCCGTGTCCATACTCTGTTCTCTATGTCTGTTCTCCCTTGCTGCTTGGCAGATGATTTGAACTCCACTTTAGGAGATACTGTCAGGAGCCCTCCCTCTGAAGACGTCATTAATTTGGCTGCTTTGATTAATTTTGAATGAGTTAAGAAAAACCCACAGACAGACCTCTAAAGTTTAAGTCTTGCTTGATGAACTGTTAGGGCAATTTCTATGCTCCTAACTTCAGCATCAGTAAGGAGCAATGGGGTAGGCTCTTCAATCCTGAGCATTTCATTCTTAATAAAACTGTAATGAAGAAACCAGCAGAGGACTTGAGGAAGGGAATATGGAGCTTTTTAATGGTTTGTCTCCAAACATTTCTTAGCTATGAGTAAATTGTAAGGTATTGAAACCAGGTTTGGATGTACACATCTATGTGATAACTGGTTTAGAATATCCAGTAACTAGTACAGTGCCTGGTAGGTGTACTGACTAAATAAATATTAATATTTATCAAATGAGTGAATACTGTCTTTAAGGAAGCAGTTTTGGGGGGGAAAATATGGCCCTTCATATCAGAAAGAGCTGGTTTTGTTTTTTTGTTTTGGTGCATGTGTGGCTTGTGGGATCTTAGTTCCCCGACCAGGAATCAAACCTAATTCCTGGACCACCAGGGAATTTCCCAGACCTAGTATCTAATGTTTATGCCACCATTTTTTGGTGTAAACTTGGTGTAATTGATATTATTTCAGTTGTCTGTACTCCCATTTCTCATCGGAAAACAAAGATAGCAGTTTATCCAGTTTGAGAGTTGAACAAAATAACTCACCTGCCACAAGGTGAGGGCATAACAGATGTTGGTTTCCCCTAGCTCCCCTTACATTATTCTACTGCTCTTTGCCATTGGAGGAGTTTTAAATGACAGCATTTGCACAGTTGCAAATAGAAACCAACAGCCAAACCTACCCCATACCCCTCCCCAGCCAGGCAGAGCTGTGTGACCGGAGCAGAGAGATGGCGGTGCTCAGGAGCCTGAGACGCCTGCACTGGACATTCTATAAATACGACACGGGGCGTAGCCGCATGAAGCCTGGGATGAGCAACTGTCATTCAGACAGAAGGCCAGCCAGCTGTCCAAGGTTGCTCAGAATGCCAGAGCCCACTGAAATGAATAAAACATCCAGATCCAAACAGACAACCTCAAACACTTTCCCCCGCGCTTCCCCCCCCGCCCCCCACATTTAACCAATGACAGGTATGACTGAGGCAGGAAGCATGGTTTTTTTTTAGCTTTTTATCAGAAAGATATAAAAAAAATCTTTAGAGATTGTGTGAAGTACTTTAGAAATTCATTACCTTTCCAGGGTTATACTTTTTTCTTCATTTATATTTTGTTTAATTGTTTTTAATTTTGGAAATTCTAAAAATACAGAAAGTATGAAAAATAATAAAATATTATCCAGTGCCCACTAACATTTTATTATATTTTCTTTTAGAATTTTTTAATTAAAAAATAGGACATTTTAGATCAAACTGAAATCCCCTTTGTTCTCCATTCTCTGTCTTATCCCATCCCTGGGGACAATTGCTATTATGAATTTAAGATATATTCTTAAAATATTTTTAATACTTTTTATGTGCAGAGGACATATGAGTGTATTTTAAAAGTACAAGAGGGACAGTTTACCCTACATATTTTTTTGTATCTATCATCTTACAAGGTGCTTTTCTCATTCAGTATTGATTTAACCATGAATATCTTGATTAGTGAATGAGCCTTATTTGTTTTATATTATTTATGGTATTTGTAGGGTTATATTAAATACTTTCATTTAGCCAAATGTGTAATCTTCTCTGCCTCCAAGACCCTTTATTTAAGTTGCTCAATAAATACTAACTTTTTTGTCACTTTCCCTTCCAAATTTGGTTACTGTATTAGTCTGCTAGGGCTTGCATAACAAAATACCACAGACTGGGTGGCTTAAACTGGGTCAGAACTTCTTTCTCACAGTTCTGGAGGCTAGAAGCCCAAGATCAAGATGCCGTCGGGATTCACATCTTGCGAGGACCCTCTTCTGGGTGTAGACAACTGCCTTCTCGCTGTGCCCTCACATGGCCTCTTCTCTGTGCATGGAAAGAAAGGTCTAGAGTGTCTTCCTTTTCTTACGAGGACACTAATCTCACTGGATCAGGGTCTCACCCCCATGATCTCACTTAATCTTAATCATCTCCACAAAGGCCACATTCTCCAACAGACCCACATTAGGGTTTAGGGCTGCAACATAGAGCTGGGAGGAGCGGAGGACCCAATTCATTCCATAACAGTTGTTTCTCCCTTAAATTACTTTCCAGAGATCTCTAGTTCCTTTTTCTTCAGCCAATAATCTCCAACACAATATAGCATATAATCTTTCTTGCTGTGTATTTGCTGAGTTTCATGCAAATTGCAAGAATTGATACACACCCAGTGCCCCTTCCCTCAAGACGCAGTCTTCAGTGAGAGAAGTAGCTGATGGGGCACCGGGATGTGGTAAGTGGAATAACAGCTCCCCAATAATATTAATGAGCTAATCCCCAGAATATTTGAGTATATCAGGTTCCACGGCAAAGGGGCCTTAAAGCTGTAGGTGGAATTAAGGTTGCTAATCAGCTGACTTTAAAATAAGGAGGTTATCCTGGATTTTCCATGTGTGACCAAACTAATCACATGAGTCCTCAACAGTGGAAAAGAGAGGCCAAAGGAATGAGCCCAAAGGAAAAGATATGACAACCAGAGATATACTGTGTGGCTGACTTTGAAGATGGAAGCTGCAGGTCATGGAATGTGGGTGGCATTTAAAAGCTAGAAAGGAAAGGAGGTGAATTCTGTCCTAAAGCCTCCAGAAAGAAATTTAGCCTTGCCAACACCTTGACTTGAGCTCAGTAAGAAGAACCATGTTGGACTTCTGAGCTACAGAACCATTAGTCAGTAAGTTAGCATTTTTTTAAGCACTGTGTTTGAGGCCACGTGTTACTGCACCAAGAGAAAACTAATACAGAAAATCAGAAGTGGAGAAGCAAGAGTGATGCTTATGATGGACCTATTATGTGTCAGGCATGAAACTAGGGAATTTATATGTTTTCTCTATATGTATTAACACTGTTAAGACAGTTCTTATGTTTTCTAGATTGGGAAACTGAGACTCAAAGTTTAAGTAAGTTTCCCTGGGACATACAAGTAATCCAGCGAGTGCCTGTTTTTCAGTCACTCAGTCACGTCCGACTCTTTGTGGCCCCATGGACTGCAGCATGCCGGGCTTCCCTGTCCTTCACCATCTCCTGGACCTTGCTTAAACTCGTGTCCATTGAGTGAGTGATGCCATCCAGCCATCTCATCCTCTGTCGTCATCCCCTGCTGTCTGGGCAATACACGATTTCAGACCAGGTCTGCATGGTCTGCTCTACTACTGTGTGGCAGGGCACTGGGACTCTCTCAGCTTCAGTTCCTTCAGTTGCCACATGATGTGAAAAGTTTAAGTCTGCTTGGGAAGCAGGCATCACACATAATTTTTATTTATACTGAATGAAGTTTTTATGAATGTTGTGATAAATGCTTTTAAAATGCTTTAGAGATATAGTCTGTGATCACTGAATTAATCAGTCATATGAATTACACTCAAGTCATGACCCCATGGACTGTAGCCCATCAAGCTCTTCTGTCCATGGAATTCTCCAGACAAGAATCCTGGAGTGGGTTGCCATTTCCTTCTCCAATCAGTCAATACATTGCATCTTGTAAAGCTAAAAAGCTCTTTCCAAGTGATGTCATTTAATCCATCCCAGAGCCTCCATATATATTGTTGTTGAAACCAACCCATACAACAGAGCCTCAGAAAGGAATATAACCAAGTGGTAAAATTCTCAGGAGTCAGATTTGGATCCAGATCCTGGCTCTAACATTTACTAGTTTTATTACCTGGGATAATGTATTTCACCTCTCATATATTTTAGCTTCTTCATATCTAAAATGAGGATAATAAATGTAACTCTCTCTCCTTTACAATATAAATATATATCCCACCTGGCTCCTCTGTCCATGGGATTCTCCAGGCAAGAATACTGAAGTGGGTTGCCATGCCCTCCTCTAGGGGATCTTCCTGACCCAGGGATCAAACCCATGACTCATGTCTCCTGCATTGCCAGGCAGGTTCTTTACCACTAGCACCACCTGGGAAGCCCATATATAAAATATAAATATGTAAATATATAAATCAGTATCTATAATATTTATAAAATATAAGCATAAAACATGATTCTAAAAAACAGTTAAGCCTGTTTATTCACAAAGCCAAGGTGGTACCATTAGAAACCATCAGTATGTAAAGTTCATGAGAAAATGGTAATGGCTGGAGGCATATTTGATTTTTATCCCATAACTTTTCACTATAATTGCAGGTTTCTGTTTTATAGCACTCACTCTCAAGTACCTTTTGCACTTAGGATTATGGATTCCATAACACTGATAAAATACCTCAAGAGTGTAGAGATGGTCTCATATGGGACCCCTCAAAGTTTCCAGTTTTGTGATGCTGTTCTTCTTTAACATAATATGTGTATTTATAGCTTTATTTCTTAGTGTAGTCAGCTTAACTTTGGTAGAAAAATAATATTAGGGTTAGTATGAAATTAGTTGAAACTATATATTTCAAATAATTTTAGTTTTTTTAAGATTTGAAATTTCATAATTAAAAAATACAGTCAGAAATTTATTAAACTTATTTTATTGGATAAATTAAATGAAAGCCTTGCAACTTGTATTATAATTCTTACCATTTTATTATAATAACATTAAAAATTAAAGTAACTTCTATGTTTCATCTACTTCTACTCATAAGTCATAATTTAATATGGAAACTTTGGCAATGGTCTTACAGACTTACTTCTAATTAAATTTAGTTTCCATTAATCTATAGTCTGACAAAGTCTTTTAATTACTGACATATGTAGAGTAGCTCGAAAATATGTATTTATTGCCTGTTTTTTGTATTTTAGAAAGACAAGCTGTTTGGCTTATAAAAATTTGTACATATATTTACTGGGAAAGTAATAGTCATGGCCTCATCTTGAAATACTCTCTTGTAGTCCTTCAAAGTAACACTAGCTCACATGAGGATGTAGGCGGAGCTGAGAAATGTAGTCTCTGCCTGGGAGCTGCCTCCTGGTGACAACTCTACAGTGTGGGACGGAGAACATAAACTTAGGGGGACACTGCCAAAGGGCACGTTAGAACGTACAAATACACCAGCTATAACAGTCTATAAAATTGCTTATTAGTATCTAATAGTTCAGTGTCTAGGTACCAGTGTCAGTTGGACATGTTCTTAGAGGTCTTCTGAAATTTTTTTCCTATCACCATCAAAAACTGCATCAGTTTTTGAAAGTTACCCAAAGCTGTCATCTGAGACCATAAAACAGCTTCTCTTTCTGAAAAATTTATTGTATCAGCTTTAGACTTGGGATGTTTTTGGCTATACGATAATTGACAGCAATCTAAGCCTGTGTGTATTACTTGAAAAAATATAATTCATACTTTTAATACTTTTTCAGGGCTTTTCAATATTCATTTTTTGTAAGTCTAGTGGCATAGTAATTTTTTCCAATACTATGCATAAGTAATATATTACTGTAGCTTTAGATTCTTGTATGTAATGTAATACATAGGCCTAAAGATCTTTTCATTAATTGGATTTTTTAATTTTAAAATATATCTTATGTATTTTTTATAGAGAATGCCATAAATATAGAATAGAAATAAAACTTGTCTTCAGAACCATAGAGATTTGGGATCCTGCTAATATTTGATCAGAGCCTCACCGGATTTCCAAATGCCTACTTGCAAAATTCCCAAAGTATTCTGTGATATTTACAGAGTTCATTAATGAGAAATATTCAATTTTGATTTTAGGGGTATATTTCCAAAATTATGTAAGAGGGAACTCTTTATACTGTGTATCAGTGGGAACAAACTGCTTGCAGTTTTCTCTTAAACATGTTTTAGAATGGATACTTTCTATTACTAATATGTAGTCATTCTCATAAACAGTGTCTGACAAGATTACATGCTGCATCACCAAGGTTCGGTGACTTTTTTATGTGTTTATTGACATGGTTCACTTTTTGTTCCTGCCTTTTGATTTGTTTTCAATTGGGAATATTTTTTATTAACTTTTTAAATTTTTCATTACTACTTAAGTTTTCAGTGATTCCAAGATACTGGTGCCAGAAATATTTTGGATTAACATACTTATTTGTTTTTATTTTCTGATTCATACAAATATTGTATATATAATATTACTTTGCCCTTCATAAAAAATCATAATTATTTTGACTTATTATTCTTCAGGTTTATCTTAAATAGATAAAATAATGCATGTGATCGTGTTAAACTCACAATGACATATAAGTAGTATCATTTACAATGAAAGATTAACAAAAGAACCTCTTTCATCATCACAGACTATTATAAAAATGAATTTCTACAAAACTAGTGCACTTTTTTATCTTTAAACCACTTTTAATAAGCTGTCCTAAATTTTTATTTTGAAAGAAAGCATTTTGCATGCTAGGAGGTAAGAAACATAAGGAGGGTAATTATAATGGGAGTTAAATAATTCACTTATATTTCTTTGCCAGTAAATAAAGCATGTTCTCTTGGGGTTTTTTTAATAAGCTCTAAAATATGTCTTTCAAATTACTAATATTACAAAAGGAAACATACAACACTGTCATCTTCCTGGCTCAAATATTCTTGTTTTCAACAGTAGACTTGGCAGTCATTCAGAGGCAAGTAGTATTAGGCTTTTTAGATTTTCAGATATATCTGAACTGCTGTTGATTGCTCCCCAAATCAGGTCAGAGGCACTCTATGCAGGAAGAGTTGCCAGAGGTACTCTATGTTCAAATGGAAGATTTTTGTGTTTCATAGTCAGCCTCATTTATTTTCCAGACCTCTAAATTTTTCACAGTAAATAGCAGCATCTCACTTTGTGAACTATGGAGTCTTTATTAATTAAACAGAGTCAACAGGGCTGATTTATCCTCTCTCTTCTCAGCTCAATTACCAAGCACACAAATCAGAGAGGAAATATTTCTAATATAGAATGTTCGCCTAGCCTGTAAATCTGGGATTATCTTATCATACTGATTATGTCAAAGCTCTTCAGTCACCATGCTCACTAGGACATAAAATTGAATGGTACACACACAAATGGTCCCATTCCAGCATCACAGGAAGAATTCCAAGTTTTTCTTACAGTATTCAGAAAGCCCTGATTATTAAAAAAAATTTTTAAAGGCAGAAAAAACAAACAAACAACAACAGCCATGATCTTTATTGAATACTTACTTTTTGCCAGGCACTTTTTGCATTTTAGAAGCATTGGTTCTGGGTGGTTTTACAAAAAAGCCAGGTGTGAAATATGTACTTGAAGCATAGAAACTAACCCTCTTGGCTTCAGTTTTAATTTTTCTATTGTGTTTGCATGTTTGGTGCTAAGGATGTGTTTTCCAGTTGTGAAGAGAAGTATATTGTGAACATAAGAGAATCAATGTTTTATGGCATTATTTTGTATTTGGAGAAAGATCAGATATTGATTTGTTGCTATAAAGTGCCTAATGCAGCTTACTGTCAAGGATGACCTTCTGGTGGTGGACCTTTCTAATACTGATTGTTCAGAGTCTATAACCACATCTTCTTGAACATTTTACTTTTGCTTATTTTATGTTATCAATTCAGTGGAATGTCCATATATGGGCAGCAATAATATTTCAAGCATGAGAATTTGTTTTTTAATATAAATTTATTTATTTTAATTGGAGGTTAATTACTTTACAATATTGTATTGGTTTTGCCATACATCAACATTAATCCACCACGGGTGTACACATGTTACCCATCCTGAACCCCCCTCCCACCTCTCTTCCCGTACCATCCCTCTGGGTCATCCCAGTGCACCAGCCCTGAGCACCCTGTATCATACATCGAACCTGGACTGGCGATTCGTCTCACATATGATAATATACGTGTTTCAGTGCCATTCTCCCAAACCATCCCACCCTCTCCCTCTCCCACAGAGTCCAAAGACTGTTCTATACATCTATGTCTCTTTTGCTGTCTCGCATACAGGGTTATCGTTACCATCTTTCTAAATTCCATATATATGCGTTAGTATACTGTATTTTTAAGTCATCTAAGAAAGCCTGCACCTGCACTCACCCCTCGGGTAACTGTGCCTGGTTCTCTTCCTTTCCAGCCTCCCCAGTTAGGAGGCATTATTGTAGGGGAGGAAGGATTCACAATAATTTATTAAGTCTCATCTTTGGACTAACCTATTACAAATGTGCTGATAAAGAGTAAAGTAAATACACTAAGATATTAAAATTAGCAAAACTATCCCATCAAACTTTCCTTTCAGCTTTAAACGGGTACTTTGCACAGGATGGTGTGTCCTCATTTCCCCTTGCAGTAGTATTCTAGCCCTCTGTGTTAACACTCACTGGTAATTCCTTAAAATCACTTTCAATTTAGGCAGCTTTCCAGCTTTAAAAAACCCTCGAAATGAAGTTAACCTGTGCAAAATCACATGCTTTGTAGGTTTAGCCTCCATAATAAGAAACTGTGCTAAACCATTTTAAAGAGTTCATAGTAATATGGATTATTGTCAAGAGAATAATATTTCTTTGTGTCACTTAGCCACACTCTGAGGTTTTAGAACTATGAAAATATCTGGCCTTGCTTGCCACTTCCACCTTATTCTTAAACAATTTAAGTACTTTTAGTCTATCATGAAACTATAAGTGATCTTGCATAGAAAGCTGCATTTTCAATATCTAAACAGAGGAATTGAACAATTTGTATTGGGGGATATGGATGGAATTTAGAGTAAAGGATTGAAAACAAAACAAATCCAGTAATGGCAGTGAGCCTGACCATTGGTATTAAGTCCATCATTTCAGTTATTGTCATCAACAGCCAATATAGTAAGTGCCTGTTTGCAGTCAAGCCCAAACTGTGCTCAATGGCACACTTGTCCCGTGTGTGCTAACAGGCCACGGTAGGTTAAGTATTATTACAACTCTTCAGTCACTCAGTCGTGCCTAACTCTTTGTGACCCCGTGGACTACAGCACGCCAGGCCTCCCTGGCCATCACCCACTCCCAGAACTTGCTGAAACTCATGTCCATCAACTTGGTGATGCCATCCAGCCATCTCATCCTCTGTCATCCCCTTCTGACCTCCTTGCAGTCCAAGGGACTCTCAAGTCTTCTCCAGCACCACAGTTTGAAAGCATTAATTCTTGAGTGCTCAGCTTTCTTTCAGGTCCAACCCTCACATCCATACATGACTACTGGGAAAACCATAGATTTGACTAGACAGACAATTGTCAGCAAAGTAATGTCTCTGCTTTTTAATATGCTGTCTAGGTTGGCCGTAGCTTTTCTTCCAAGGAGCAAACATCTTTTAATTTCATGGCTGCAGTCACCATCTGCAGTGATTTTGGAGCCCAAGAAAGTAAAGTCTGTCACTGTTTCCATTGTTTCCCCATCTATTTGCCACAAACTGATAGGACTGGATGCCATGATCTTAGTTTTCTGAGTGTTGAGCTTTAAGCCAACTTTCTCACTCTCCTCTTTCACTTTCATCAAGAGGCCCTTTAGTGCCTGTTTGCTTTCTGCCATAAGGGTGGTGTCATTTGCGTATCTGAGGTTATTAATATTTCTCTCTGCAATCTTGATTCCAGCTTGTGCTTCTTCCAGCCCAGCGTTTCTCATGATGTACTCTGCATAGAAGTTAAATAAACAGGGTGACAATATACAGCCTTGATGGACTCCTTTTCCTATTTAGAACCAGTCTGTTGTTCCATGTCCAGTTCTAACTGTTGCTTCCTGACCTGCATACAGATTTCTCAGGAGGCAGGTAAGGTGTTCTGGTAGTCCATCTCTTGAAGAATTTTCCACAGTTTGTTGTGATTTACACAAAGGGTTTAGTATAGTCAGTGAAGCAGAAGTAGATGTTTATCTGAACTCTTTTGCTTTTTCTATGATCCAGCAGATTTTGGCAATTTGATCTCTGGTTCCTCTGCCTTTTCTAAATCCAACTTGAACAGCTAGAAGTTCTCGGTTCTGTACTGTTGAAGGCTGGCTTGGAGAATGTTGAGCATTACTTTGCTAGCATGTGAGATGAGTACAATTGTGCAGTAGTTTGAGCATTCTTTGGCATTGCCTTTCTTTGGGACTGGAATGAAAACTGACCTTTTCCAGTCTTGTGGCCGCTGCTGAGTTTTCCAAATCTGCTGGCATATTGAGTGCAGCACTTTCACAGCATCATCTTTCAGGATTTGAAATAGCTCCACTGGAATGCCATCACCTCCACTAGCTTTGTTCATAGTGATGCTTCCTAAGACCCACTTGACTTCTCACTCCAGGATGTCTGGCTCTAGGTGAGTGATCACACCATCATGGTTATCTGGGTCATGAAGATCTTTTTTGTACAGTTCTTCTGTGTATTCTTGCCACCTCTTCTTAATATCTTCTGCTTCTGTTAGGTCCATACCATTTCTGTCCTTTATTGAGCCCATCTTTGCATGAAATATTCCCCTGGTGTCTGTAATTTTCTTGAAGAGATCTCTAGTCTTTCCCATTTTATTGTTTTCCTCTATTTCCTTGCACTGATCACTGAGGAAGGCTTTCTTATCTCTCCTTGCTATTCTTTGGAACTCTCCTTTCAGATGGATGTATCTTCCCTTTTCTCCTTTGTCTTTTGCTTCTCTTCTTTTCTCAGCTATTTGTAAGGCCTCCTCAGACAACCATTTTGCCTCTTTGGATTTCTTCTTTGGGATAGTTTTGATCACCGCAGCCTGTACAGTGTTATGAACCTCTGTCTATAGTTCTTCAGGCACTCTGTCTATCAGATTTAAGTCCCTTGAATCTATTTGTCACTTCCACTGTATAATCATAAGGGATTTGATTTGCTCACACCTGAATGGTCTAGTCGTTTTCCCTACTTTCTTCAATTTAAGTCTGAATTTTGCAATACTAAGTTCATGATCTGAGCTACAGTCAGCTCCAGGTCTTGTTTTTGCTGACTGTATAGAGCTTCTTATTTTTGCTGACTGTATACAGTCTTCTCTATAGACTATATAGAGCTTACTGAATGTATAGAGCTTTTGCTGACTATACAGAGCTTTACACTGGTCATAGCCAACATCCTCTTCCAACAACGTAAGAGATGACTCTATACATGGGCATCACCAGATGGCCAATACTGAAATCAGATTGATTATATTCTTTGCAGCTGAAGATGGAGAAGGTCTATACATAAAATGTGTATTTAAAAAGCCTTATTAGACACTTTGGAAATGTTATTCTGTGATATTTTAGGAAGTAGGAGATTCTTTCAGATCCACAGTCTTATTTGATCTTCATAAGGGCCAGCCCTCGGGCGCACTTGGTCTAAGACATGATGCTGCTCTGAGGTTGAGTCTGGGTAGGATGGGACACAGGAAGTGGATCCAGGATGGGTGGTGCAGCAGGGTAAACCAGGGCTCGAATGAGGATCTCAGGAGAAGGAGCAAGTCAGCCTGTTCCAAAAGCTATCTCTCCAGGTAGAGAGGATTTAGGCGAGACATCCAGCTGAAGGCTGGGATTGGATACGAGTTCTGAGAAACACCATCCCTCAGTAGGGGCACATGCAGTGATGTTTGACCACCCCCTGAAAATGCACCGTGTCTTTGCACACTCTTGCTTACCTCTGCTTGTGTTCTTCCCTGAAATGCCTAGTTATTTGTTATGAAAATATGTTAGGTCCCATAGATTCAAAGTGGGGAAACCCAGTTCCTGCCCTCACATGCAGTGAGAAGGACTAGGAATAGTCACTTGTAATATTGTGTGAGCGATAAGGCCATTGGCACAGATTGGAGGAATCTTGAGGGGTATTTGATTCTTTAGATTTAGAGTTAGCTGGATAAACCAGATGGGAAGGAGGAGTATTGTAGCAGAGAAGAAAGTGTGGAGGCAGGTAAAAAGCAAGGTGTTTCATACTGTGGAGTGTGTATTTAATCCAGAAAGCATTAATTGGCACTGAATTTTTAACAGGTGAGCAACAGTGTATGGTTTGTCATTTAGAAAGATCTCTTGTCTAGAGTGGGGAATGAATTAAAAAAACCAGAACAGAGGCAGAGAAGCAAGCTGTTTCAGTGACCCTAGTCTGTAGTGTTGGAAAAGAAGAAGAAGGAAAAGATTCCAGAAATGTTACAGCATGACAGTCACAGGACTTGCCGATGGGTGAGGCAGAGTGAGTAGTTGAAGGTAATGCATTCTCCTGCCTTGTTTTGTTATTGTTGTTTTTGTTTTACCAAAAATAAAGAAATGGGTTTTGTTGAACCTAGAAAACGTATCTAAAGACTTTTAAAAACTACCGGATCCTGTTCCAACTGCTTTGTAATTCAGGGGACTGCAGTAGGGTGGAAGAAGTGTCCCCAGGACCACTGCTTGCGTAGTGGGTAGAAGGGTAGTCTCTCCAGTCGTGATTGTGTCTCTTCTTGTTCCTCTTCCCAAGTCACGTAACACAGACTACGTCCTGGATGCACCCCGTGATGAGCGCACTGAACTTGTCCTGCTCAGAGGAGAATGAAGAGGATTGTTCCAGAGAACCTCCTGACCAGAGGAACTGATGATTTTCTGTGGGAAGCTGTGCTCCATGGTCTTCCAGCGGCTCCATCTATGCAGATAACTCTGAGATACAAAATCGAAACGAGGAGTAAAACACACACTAGTTAGTGAAGTTGTGAAATGGAGACTCTGGATTTAAGCTGTTTTTGTAAAACTTTTGGATATAACTGTATACATTTGCAAAATTGATTGCCACTATAGTAGTTCTTTAAGAATAATCGAGCCCTATTTTTTAATCATATGTAATTAGATTTTATAATATGTATAATTTTTCATATGTAATTAGATCTTTGTAATTTTATATTTAGTTCTTTATTGAATATCAGACAGTGGTTTTTATAATTAAGACTGAAAAATTATGTGAACATAGTGAAACACTTCGTTTATTTGATAATTCACTAATCTTTTATATGCATAGCATAGGAAGCTTTAAGCAAGCTTTGGGGAGTTCTTATGGATCACATTTAGACAACTATCTCACAAGCCACTGGATACAGCTTATATCTTGATGATGCTTTCTAATTTACAAAATGCTTTTCAGACCCTGTCTTATGTAAAGCATACAATGTGCTTGTGAGGCAGCTCCAGTGGGTATTTTATAGTTAGGAAAATAACATTCGGAGAAACAAAGCCCCTCTCCTGGAGCTGAGGCTCACACAATTGTCTTCCAGTTCCACACCCAGGCCCCTTTGCCCCACATTCCGCTGTCCCTGCAGAGGCAGGTCACCCGACACGCGGGGCCGTGGGGCTCTGTTGATACAGCTGAGCTTCACCACTGCACAGCCCAGGAGCCACAGAGACTCAGGGGGCATGTCTGCATTTAAACCTAGCTCCCACGTTTAATGGGTCCACACTTCTTTATAAGCCGTTCCCCCACACCCTCAACTGGCAGAGGCAGGGCTTTGTGATGCTGTTACAAACGGCTTCTTTTCAACAGCTCACATTTTTCTAAAGTCAAATGACTGGCTCCCATCAGGGATTTGCCCAGCTTGGGTTATGCTTGCCGGAGAAGGGGTTTGAGAGGGGCCAATGAACAGAGAATAGAGGGGCATCCAGAATCTGTGTCGAAAGAGACATCTGTCGGCCTCCAGACTGATTATGCTTTTGATCTTATTTTCATTTTATTGTAAGGAGAGTTTCTGGAAGGAATGAGCCATTGACTTGCAGTGCTAAAGATTTTCTCTCCGTTTAATGATTTAAACCTGAAGCTGGGAAATGAGGGTAGGGGAAGGAATGGAGTTGGGAGGAAGTCATTTTAAATGCTCTGGGCATTAAGTACCAACTGAATAATAAAAAAGGACTTATCCTTACCCAGTGTTGTTAATATTGTTAGGTAATAGGAGGAAAGTCAGCAAGAATCATTAAACATCTTTTGATGAAAAAGACTCATTTTTCAAATGAGTTCTTATGTAGAATCTCAATACTTGTAATGGATCTTTTTTTTAAATATACTGTCTTACTTAAAAGATGGAGGCTTGGAGCTCAATTAAAACAGCAAACCTAAAACTCCTTAGGATATATACTGTCAGAATTATCGATTATAACCATTTTGTAGATGCGTAAACTGAGCTCTTGAGAGTTCACACAGTAAGTCAAACTTAGACCTAGATCCTGAGTCTCCGAGTCTGCTATCCTTCAATATGGTATGTTATATAGACCTATGCTATAAATACATGTGTACATGTGCTCACACATCCCTGAATAAATGTAGGGTTTATAATTCTGTCTTGAATGATAACATAAGTCAAATCCAGGGTGATAGGTAGTCATTAGCCCTGAGAAAAGCTTCAGAATGGCTGCAGAAGACCTGAGTTTCCTCTGACAGCTCTTTAAATATCGGGAAGCTGCAGGGAGACATGTTTTTAGAGAAGGCCCTGAGGGAGCTCTTGCCTTACGTCCCCTAGAGATGAGTGAGGTTCTCAAACACCCCAAGTTACTTTTATATGTTAGTATCTATAATCGTGAAAGTACAGAGTATTTGTTGTTGCCGAATTAATGGTATGAAATGTCCCTCCCCTTCTTGGGAGTGTTTTTCTAATTAGTTTCTAGTGAGGAAAACGGGACGCTCAAATCACTTGGCATCAAGGTTCTCAGGGCACATTTCACTGGTGGAGGCCTCATATGTTGACTTTGCTATTTGGTGGCACTTTCCTCACTGACTCCTAATTGAACATCTAATGGAAAAGGCCTATAAAAATTGTAATATCAGGGACTTCCTGGCAGTCCAGTGGTTAAGACTCTGAGCTCCCACTTTAGAGGGCACAGGTTTGATCCCTGGTCAGGGAACTAAGATCCCACACGGCACACAGGACACAGCCAAAAAATAAATAATATCTAAAAATAAAATTTAATATTACTTATTGAGCATATTGCCATATGTTTGTGATGGCAATTTGCAAATATTATTTCATTATCTTCTTAAAACAGCCCCATGAGGTAGAAACTATCTCTGATCATCCCCATTTTGTAAAGAAGTTTACAATTAGAGAGAATTGCTAGTCTTTGCTTCAAGGTCCACACAGCACCCAAGAGTGGAAGCTGGGTCTCAAGGCAGATTTCCCAGGGCCTGTTCTGGTAAACCACTGCACCACTAAGAACCATTGTATGTGACACTGGAGGGCAGAGCTGGGATCCACGGGTCAATGTTACAAAGAAACAGATTCCAGCTCAGTTCGATAAGGAGCTTTCTGGTAGTTAGGATCCATCAGGACAGAATTCCCCAGGAGGAAATGGAAGCTATGTTCCAGGAAGAGTTCCATCAGTCTGAACTCCTTATTATGAGACCATTGCTGAGGAGGTTCAGGGTTCTCTGCCTGGACCTGAGCATTCCTCCATATGCCTCTGTGACCTCTAAACCAACAGAGAAATGCCCCAAGAGACGCCCAAAGAAACATAAGGCAGGGACTCATTAAGAATCCTTATTCAACACAGGTAGAGCCCCCCCAGTTAATTTGGAGTGAGTTGACATTTATATAGCCCATCTTTCAAATTCTTCTCCTTTGACTGACTGACTCAGATTTTAGGATTAAAAAAGCCCAATTTTGTTACGTGCTTCCACCTCACTTTACTAAAGAGTGACCTGGCTTATTGACCAAGCACCACCACGATGCCAAGCACGGTACTAGGCACTGGGGGGCAGTAGGGCAATGGCCAACCACTCCTGGGGTCTACTTACTGCTGGTTAAAACGTGGAAAGCTTCCAGGTAGTCAGAATTGAATAGCTTTTCTTTAATTTTGATTTTTAAAATAATCTATTTCCATTTTTAAAAAATCAAGAAGTAGGGAATTGAATGAAGTTAAAAAAATCTCACTTTCTCGAGGTAGCCATCACTGATACTTCAATGGGTATTTTTACTAAAAGGAAGTTATACTGTTAAGTATCTTTGAATTAATATATTGTAGTTATTTTCACGGTGATACATACACAGATTAATGTTATATTTCAAATGGCTCTATAAAATATCACTACCCAGATAACTCCTAATTTCTGTAGCCAACAATCTATTGATGAACTCTTAGGTTAATTTAAGTTGTATTCTGATACTGTACTGATCTAGATAATATAATTGCTCTTAATTTTATCATTTCAAGACATAGACATCAGAATTTATTAAAAGGTCATATGTACTATAAAATACAATCTACTCTGTCCATGAACCACCCCCCCACTTCCCTCTGAGCCAGGTTAAAAATTTCCTTTATGCTCCATTTCTTAAAATTTTTTAATTTTATTGAAGTATAGTCGATTTTCCTTTATGATCCTTATTGTCCTTGTGTTTGATTTTATGCTAGTGTTTATTGTGTTGTACAGGATTTATTTATTGTTCTCTTTTGATAGTTTGTGAGTTCTGGGGGGGGGGCTGTTTTTTATTCTCCTTGTCCTTAGAATTTATGCATGTGTTATGTCCTCCATGATTGTTTTTTTCTCCAGTTTTTTTGAAATCTAATTGGCATACAGTACATAAAAGTATTTTTAAAAGTCTTTTGTTACTAACAATGCCCCAGTGAACATTCTCATATTCATTAAATCCTTTTCCTCACATATCTGTGCACTCTTGTGCCAGTATGTCTATAGTGAGAATACACCCTTAAAAGTAAATCGCAGGCTTTCCTGGTGGCCCAGTAGTTAGCAATCTGTCAGTGCAGGGGACACGAGTTCAATCCCAGGTCCGAGAAGATTCCGCATGCCTCAGGGCCACTAAGCCCGCACACCGCCTTTATTGAGCCCATGCTCCCCAGCAAGAGAAACCACCGCAGTGAGAAGCCCCACACCACAACGAAGTGTTGTCCCCCTTGCTGCAACTAGGGAGACCATGTACAGCAACAAAGACCCAGCACAGCCAAAAATTAAAACTAATTAATTTTTAAAAGTAAATCACTACATCAAAGTCATGTTCACTTTAATTTTGATATACACAAGTTTTCCTGTGTAAAAAAAGGACTGCCAGCACTAATGTGTGAGAGCTTTTCTTCTATGTGTTATAGGACACTTTTTTTTAGTCCAAAGATTGCCAATAACATTTCTGATTGTTTTTGTCCTTAGAAAAGTAATCTTCTTTCCATCATTGTATAAGGACCTGAATTTCTCCATCACTGGGTTTTGGCTGTCCCTTGGCAGCAGAGGCTGACTGACTCACTTAATGTGGGGGGGAGTCTAGCAGTGACCAATTCACTGTATGTCAAGCACATCATTACTGTCATCTTTTTACTTGCAAGTATTGGTCTTTCCTACTTTATGTATAATGATGGTGAGAACCAACTTTTAAATGAGCTAACTTGGGTGAGAGGCCTTGGTAAAGTACAAAGCACAATACAAACGCACTTTGAGCCCTGGTTTCCCTGTCTGTGAGGGAATAGTCATCCTCTGATGGTCCGGAAACCATTCAACTCAATAGCTACTTCCTGAGCACCTGCGAGACGCCAGACAAGACACAAGGGCTTGAAGACCCCACACTGGATAGTTCTGATTCCCAAATCAAGAAGCTCATAGTCTGAAACCTTTTCCCTTTCCTTCCTTTTTTCTCAGAAACATTTTATTTTTCCTTAAAGGAGTAAGAAGTTAGGGATCTGGTTAGTAAGAACCCCTGAAGAGAGGCCCTTTATCACTCTCAAATTTGAATAATTCCAAAATAATATTAACACCCCTTGACTAGAAATGAAAGGATCATACTGTATGAAGGGCCTCTCCAATAATAAATGCTAAGCAGCTATAAAAATAAGGAGTCAAATAGTACTTTCATAAAGCGTTTGCAAAATTAGAAAATATTATCCTTTTTCTGGGGTAAATGGACATTTTATTTTCTTTGCTAAATAAAATACAACTCTTTCAAAAGTCAACACACTTGAATTTTTACAATATACAGAACAAGAGGAGCTAACCTAATGAAAACAACTTACATAGCATGTAAATTTTGAGAGGATGAAAAGAACTTTAAGTAGAATACACCCATGAAAATTAACTTTAGAAATAAAATCCCAAGATGTTTTAACCACAGCTAACCACATATAATATCACTGGACCTGCATGATGGTTATGTGAATATTAAATGCAATTCTGTGTTTGCTTTCTTCATATGACTTATTACATTTAACTAATACTTCTTTTGTTAATTTTGTTTGAATTTCACTGTCAGGGTACAGGGGTGGTCTGAGGAACAGTGCAATCAGATTAATAGTTCTGACCCCCTCCTCATTCCTGTTCCCCCATCACCAAAATATTTTCTGTCATTTTACCCTGTTTATTTCTTTTACATTATTTATCAATTTGTAATGATATATTTGTTTATTATCTTTCTTAATAAAGAGAATAAGAATGAGAGTGTGTTCCATGATGGCAGGGATTTATCTGCCTCATTCACCATTGTAGGAAAGGTCTAGCACCATGGAGGAGGAGCTAACACAGTGCCTGAACACAGTAGGTGTTCAATGCATCCTTGCCAAATTGAATGTGTAATGAGCTGTCCATAAGTAAGACTTATTTCCCACTTTAACTCTCATGCCCTTGTATTCATTTACTCACTTATACAATTACTTACTGCTACAGATGCCAAACACTGCAAAGGCCTAGAATTCAATTCAAACCAGATCTAGTCTTAACTCTTATGTGATTTATATTTCATGCAAAGAACATTCAACTGAAATTAACCAAAGCTTTTTCCATTTATTTTCTTTATTCCCCTTATTTATTCCATAGCTGAATTTCTAGGCCATTTAATGTCATTGCCTCGAGAAAGGTATGTGACATCAGAAAGCAGAGGAACACTTGCTCTTTTGAGTTTCAAAAGTCTGACTCCTTAGGGAACTAGAAAGGATTCATGATTTAGAACAAAGATTTGAAAGCATGTGTGATGCAAAAGAGTAAGGTTTTCCTACTCCCACTCTAGTTATAATTCCCCTGGCTGTGGGAGAGGACAAATAACAAAACTGTTGGAGGGGCTCAGAGAAATGGGCTGGGTCCCACCTCCTGGACCACTTTCCCGGGAGCAGTAAAACCTGGTGATATATGTTAGTGTTGAGCAGAGGAAACCCATTCCTCATTGTGCCCCAGGATGGAAGTAATTGCAAGCTGTGTACAGGCAGATAGAGCCTTGGACAACATCAGTGAGCTTCCTCCAGCCCAGTGTGATTCAAACTGAAAGACCAAATGGATTTCCATGAACCCCAAAGGATCACAGAAATGGGAAGACCCTCCCACACCCCCACCAGACCTAAAAGATTTTTTTTTTTCCATTTCATCCATTTAATGAGGATTTTTTTCCTTTGAAGCCTCTCAGTGAAACCCAATTTGGACAATGACATCACACCATCCAAACCCAGAGTGCCCTGGCACTTAGTAAGTCTCTCAGAGTTTAGTAATGACTGAAGAATGGAGGGAACTACAAGGTGGGCTGAGAATAGTATCAGTTGAGATCACTTATACCCTGCTCGTAATGTTCCCTTCCTCCAGAGGAAAACCTCTAGATAACCACGATGGTGTGATCACTCACAGAGAGCCAGACTCCTGGAGTGCGAAGAAGTCAAGTGGGCCTTAGGAAGCATCACTACAAACAAAGCTAATGTAGGTGATGGAATTCCAGCTGAGCTCTTTCAAATCTTAAAAGATGATGCTGTTAAAGTGCTGCACTCAGTTCAGTTCAGTCACTCAGTCATGTCCAACTCTGCACCCCATGGACTGCAGCACGCCAGGCCTCCCTGTCCATCACAAACTCTGGAGCTTACTCGAACTCATGTCCATTGAGTCAGTGATGCCATCCAACCATCTCATCCTCTGTCATCCCCTTCTCCTCCCACCCTCAATCTTTCCCAGCGTCAGGGTCTTTTCCACTGAGTCAGCTCTTTGCATCAGGTGGCCAAAGTATTGGAGCTTCAGCTTCAACATCAGCTGCACACAATATGTAGCAAATCTGGAAAACTCGCCCGTGGCAATAGGACTGGAAAAGATCAGTTTTTCATTCCAATCCCAAAGAAAGGCAATGCCAAAGAATATTCAAACTACCACAAATTTCACTCATCTCAGGCTAGCAAAGTAATGCTCAACATATTCCTAGCAAGGCTTCAGCAGTACCTGAACCAAGAACTTTCAGATGTTCAAGCTGGATTTAGAAAAGACAGAGGAACCAGAGATCACATTGCCAAAATCTGCCGGATCATAGAAAAAGAAAGAGAGTTCCAGAAAAACATCTGCTTCATTGACTATGCTAAAACCTTTGACTGTGTGGATCACAACAAACTGTGGAAAATTCTTCAAGAGATGGGAATATGAGGCCATCTCTCCTGCCTCCTGAAAAACCTGTATGCAGGTCAACAGTTAGAACTGGACATGGAACATCAGACTGGTTCCAAATTGGGAAAGGAGTACTTCAAGGCTGTATATTGTCATCCTGCTTATTTAACTTATCTGCAGAATACATCATGCAAAATGCCAGGCTGGATGAAGCACTAACTGGTATCAAAATTGCTGGGAGAAATATCAGTAACCTCAGATGACACTATCCTTATGGCACTAAAGAGCCTCTAGATGAAAGTGAAAGAGGAGAGTAAAAAAACTGGCTTAAAACTCAGCATTCAAAAAACAAAGATCATGGCATCCAGTCCCATCGCTTCATGGCAAATAGTTGGAGAAACAATGGAAACAGTGACAGACTTTATTTTTTGGCACTCCAAAATCACTGCAGATGATGACTGTAGCCATGAAATTAAAAGGCTCTTGTTCCTTGGAAGAAAAGCTATGACCAACCTAGACAGCACAGTAAAAAGCAGAGACATTACTTTGCCGACAAAGGTCCATCTAGTCAAAGCTATGGTTTTTCCTGTAGGCATGTATGGATGTGAGAGTTGGAGTATAAAGAAAGCTGAGCACCAAAGAATTAGTGCTTTTGAACTGTGATGTTGGAGAAGACTCTTGAGAGTCCCTTGGACTGCAAGGAGATCAAACCAGTCCATCCTAAAGGAAATTAATCCTGAATATTCATTGGGAAAGACCCTGATGCTGGGAAAGATTGAAGGAAGGAGAAGGGGATGACAGAGGATGAGATGGTTAGATGGCATCACCAACTCAATGAGCATGAATTTGAGCAAGTTCCAGAGATGGTGAAGGACAGGGAAGCCTGGTGAGCTGCAGTCCATAGTGTTGCAAAGAGTCAAACACGACTGAGCAACTGAACAACAACTGAGTAACTCAACTGAGCTGGCCTGTCTGCCTCCTCACTCTCAGGTAAGAGCTGACTTGCTTGGTGACTTTCAGGTAAAGAAAAAGACGTGTACTGTACATATTAACGTTTGTTAATATGTTCTCCTTTCTTTGATCCATGCCAACACTGCCAATTAGTTTGGCTTTCCTCTTTATTACCTGGATAATGGCCACAGAGACAATATGTCTTTCTTCCTCTCTACCACACCTGTCTGCATCAACCTCCCCACCACATTTCGGTCAGAATTCTTTTCCTGAAACACACATTTGACTCTGTTGCTCCCTTGCTGGTCTTCAGTCCTCAGCACCTTCCATTATCTGCCCTTTCTCTTTTTCTCCAGCCTCATTTCTCAGGCCCCACAGTCATTCAGACAGACTGTATAGGGAACTCCCGCCTCGTTTGCTCAGCAGATTCCTCCTTCTTTAGACACCACTCGGCCCAGCTCTTCTCTGAAGATGCTGACGTGCTCCGTCCCTCTCCCACCACTAGCAGGCACCACCTCTGCATTTGTTCACACCTGTCCAGCCCCTCTCGCCACTCGAGGGCATTGAAGAAAGAACTTCCACCACCAGAGGAGTTGCTGACCTGCTTGTCCAGGTAGCCATTGGAACACTACAGTCATTCACTAGTTTATTTCTGCCTAGCGAGCTGGGTTTCTGAGACTTCAAGGCTGACCCTATGTGCTCTTTTGTGTTTCCTCTGAACGTGGTAACAAGCTCTCGTTAAAGCTAACTAGTCTCTCACCGCAGCTGTCCCACCCAGCATCCCAGAGAGGAGAACACTTTAGGGAGAGCTGGGGGGGTTGGGAAGACAGAAAGGTGGCTCAGCCTGTTGTTTCTTACTTGTCCTTGTGGCAGGAGGGTGTTTTTACCTAGAACCCGGAGGCTGAGAGGGTTAGCTGAGTGGAGATGTGCTGTAAAATCCTATATCACCCCCCATCACTGCAAACCTCTTACTAAATCCTCTATCACACTGTGTTTGCAATTATTTTTGGCACGAAAGGGAAGCATGTGTCTCTCCTACAGATTCTGAGTCCTTTAAGGGTCCATTGTTATTCTTCATCCCTCTCATTGGACATGGCACAGTGATGTTCAGTGAGTGTTTACAGAATACATTGTAAAGTGAATTACTGCTTTCAAAAGCTCTTTCACTGGTTCCTGTGTCTGGCAGGGAAAAACAAAGTGAATGAAAAAGAAAATGAGATGGGAGTTTAGCACATCGACACCAACTAGTTCTACTAAACTTGAAATGATGTGATGGATTTTGCTGAAGAAGGCAGCGTTTGACCATAAAACTAACTGTAATTACAGAAGTATTGTTAAGCATATACACACACTTTGTTGATTTTTGCATACATACAAAAGTCCTGCAAAGTCCTGCAAAAAACCTTGACTTTTTTCCAAGATTTTGAAAAAACACAACAGGATGACTTTGGTATGGAAGGGTAGGTAAAGCCCATAAGCAAAATAACTGTGCTTTTCAATGCAACAGTGTTAAACTTCTGTTCTTACCAGTTAATTAATCATGTTGCTGAAGAATTGATTTGGCACAAAGGAGTTATATATTACCACGGTACTCTGAAGGTGCAGAAATTATCCCATATATAACTAAGCCTATTGGAATTGCTTGTGTGTGCTGTTTCACAATAAAGAAATTCATCATTCATCAGCAAACTACGGGGTGAGAAAACAGGAAGACAAAACAAATTGGGTGGATATAAAGGTACCTTGGCATATAGACAGTTCAAGTGAGGCATTTCTCTGAAATGGAAAATGAAAAGATGTTTATGGGCAGATCCTATTAATATTTCTATATGCTGAGTAGTTTTATCATTTAGCAAAATGGCTGTCTGGGGAGACCTTACAAATAACTGTGAACAGAAGAGAAGTGAAAAGCATATGAGTAAAGGAAAGATATAAGCCTCTGAATGCAGAGTTCCAAAGAATAGGAAGAAGAGGTAAGAAAGCCTTCCTCAGCTATCGGTGCGAAGAAATAGACGAAAACAGCAGAATGGGAAAGACTAGAGATCTCTTCAAGGAAATTAGAGATACCAAGAAAACATTTCATGCAAAGATGGGCTCGATAAAGGACAGAAATGGTATGGACCTAACAGAAGCAAAAGATATTAAGAGGTGGCAAGAATACACAGGAGAACTGTAAAAACAGAGATTCACAACCCAGATAATCACGATGGTGTGATCACTCACCTAGAGCCAGACATCCTGGAATGTGAAGTCAAGTGGGCCTTAGAAAGCATCACTACGAACAAAGCTAGTGGAGGTGATGGAATTCCAGTGGAGCTATTTCAAATCCTGAAAGATGATGCTGTGAAAGTGCTGCACTCAATATGCCAGCAAATTTGGAAAACTCACCAGTGGCCACAGGACTGGAAAAGGTCAGTTTTCATTCCAATCCCAGAGAAAGGCAATGCTAAAGAATGCTCAAACTACCACACAATTGCACTCATCTCACACGCTAGTAAAGTAATGCTCAAAATTCTCCAAGCCAGGCTTCAGCAGTACATGAACTGTGAACTTCCAGATGTGCAAGCTTTATTGACAAAAGGCAGAGGAACCAGAGATCAAATTGCCAACATCCGCTGGATCATCGAAAAAGCAAGAGAGTTCCAGAGAAACATCTATTTCTGCTTTATTGACTATGCCAAAGCCTTTGACTGTGTGGATCACAATAAACTGTGGAAAATTCTGAGAGAGATGGGAATACCAGACCACCTGACCTGCCTCTTGAGAAACCTATATGCAGGTCAGGAAGCAACAGTTAGAACTGGACATGGAACAACAGACTGGTTCCAAATAGGAAGAGGAGTACATCAAGGCTGTATATTGTCACCCTGCTTATTTAACTTCTATGCAGAGTACATCATGAGAAACGCTGGGCTGGAAGAAGCACAAGCTGGAATCAAGATTGCCGGGAGAAATATCAATAACCTCAGATATGCAGATGACACCACCTTTACGGCAGAAAGTGAAGAGGAGCTAAAAAGCCTCTTGATGAAAGTGAAAGAGGAGAGTGAAAAAGTTGACTTAAAGCTCAACATTCAGAAAATGAAGATCATGGCATCTGGTCCCATCACTTCATGGGAAATAGATGGGGAAACAGTGGAAACAGTGTCAGACTTTATTTTTTGGGCTCCCAAATCACTGCAGATGGTGATTGCAGCCATGAAATTAAAAGACACTTACTCCTTGGAAGAAAAGTTATGACCAACCTAGATAGCATATTCAAAAGCAGAGACATTACTTTGCCAACAAACATCTGTCTAATCAAGGCTGTGGTTTTTCCTGTGGTCATGTATGGATGTGAGAGTTGGACTGTGAAGAAAGCTGAGCACCGAAGAATTGATGCTTTTGAACTGTGGTGTTGGAGAAGACTCTTGAGAGTCCCTTGGACTGCAGGGAGATCCAACCAGTCCATTCTGAAGGAGATCTGCCCTGGGTATTCTTTGGAAGGAATGATGCTAAAGCTGAAACTCCAGTATTTTGGCCACCTCATGCAAAGAGTTGACTCATTGGGAAAAAACTCTGTGCTGGGAGGGATTGAGGGCAGGAGGAGAAGGAGACAACAGAGGATGAGATGGCTGGATGGCATCACTGACTCGATGGACGTGAGTCTGAGTGAACTCCAGGAGGTGGTGATGGACACGGGGGCCTGGCATGCTGCAATTCACGGGGTCACAAAGAGTCAGACACGACTGAGCAACTGAACTGAACTTTATCATTGAGGGCAGTAATCCACACCTTTAATCTAATACCAGCTTTTCATTTTTGTGTAGTGATCACATGGGTTATATATAGGTCTCTGTGTGTATTAGTTGCTCAGTCGTGTCTGACTCTATGATTCTACATCCTGTAGACCATAAGGTTCTTCTTTCCATGGGATTTTCCAGGCCAGAATTCTGGAGTGGGTTGCCATTCCCTTCTCCAGGGGATCTTCCCAACCCAGGGATTGAATTCAGGTCTCCTTTGTCTCCTGCATTGCAGGCAGATTCTTTACCCACTGAGACATTAGGGAAGCCAGTATAGTTCTGTGATCACCATTAAAAAATAAAAAGCTGGCACAAAATTAAATGCATTGATTACTTCTCTGAGTAATGTATAAACATATGTATATACATTTTATATATATACAAGTATATATATATACAATGTATAAATGTATAAACATACATTTATTTGTGTATATGTACACACATATACACACTTTAGAAGAATAAATATTTAATAGACTAAAGTCTACAGAATTTTAAGAATATGATGAAATAGTGGCCCATCACTCACAAATATAACCCTTAATATGACTCATATAAGGTGAAAAGTCTATGAAGTTATCTTGGGTTTTCAAACGTTGCTAAGACTGTTCATTGATTATATTCTTTCTGTCTCTGAGTAGCATATACTTGATTAGTATTTAGTTCAGTTCAGTTCAGTCACTCAGTCATGTCCAACTCTTTTCAACCCCATGGACATCATTACTATTGGGTTGGCCAAAAAATTCGTTCAAGTTTTTCTATAAAATGTTATGGAAAACCCAAACAAACTTTTTGGCCAACCAAGTATTTCACCAAATTTAAGACTCATCACTCTTCCCTGGTGGTCCAGTGATTAAGAATCTGCCTGCCAATGCAGGGGACATGGGTTCAATCCCTGGTGTGGGAGGATTCCACGAACCATAAGGCAACCAAGCCAGTCTGCCACAGCTGCTGAGCCTGCACATGTGCAGCCTGAGATTCACAACAAGAGAAACCACCACAACAAGCAGCCCACATGCAGCAACGAAGACCCAGCACAACCAACAATAAATAAATGACTATAAAGCCAAAGAAACAAGATTTTTTTTAAAGCCATCAATTATAAGACACACCACTATTTTATGTAAAACCAAAAATGATAAAAAGAATCTAAACTATGACATGGTAGTTTGAATTTTGTCTTACGCTTTTTAATTATATCTAAGAGCTATTTTAACATAGTGTTTATCATGTGTATGTATAAAGGAAAATTAAATACAAGTAAATTTTGATTTTCCTAAAACTTCTATATATTCAGAGTGGGACTCTTCTGAATCTCTCTTTTAAATCCACAGTTTTCATCCACATTTTTCATAATAACATCCTATCTGCCATCAAAGTGAAGCTTTTCTTAAAGGAATGTTCTACTACCATCCCTAGGGGTTTCTTCCTGGGCTTTAACATCTGTTCTGAAGTTTGATGCTGGTACTTTTTTGATCTTTTCAAAAGGGTTTAATAGAAGAGCTTTTAGACTAATCAGGATTTATATTCCTTCCTCAAACAGTCCTTAAATACTTTATCTCCTGAAAAGTAAAGGAGTAACAGTCCATTCACATCTCAAGAAAAACGGCCAAAATCATGCATGCATGGGCAAAGGCAATTGTGTTGGTTGCCTTTGGCAGCACTGGTGGCACAGGGGTGAGTCCACCTGCTTTCCTGGCCAACAGCACGTGCAAGATATCATGGGTTGTAAGACACACCTTGTAGTGTGTTCAGTTCCCTGAGGTGAGAAAATTTTTGAATTAGGAGGGAAAAGATAGGAAATAGAAAATGAGGACTAACGCAAAGGGAGGAGGGAAAAGCCCACATAGGGGTATGATGTCAAGCAAAGCCCATCCATCAGAGGGCATGCAGAGGGGATGGCATTTTGGGTCAGTCCCACAAGGGAGCTCTGGAGACAGTGTAAGTTCTACCCATGTCCGTTGTCCAAGCTGAGGCTCCCCCCACCCCACTGTCATTGGTTAAGCATAGGAAGCCTGGCAGGAAGATGTGAATTTCTAGGTCCTTCAACCTCTGTGTAGACAAGGTGGGCTCCACAGCCCTATAGCAAAGAGAAGCGGGGCCAAATGTTGGGAGTAAGAGCACACAGAGCTCATGTTCACGAGGGTGGTGGGATCTGAGAGCGCTGACCGTGTCTGTTACATGTCCCGAGTTCAAACACATTTAAATTTGAAAGATGTGTGTCTTAGAGCTGAAGGAATATGGGACAGAGGGTCAAATTTCCTTTTTCCTGACTCAGTAACCTTAAAATTGAGTTAAAGATGAAATGTCTTAACAAATCAAAACAGAATGGCCTTTCTAAAATAGCATTTAATTCAATCAAAGGTACTTTAAAGGCTATTCCTAAAAATCCTAACAGAAAATACTTGGAAGAGAGCAAGCAATTCATGTCCCTCCATTGACAGGAATTGAATGCCTAAACTAGGACAGATTAACTGTATTATCTATCTGTTGTGAAGTCAATCCTTAAGTCTGTAAACAATGCAAATTCCTTCAATAACCCATACCAGTGCCTTTTCCTGCCAATTTCAAAGAAATTAGAAACAAGCTTCCCCCTTCTGTGATATGAGGTTTCCCTAGAATTATTGATGAGTTACCTAACATATGATTTAAAAAAACAAAACATTTTAAAAACACAATAATACTCTATGTTGGTTGCATCCATAGCCTAAGATATTTTGCGGGCATTGATAAATCACTATAAACTTTCTGGAAAGCAGTCTTGGAACACCTATCAAAAACCTTAAAAATATTTAAACTTTTTGACCTATAGTTCTAGTACTGTGAATTTATTCTCACATGCGTGCATGCTAAGTCACGTTAGTTGTGTCTGACTCTTTGTAACTCTATGGACCATAGCTTGCTAGGCTCCACTGTCCATGGGATTCTCCAGGCAACAGTGCTGGAGTGGGTTGCCATGTCCTCCTCCAGGGCATCTTCCCAACCCAGGAATCGAACCTGGGCTTCTCTCTTTATAAAATTTATTAATTTATTTAATTGAAAGATAATTGTTGTACAGAATTATATGGGTTTCTGCCAAACATTAACATGAATCAGCCATAGGAATACATATGCCCCCTCCTCTTGAGCCTCCCTCCCACCTCCTTCCCCATCCTACCTCTCTAGGTTGTTACAACGCGCTGGTTTGAGTTTCCTGAGTCATACAGCAAAACCTATTGGCTGTCTGTTTTCCACATGGTAATGTAAGTTTCCATGTTACTCCCTCCATATAGTCCACCTTCTCCTTGCTTCTCCTCCCACCCCCTGCCCCCATGTCCATAACTGTGTCTCCATTGCTGCCCAGCAAATAATTTCATCAGTACCATCTTTCTAGATTCCATGTATATTTGTTAGTATATATTTGTTTTTCTCTTTCTGACTCACTTCACTCTGTATAATAGGCTCTAGGTTCATCCACATCATTAGAACTGACTCCAATGTGTTCCTTTATATGACTGAGTAATACTCCACTGTATATGGGTACCACAGCTTCTTTATCCATTCACCTATCAATGGACATCTAGGTTGCTTCCATGTTCTAGCTATTGTATATAGTCCTGGAGTGAACATTGAGATACATGTGTCTTTTTCAATGTTGGTTTCCTCAGGCTATATGTCTAGTGGGATTGCTGGGTCATATGATGTGAACCCGTGTCTCTTATGTTTCCTGCCTTGGCAAGTGGGTTCTTTACCACTAGAGCCACCTGGGAAGTTTATCCTCACAAGTGACTACAACTTTAGCTTTTAAGAAAATATATTGAAAAGGATTTCTGAAGCACTATTTAAAATAAAAAAGTCCTCTATAGGCCTTGGACTTCCCTTGTGGTCCAGTGGTTAAGAATCTGCCTGCCAATGCAGGATACATGGGTTTGACTCCTGGTCTGGGAGGATTCCACATGCTGCAGTGCAGCGAAGCCCATGGGCCTCAACTACTGAAGCCCACACACACTAGAGCCCGTGCTCCATCACAAGAGAAGCCACCTCAAGAAGAAGCCCTCACATCACAATGAAGAGTAGCCCCCGCCCTCTGCAGGTAAAGAAAGCCTGCTCAGCAACAAAGACCCAGAGTGGCTAATAAATAAATAAATGAAATTGTACAATAATAGATATGCAGATGACACCAACCTTATGGCAGAAAGTGAAGAGGAACTAAAGAGCCTCTTGATGAAAGTGAAAGAGGAGAGTGAAAAAGTTGGCTTAAAGCTCAACATTCAGAAAACTAAGATCATGGCATCTGGTCCTATTGCTTCATGGGAAATAGATGGGGAAACAGTGAAAACAGTGTCAGACTTTATTTTGGGGTGCCCAAATCACCACAGATGGTGATTGCAGCCATGAAATTAAAAGACGCTTACTGCTTGGAAGGAAAGTTATGACCAACCTAGATAGCATATTCAAAAGCAGAGACATTACTTTGCCAACAAAGGTCCATCTAGTCAAGGCTATGGTTTTTCCAGTGGTCATGTATGGATGTGAGCGTTGGGCTGTGAAGAAAGCTAAGCACCAAAGAATTGATGCTTTTGAACTGTGGTGTTGGAGAAGACTCTTGAGAGTCCCTTGGACTGCGAGGAGATCCAACCAGTCCATTCTAAAGGATATCTGCCCTGGGTGTTCTTTGGAAGGAATGATGCTAAAGCTGAAACTCCAGTACTTTGGCCACCTCATGCAAAGAGTTGACTCATTGGAAAAAACTCTGTTCTGGGAGGGATTGGGGGCAGGAGGAGAAGGGGATGACAGAGGATGAGATGGCTGGATGGCATCACTGACTCGATGGACGTGAGTCTGAGTGAACTCAGGGAGTTGGTGATGGACAGGGAGGCCTGGCGTGCTGCAATTCATGAGGTCGCAAAGAGTCAGACACAACTGAGCGACTGAACTGAACTAAACTGATAGGCCTCAAACCAGGAGAATATCTGAGTAATATATATCTAACATGATGGTAAATACTTAATAATATTTAAAGGCCCAGGGAAAATAGCACACTATAACACTGTGGAAATAAAAGAAAACAAGTGTCTGTTTACAGTATGATATCAACTGTATTTTATATATAAATACTATAGAAGAGCTTGAAAAAAATATTAGATGAAATTATCAATAGTATTTATTTTATTTGTTATATTTTTCTACATTTTAAAAATTCTCTATGGTAAGGAATTTATAAGAAAAAATAAGTGGTAAATTTATAAGAAAAAAATTTTACATGGAAAAATTTTCCATAAAAATAAATTTTATGGAAAAAAATATATGTGAGCTGATGATAGTTTTTGTTTCCTTGTTATTTCCTAGGAGAGTTTTGCTTTAGAACTCTGTGTACACTCTGGTAAAAGTTTTTAATGCTATAACATTAGGGCTGAAAAGAGGAATGATTGGGCTGTGGGTATGAATGAGGCCTCGTCTGTATTCTTAACACTTAAGTTGATTATTGTGGAAAAAAGAATATTTGCATTAAATATTGCATGCCGGGGTCCAGCCCCAGTGGATCCAGGGAATTCGACGCGTGGACGGCATTGGCGAGGAAAGACTTATTTATTGATTGATATAAGATTAGATTAAGAAACAACAGTGTAGTAGGAAAATCAAGTCGAGGAAGAGGGCTGAATAACTTGGATTACACGGAAGACCAATAAAATTCCAGACAAGGAATTTGCACCATCTATGTTGGGCCACTGGCGCTTGCTTGAATATCTAAGGGTGCCTCGCCTTAGGCTCCCTTTCCCACGGGTCTTTTTTTTTTTTTTTTAATTTTTATTTTTACTTTATTTTGCTTTACAATATTGTATTGGTTTTGCCATACATTGACATGAATCCACCACGGGTGTACATGCATTCCCAAACTTGAACCCCCCTCTCACCTCCCTCCCCATAACATCTCTCTGGGTCATCACCGTGCACCAGCCCCAAGCATGCTGTATCCTGCGTCAGACATAGACTGGCGATTCGATTCTTACACGATAGTATACATGTTACAATGCCATTCCCAAATCATCCCACCCTCTCCCTCTCCCTCTGAGTCCAAAAGTCCGTTATACACATCTGTGTCTTTTTTGCTGTCGTGCATACAGAGTCGTCATTGCCATCCTTCTAAATTCCATATATATGTGTTAGTATACTGTATTGGTGTTTTTCTTTCTGGCTTACTTCACTCTGTATAATCGGCTCCAGTTTCATCCATCTCATCAGAACTGATTCAAATGTATTCTTTTTAACGGCTGAGAAATACTCCATTGTGTATATGTACCACAGCTTTCTTATCCATTCATCTGCTGATGGACATCTAGGTTGCTTCCATGTCCTGGCTATTATAAACAGTGCTGTGATGAACATTGGGGTACATGTGTCTCTTTCAATTCTGGTTTCCTCGGTGTGTATGCCCAGCAGTGGGATTGCTGGGTCATAAGGTAGTTCTATTTGCAATTTTTTAAGGAATCTCCACACTGTTAACAGCCAGGGCAAGTAAGTAGACTTGGCAAGCCTCCGCACCCCAGATGGGAATTCAGCCTGAAATTAGAGTAAAGAGCAGAGGGAGGGAAAGGGAGAAAAGGAGAGAGAAAGAGACATGGGGGGAGCCAGATTCCCAAGAAACCAGGCCGAGAGACTAGTCTGAGAAACTGGTCCCATCCTTTATTGTTCAGAAGGCTTTTTATATTTTTGATTAAACATGGGGATCAATGGGTAACACAAAGGTGTGCAGCGTTAGCAGTCCAGACTCTTATCAAAACCAGGCTTCTCTCTCTGCATACCTAATTGCACACACAAGTCTTAGGTGATTTACATCATCTTCTGGCTAAGAAGGGCCAATTAGCATTTTACAGCCTTTTTTCTGATAAGGGTTTGTTAACTAGAAGACTTATTTGTGTTGATCTTCCCAAAGTCTGGTGCCAATCTCAGAAAGCACTAAATAAAGTTACATTGTTACATAGCAAAGATACAGCAGTTTATAACAAGTGAAAGGAGTACAGTGATTTATAACAAAGGAAAAGTAATTAACTCAAAAGTCTAGTGTTGCTAACATTAAAACTACTATATTCTTTTTCCTATATCCCAATTACATTGATTAATATCCTTCAGGTGTTAAAAGATAAAGAATATGGAGGCCTGGCAACAGTCATTGACTCAACAGTGAAAACCCATCACCAGTATGATTTTTAACTCTTTAGAAAAGGCTCTGTATCTTTAAGATGCTTTTAAGCTTTGTGCCTCTCGAGGTTGGGGGGCTGTAAGCAATTCACAAGCTGTAAGAGGTCTGGGGAACCTGTTAGGCAAGCTAGAGAGCAATCAGAGGGGGTTTAACTGAAACATCCCTTTCAAATGCAGAAGACTAAAGCCCTGAATTGTCTTTTTTCCAGAGAATATCAGAAAAGTGGAAAAGCAGAGCACAAAAGCCGGCAGATTTTTTGTTGGGGTACATGGTTAGGAATTTCGGGGGGGGGGGGGGGTTGCGGGTCCCTGAAGTCTGATCATGCCTTGAGTATGTCAGCTTCCTTCCTCATGACCTTGTCGCGGGCGGGATTCCTCACACTGGCTTCCGGCAATTGCATTTAATATTCTTTACACCTCTTGTGTGGCCAGATTCATTGCCTTTAACTCTTATTCAGAATTTTTCTCTTGATACAAAAATAAGATTGTCACAGATGTGATATTCCCTTTTTCACTCTCTAGTTGGATGGTAACATAAAGACTGAGGCTTTCATCGCTATTATGGATGGCAATTTAAATATTCCTGAACAATATCATTGAGAAAACATCCTGCAGGTTACCCAAGTTTTCCGTCTATATCTTGCCTTTTTCAAAGATCCTGGACCTGTTTTCTCCCCACTGAAAACATTTAAGCCGTTAAAATAGCAGGGGATTTTAGCAAAGTTGATGTGTTATTAGGTTTTTCACATTAATTCTTTACACTTAGAGCCAAGTCTGAAGTATTCCTCCTTTGGACACAGTGGCTGGTGATGGGCTCTGCCCTGAACTAGGTGAGCCTCTGAATAATGTCTTCTCAGGAAGCACAGAGATGGGAATATCAGACCACCATACCTGCCTCCTGAGAAACATGTATGGCGGTCAAGAAACAACAGGTAGAACTGGACATAAAACAACAAATTGGCTCAAACTTGGGAAAGGGGTACATTAATCACTGCAGATGGTCACTGCAGCCATGAAATTAAAAGACGCTTACTCCTTGGAAGAAAAGTTATAACCAACCTAGATAGTATATTCAAAAGCAGAGACATTACTTTGCCGACTAAGGTCCATCTAGTCAAGGCTATGGTTTTTCCTGTGGTCATGTATGGATGTGAGAGTCGGACTGTGAAGAAGGCTGAGCGCCGAAGAATTGATGCTTTTGAACTGTGGTGTTGGAGAAGACTCTTGAGAGTCCCTTGGACTGCAAGGAGATCCAACCAGTCCATTCTGAAGGAGATCAACCCTGGGATTTCTTTGGAAGGAATGATGCTAAAGCTGAAACTCCAGTACTTTGGCCACCTCATGCGAAGAATTGATTCATTGGGAAAGACTGTGATGCTGGGAGGGATTGGGGGCAGGAGGAGAAGGGGACGACCGAGGATGAGATGGCTGGATGGCATCACGGACTTGATGGACGTGAGTCTGAGTGAACTCCGGGAGTTGGTGATGGACAGGGAGGCCTGGTGTGCTGCAATTCATGGGGTCACAAAGAGTTGGACACAACTGAGCAACTGAACTGAACTGAACTGAACTGAAGGCTACATATTGTCACCCTGCTTATTTAACTTACAGCACAGTACATCACATGAAATGCCAAGTTGGATGAAGCTCAAGCTAGAATCAAGATTGCCAGGAGAAATATCAACAACCTCAGATATGCAGATGACACCACCCTCATGCAAAAAGCAAAGAAGAACTAAACAGCCTCTTGATGAGAGTGAAAAAGGAGAGTGAAAAAGCTGGCTTAAAATTCAACATTCAAAAAACTAATATGATGACATCCAGTCCAATCACTTCATGGCAAATAATGGAAACCGTGACAGATTTTATTTTCTTGGACTCCAAAATCACTGAACAGTGACTGCGGCCATGAAGTTAAAAGATGGTTGCTCCTTGGAAGAAAAGCTATGAAAACCTAGACAGTTATTATAAAACAGAGACATTACTTTGCTGACAAAGTCCGTCTAGCCAAAGCTATGGTTTTTCCAGTAGTCATGTACAGATGTGAGAAATGCATCATAAAGAAGGCTAAACACCGAAGAATTTATGCTTTTGAACTGTGGTGTTGGAGAAGACTCTAGAGAGTCCCTTGGACTGCAAGGAGATCAAGCCAGTCAATCATAAAGGAAATCAACCCTGAACATTGGAAGGACTGATGCTGAAACTGAAGCTGCAATACTTTGGCCACCTGATGTGAAGCTGACTCATTAGGAAAGACCTTGATGCTGGAAAGCCAAAAGCTTTTGACTGCGTGGATCATAAAAAACTGGAACATTCTTAAAGAGATGGGAATACTAGACCACCTCACCAACCTCCTGAGAAATCTGTATGCAGGTCAAGAAGCAACAGTTAGAACTACACGTGGAACAACAGACTGGTTCCAAATTGGGAAAGGAGCACATCAAGGCTGTATATTGTCACCCTGCTGATTTAACTTATATGCAGAGAACACCATGCAAAAGAAATGCTGGGCTGGATGAAGCACAAGCTGAAATCAAGATAGCCGGGAGAAATATCAATAACCTTAGATTCAGAGACGGCACCACCCTTATGGCAGAAAGCAAAGAAGAACTGAAGAGCCTCTTGACGAAAGTGAAAGAGGAGAGTGAAAAAGTTGGCTTAAAACTCAACATTCAAAAAACTAAGATCATGGCATCTGGTCCCATCACTTCATGGCAAATAGATGACAGACTTTATTTTTTTTGGAGCAGATAGTGACTGCAGCCATGAAATTAAAAGATGCTTTCTCCTTGAAAGAAAAGCTATGACCAAACTAGACAGCATATTAAAAAGCAGACAAATTGCTGGCAAAGGTCTGTCTAGTCAAAGGTATGGTTTTTTCCAGTAGTCATGTATGGATGTGAGAGTTGGACTATAAACAAAGCTGAGAGCAGAAAAATTGATGGTTTTGAACTGTGGTGTTGGAGAAGACTCATGAGAGTCCCTTGGACTGCAAGGAGATCAAACCAGTCCATCCTAAAGGAAATCAGTCCTGAATGTTCATTGGAAGGACTGATGTTGAAGCTGAAACTCCAATACTTTGGGCACCTGATGGGAAGAACTGACTCCTTGGAAAAGACCTGCAAAAGACCTTGAAAAAGATGCTAACAAAAGTTGAAGGTGTGAGGAGAAGGGGGCGACAGAGAATGTGCCGGTAGAATAGCATCACTGACTCAAAGGACATGAGTTTGAGCAAACTCCAGGAGATAGTAGATAGAGAAGCCTACAATGCTGTAGTCCATGAAGTTGCAAAGAGTCGGACACAACTTAGTGACTGAACAACAATAATAGGAAGCACAAAAATCTTAGAGTCCCTCTAGTCAACCATCTTTCCAATGAAAGAAGCCTTTTCAAGCATCACAGTAATAGCTACCTGAGTGCCTGATATCATTGTTGGTCATTCTCTGTAGAAGTGAGTTCTTGTTCTATTGAGATCAGAAGTCAGCTCTCCTGGAGGCACACTGCAGCCTCTTTCCTTGTGATGTGAGCTCACTAGACAGACCACCATCGGGGGTAGCAGTAAGAACAAGCCTCCCAGGGGTCATTTGGATGATGATTAGGAAAGTCACCCAAAGGGGATGTTCAGGTAAAACCATCTGGAGAGATTTTTAAAATCATGAGGCTTAGTCAGACTCCAGGCCAATTAAAACTAATCTCTGGGAGTTGGACCCAGGTACCTGTGCGTTAAAGATCCTCGTGATTACAGTGTGTATCCAAGGTTAAGAATCATTTCCCTAGACTATCTTGGAGTCCAGGTAACTAAAACTTCCCAAGAAGCAGGCTGCGGAAAACAATAGTTACAGTCTTGTGCATATATTCTTACAGTCACAAAATTGAAACTGCAACCTCAACAAAGCTTACAATCAGATATGCACACACCTACTCTCCAGTTGCGTGACTTCCTCTGATAACACTTCCCCATTTTGCACATTTAAAGACTGCCCCTAAATCCTGTTTATTTATTTAAAATGTCAACAATAATGCCACAACTCACATTTTTACAGAATTTACCATTTAAAGTTTGTATCTCATGATAACCAAGTGAAGCAGTCAGGGCAAGCATTCTTTCTGCTTTGCATATGAGAAAATTGAGGCTCAGATAAGTTATGTGAATTTCTCAAGCCATGTTACGGTTACCAACTGTAATCATATTCACAATTTCCCTGGGACTTTCCTGGTTTTAAAAGTAGAGATCCCACATGTCAGGAGCCCTCTCAGCCCTTGGCCAGCCAGAGTGGTGGGTCACTCTGCACCTACAGCAAGGGTCCCAGGTATCTGTTCTGAAGGGCTGTAGAGCTTGTGTAAGCCAGCCCCTCCTTTTTTCAGGGAGAAGAAAAGATCTGGGCGAGTCTCCAGAACATGTGAGATCAATGTAGCTGGCCTGCCAGGGCGAGAAGAAAGAAAAGTGATGGGTCTCCACCCCCAATTGTATTCATAGAACATTCCCTAGGACTTGAAATTCCCAGACCACAGAGCAGAAAGTTGTGTCTGGTTTGTCTCTGTTTCTGTTTTATTATTGTTGGGTTATTATAATTTTGCTTTAATATTTTTAAAATAATCGTACAGAAAACTGAATTTCTTAGGGGGTGTAAAAATTCTATGAATTTTAAATGCAGCATGCATAGACACATTTGACCACCACCTTAATGAAGAAATAGAACAGTTTTATCACCCCACAAGCTCCCTTCTACCCTCCTTGTATGACATACTCAGTCCCATCCCCAAATTCTGCCAATCACTGTTCTATTCTCCATAACTACAGTTTTGTCTTTTTGAGAATATATAGGGTGTGTAAACTCCTGAGACTGGCTTCTTTCACTCAGCATGCCTCTGAGACGCATCCAGGTCTCTGGGTGTACCAAGTTTGTTCATTTTTGTTACTGAGGAGTATTCCATTACATGGGTGGACCCCAGCTTGTTCCTCCATTCACCTACTGAAACACGTAGGGTTGTTTCCAGGTTTTGGTGATTATGAATTGAGCAGTTATAAACATTCATGTCTTAGTGTTTGTTTTTCAATTTTGCTTTTTAAAATGCCACATAACATAAAATTTGTGTGCTGGCTTTTGTATAAACATGTGTTCACTCCTCCAGGGGAAATACCTGGAAGCAAGAGTGCTTGAGCATGCGTGGTGTTCATTTTTTTATTGCTGCTGTAGCAAATTACCACAAACTTTGTAGATTAAACAATACAAATTTATTATCATCTCACCATTCCATAGATCAGAGGCCTAAAATGGGTCTTAGCAGGCTATATCCAAGCTGTTAGCAGGTTGCATTCCTTTCTGGAAGCTCTAGAAAGGAACCCACTTTCTTGCTCATTCAGTTACTGATGGAAGTCAGTTAGTGAACTAAGAACACTCTTTCCTTCTTTGGCTCATGGTCCCCTTGCTGCACTCTCAAAGCCATTCACATCACATCTCTATCTGACCCAGCCAAGAAAAATTCTCTGCTTTTAAGGACTCAGGTGGTTTGAGTAGATTCAGTTCAGTTCAGTTCAGTCACTCAGTTGTGTCTGACTCTTTGTGACCCCATGGACTACAGCACACCAAACTTCCCTGCCCATCACCAATTCCTAGAGCTTGCTCAAACTCATGTCCATCAAGTTAGTGATGCCGTCCAACCTTCTCATCCTCTGTTGTCCCCTTCTCCTCCCGCCTTCAATCTTTCCCAGCATCAGGGTCAATGATCCTTCCAATGATTCAGTTCTTTACATCAGGTGGCCAAAGTATTGCAGTTTCAGCATCAGTTCTTCCAACGAATATTCAGGACTGATTTCCTTTAGGATTGACTGGTTGGATCTCCTTGCTGTCCAAGGGACTCTCAGAAGTCTTCTCCAACACCCAGATAACCCAAGATAGCATCACCATTTCAAAGACCATACCCTGGAGAGTGGCTGAGATGGCAGTATAGGAAGACAGCTCACTTCCTCCCACAGACACATCAAAATTAGAACTATATATGTAGCAGTTTATTGATGAGGAAAAACTAGAAGACTTGCAGGAAAGACCTACAACTGAAGATATAAAGAAGGAAACACAACAAGACGGGAAAGAGGGGTGGAGATGAGGAGTAGTCAAGACCATACCCCTGTTGGGCAAGCCACAGATGAGAGGATGATTATAGTTGCAGAGATTCCCCCTAAGAAGCAAGGGGCTGAAGTCCCACATTGGGCTCCTCAGCTCAGGGATACTGCACCAGTCAGCTTTGATGCCTACGGGTGACCTAGAGCATTGTGAGAGTCAGAGGCTTTACTCGACACAAAGTCTCACATACTCCAGGACCCAGGGCAGGAGCAGTAATTTGAAAGGAGCATAGGTCAGACTCACCTGCTTATCCTGGAGAGCCTCCCAAGAGGCAGAAGGCAACCAAAGTTCACCCTGGGACATAGACAGTGGTGGAAATCATTTTGGAGAACCTGTTCTACCACATGGACACTGGTGTTGGTGATTGCCATTTTGGAATCCTCCCTCTAGCTTATTAACTCTGAGACCCAGACTCTCCCACTAGACTGTTGGCACCAGTGTTGGGACACCTCAGGCCAAGCAACTAGCTGGACAAATGATACAACCCCACCAACCAGCACTCCTGCTGTCTTAACACTCCCTGAGCCCATGGCTGCCCCAGATCTGGCCTTGTTGACCAGAGGGCCCAGACACCTGTGCTCTCTCACTGTGCCCTGAACCCCCCATGCCTGCAGCAAGAGACTCTGGGACTGTCTCTGCCCAGCAGTTGGCTGGCAGTAGCCCTCGGACCAGCCTCACCCACTGACAGGTAGGCCCCAGACCTAGAAACCCCTAGGCCCCAGCTCTGCCCACTGGGGCTGAAAACACCTACTCTGGGGCCCTTGAGTCCTGCAGCCCTAGACCCAGGGCCTGGTTCCACCTGCCACAGGGCAGGAGTTCATCCCAGGATTTGGCCTCACCCACCAGCAGGTGGACACCAGTCCCAGGGCCACCACGTCCCCACATCCTGACGGATGGGACGCAACCCACCCAACACCAAGCCACCACTAGCCCCAAGACCCCTTTGGCCCCAGCCCCACCTACCAGCAGTTTGAGACACATTGGAATCCTTAGTCACTCCAGAGTCCATCCCCACTTACCAGCAGATGCACACTAGTTTTAGGACACCCCAGACTCCACAGCTAGCCATGTCAGGAACTGGTCCCACTCACTATCAGGTCAACACTAGGTCCAGGACCCCTAGCCCCACAAGCACCCACTTCATAACAGGATTCTGTGCACCAGAGGGCCATCACTAGCCCCAGGGCTCCCTGGGACCTAAAGTCAGCAGCTTGAGGCCCAATCCCACCCATCAGTGGCCAGAAGCTTTCACACAAGGCAGGTCCTAGCAAGCAACCAGACTGGGGACCAGCCACACCTACTAGACCACGCAGAGTAGTCAGCCCATCACAACAGAAGGACCCATACAGCCCCCACAAAATGCACCCTTAGAGCATATAGCTCTGGTGACCAGAGTGGGATGCATATGATGTCTCCTACAAAAGACCATTTCTCCAAAGTTGGGAAATGCAATCAACTTCTCAAGTAAATAGATATAAAAATAACAAATTAAGCAACCAGAAGCAACAGAGAAATATGTAAATGAAGGAACAAGATAAAACCATAGAACAAGAACTAAGTGAACTGGAGTTAGGCAATCTACCTGATAAAGTAATCAAGGTAATGATCATGAAGATATTCAAAGTAACTCACAAGAAGTTTGGATGAACAGAGTGAGATGATAGAATTTTTTAACAAAGAGTTAGAAAATATAAATAATAATCAGAGATAAAGAATACAATAATTGCAATGAAAAAATCCACTAGAAGCAACAGACAGTAGATTAGATGATACAGAGGAACAGATGAGTGAGCTGGAAGATACAGTAATGGAAGTCACTGAAAAGTGAAGTCACTCAGTCGTGTCCAACTCTTTCCACCCAATGGACTGTAGCCCACCAGTCTCCTCCATCCATGGGATTTTCCAGGCAAGGGTACTGGAGTGGGTTGCCATTTCCTTTTCCAGGGGATTTTCCTGACCCAGGGATTGAACTCAGGTCTCCTGCATTGCAGATAGACACTTTACCGTCTGAGCCACAGGAAGTCACTGAAGTGGAACAGAAAAAGGAAAAAGAATAAAAAGAAATGAAGATGATTTAAGAGACCAACATTGACCATACTAACAGTCACAGTACAGGGGTCCCAAAAGGAGAAGGGAGACTGCAGGGGGCAGAGAACATATTTGGAGACTTAATAGCTGAAAGCTTCCCTAACCTGGGAAAGGAAACAGACATCCTGGTCCAAAAACCACAGAGAGTACCAAATAGGATCAACTCAAAAAGGACCATACCAAGACACACAGTAATTAAAATAGCAAAAATTAAAAAGCATGATAAAAACAGTAAAAAAAAAAAAAAAAAGCAATGTTATGTTTAAGAAATCTACATTCTCAAGTAATGAAAATAAAAGCAAAACTAAACAAGTGAAACCTAATTAAACTTAAAATCCTCTGCATGGTAAAGGACACCATAAAAAAATAAAAGACAGCACACAGAATGGGAGAAAATATTTGCAAATTACATGACTGATAAGAGATTAATTTCAATATATAGAAAAAGCTCATAAAACTCAATATCAAAGAAACAAACAACCTAATCAAAAAATGGGCAGCAGATATAAACACACATTTCTTCAAAGAAGACATACAGATGGCCAAAAAGCATGCGAAAATATGCTCACCATCACTAATTATCAGAAAAGTGCAAATTAAAACTGTTAGCACAATGACCACATCACACAAATCAGAATGGCTATCATCAAAAAGGTCTACAAAAATACATGCTGGAGAGGGTGTAGAGAAAAGGGACTCCTCCTACAGTGCTCAGGGGACTATAAGTGGGTAGAGCCATTATATGGAACAGTTTTCTTTAAAAAACTAAAAATAGAGCTATAGATCCAGCAATACCACTCCAGGGCATATACCCAGAAAAAACCATGTTCACTGCATCTCTGTTCACAGTAAACAAGAGATGGAAGCAACCTAAATGTCCATCAACAGAAGAATGAATAAATAAAGTGTGGTATATGTATACAATGGAATACTACTCAGCCATAAAAAAGAACAAAATAAAGCCATTGATAACAACATGGATGGACATAGAGACTATCACACTAGGTGAGGTAAGTCAGACGAAACAAAAAAAGACATCATACAATACACTTATACGTGGAATCTAATTTTTTTTAAGTATTACAAATGAACTTATTTACAAAACAGAAACAGACTTACAGATAATGAAAACAAAATTATAATTCAATTCAGTTGCTCAGTTGTGTCTGACTCCCTGCAACCCCATGGACAGCAGCACACCAGGCTTCTCTATCCATCACCAGCTCCCAGAGCTTACTCAAATTCATGTCCATTGAGTCGATGATGCCAACCAACCAGTCATCTTCTGTCTTCACCTCCTGCTCCTGCCTTCAATCTTTCCCAGCATCAGGAACTTTTCAAATGAGTCAGTTCTTTGCATCAGATGGCCAAAGTATTGGAGTTTCAGCTTCAGCATCAGTCCTTCCAATGAATATTCAGGACTGATTTTAGGATGGACTGGTTGGATCTCCTTGCTGTCCAAGGGACTCTCAAGAGTCTTCTCCAACACCACAGTTCAAAACCATCAATTCTTTGGTGCTCAGCTTTCTTTATAGTCCAAATTTCACATCCATACATGACTACTGGAAAAACCATAGCTTTGACTAGACAGACCTTTGTTGGCAAAGTAAGGTGTCTGCTTTTCAATATGCTGTCTGGGTTGGTCATAACTTTTCTTCCAAGGAGCATGTGTCCTTTAATTTCATTGCTACAGTCAACATCTGCAGTGATTTTGGAGACCAAAAAATAAAGTCTGTCACTGTTTCCATTTCTTCCCCATCTATTTGCCATGAAGTGGTGGGACCAGGTGCCATGATCTTAGTTTTTTGAATGCTGAGTTTTAAGCCAACTTTTTCCACTCTCCTCTTTCACTTTCATCAAGAGTCTCTTTAGTTCTTCTTCACTTTCTGCCCTAAGGGTGGTGTCATCTGCATATCTGAGGTTATTGATATTTCTCCTGGCAATCTTGATTCCAGCTCGTGCTTCATACAGTCCAGATTTTCTCATGCTGTACTCTGCATATAAGTTAAATAAGCAGGGTGACAGTATACAGCCTTAATGTATTCCTTTCCTGATTTGGAATTAGTCTGTTGTTCCACGTCTAGTTCTAACTGTAGTTTCTTGACCTGCATACAGATTTTTCAGGAGGCAGGTCAGATGGTCAGGTGGTCCCATTCTTTAAGAAAGGCTTTGGCATAGTCAATAAAGCAGAAGTAAATGTTTTTCTGGAACTCTCTTGCTTTTTTTGATAATCCAACAGATGTTGGCAATTTGATCTCTAGTTCCTCTGTCTTTTCTAAATCCAGCGTGAACATCTGGAACGTCATGGTTCACATACTGTTGAAGCCTGGCTTGAAGGACTTTGAGCATTACTTTGCTAGCGTGTGAGATGAGTGCAGTTTTGCAGTAGTTTGAACATTCATGTGGCATTGTCTTTGTTTGGGATTGGAACGAATACTGACCTTTTCCAGTCCTGTGGCCACTGCTGAGTTTTCCAAATTTGCTGGCATATTGAGTACAGCACTTTCACAGCATCATCTTTTAGGATTTGAAATAGCTCCACTGGAATTCCATCACCTCCACTAGCTTTGTTTGCAGTGATGCTTGCTAAAGCCCACTTGACTTCACATTCCAGGATGTCTGGCTCTAGGTGAGTGATCACACCATTGTGGTTATCTGGGTCATGAAGATCTTTTTTGTATAGTTCTGTATATTCTTGCCACCTCTTCTTAATATCTTCTGCTTCTGTTAGGTCCATACCATTTCTGTCCTTTATTGTGCCTATCTTTGCATGAAAAGTTCCCTTGGTATCTCTGATTTTCTTGAGTAGATCTCCAGTCTTTCCCATTCTACTGTTTTCCCCTATTTCTTTGCATTAATCACTGAGGAAGGCTTTCTTATCTCTCCGTGCTATTCTTTGAACTCTGCATTCAAATGGGTATATCTTTCCTTTTCTCCTTTGCATTTCACTTCTCTTCTTTTCTCTGCTATTTGTAAGCCCTCCTCAGACAACCATTTTGCCTTTTTGCATTCCTTTTTCTTGGGTATGGTCTTGATCCCAGACTCCTGTACATTGTCATGAACCTCCATTCATAATTCTTCAGGCACTCTGTCTATCCGATCTAATCCCTTGAATCTATTTTTCTCACTTCCACTGTATAATCATAAGGGATTGGATTTAGGTCATACCTGAATGGCCTAGTCGTTTTCCCTACTTTCTTCAATTTACGTCTGAATTTGGCAATAAGGAGTTCATGATCTGGGCTACAGTCAGCTCCCAGTCTTGTTTTTGCTGACTGTATATAGTTACCAAAGGAGAAATGTTGTCAGGGGAAGGGTTAAATAAGGAGCTTGGAATTAACAAACACACACTACTGTATAAAAAATAGATAACCAACAAGTATCTACAACATAGAACAGGAAACTCCACTCAATATTCTGTGATATGTGATATGTGAAAAAAAATTGATAAAGATTGAATATATGTATGTGTATAACATGTGATCCTAAAGGAAATCAGTCCTGAATATTCACTGGGAGGACTGATGTTAAAGCTGAAACTCCAATACTTTGGCCACCTGATGTGAGGAGCTGACTCACTGAAAAAGACCCTGATGCTGGGAAGGACTGAGGGCAGGAGGAGAAGGTGACGACAGAGGATGAGATGGTTGGATGGCATCACCGACTCAATGGACATGGTTTGGGTGAACTCTGGGAGTTGGTGATGGACAGGGAGGCCTGGCATGCTGCGGTTCATGGGGTCACAAAGAGTCGGACATGACTGAGCAACTGAACTGAACTGATGTGTATAACTGAATGAATTCACTGTACAGCTAAAACTAACACAGTATTGTAAATCAACTATAATCAACATTTTTAAATAAATAATAAAAGGAACTGAGAATAAATCATTCTATCAATAAATAATGTGATGATTTTAACTCTAAAAGCCATACAATCATCTCAATATATTCAGAAAAACTTTTAACAAAATTCAACATCCATTTATGATAAGAACTCTCAGCAAAGTAGATATAGATGGAATGTACCTAAACGTAATAATGACAAGCCCACAGGTAACATCAGACTCAACGGTGAAAAGCTGAAAGCATTTCCTCTATGATTAGAAACAAGACTAGGAGGACCAGTCTCTCCACTTTTATTTAACATAGTATTGGAAGTTCTTGGAGAAGGCAATGGCAACCCACTCCAGTCCTCTTGCCTGGAAAATCCCATGGATGGAGGAATCTGGTAGGCTGCAGTCCATGGAGTCGTGAAGAGTCAGACACGACTGAGCAACTTCACTTCACTTTCACTTTCACTGGAAGTTCTAGCCACAGCAGTCAGACAAGAAAAAGAAATAACAAGAATATATGTTGGGAAGGAGAAAGTAAAATAGTCATTCTTTGCAGATGACAAGATACTTTAGAAAATCATAAAGACACGACAAAAAAACTATTAGAACTCATCAATTAATTTGGTAAACTTGCAGATGGAAAATTAATATATAGAAATATGTCCAACATCCGCTAGATCACGGAAAAAGCAAGAGAGTTCCAGAAAAACATCTATTTCTGCTTTATTGACTATGCCAAAGCCTTTGACTGTGTGGATCACAATAAACTGTGGAAAATTCGAAAAGAGATGGGAATACCAGACCACCTGACCTGCCTCTAGAGAAATCTGTATGCAGGTCAGGAAGCAACAGTTAGAACTGGACATGGAACAACAGACTGGTTCCAAATAGGAAAAGGAGTCCGTCAAGGCTGTATATTGTCACCCTGCTTATTTAACTTCTATGCAGAGTACATCATGAGAAATGCTGGACTGGAAGAAACACAAGTTGGAATCAAGATTGCCGGGAGAAATATCAATCACCACAGATATGCAGATGACACCACCCTTATGGCAGAAAGTGAAGAGGAGCTAAAAAGACTCTTGATGAAAGTGAAAGAGGAGAGAGAAAAGGTTGGCTTAAATCTCAACATTCAGAAAACGAAGATCATGGCATCTGGTCCCATCACTTCATGGGAAACAGATGGGGAAACAGTGGAAACAGTGTCAGACTTTATTTTGGGGGGTTCCCAAATTACTGCAGATGGTGATTGCAGCCATGAAATTAAAAGACACTTACTCCTTGGAAGAAAAGTTATGACCAACCTAGATAGCATATTCAAAAGCAGAGATATTACTTTGCCAACTAAGGCCCATCTAGTCAAGGCTATGGTTTTTCCTGTGGTCACGTATGGATGTGAGAGTTGGACTGTGAAGAAGGCTGAGCGCCAAAGAATTGATGCTTTTGAACTGTGGTGTTGGAGAAGACTCTTGAGGGTCCCGTGGACTGCAAGGAGATCCAACCAGTCCATTCTGAAGGAGATCAACCCTGGGGTTTCTTTGGAAGGAATGATGCTAAAGCTGAAGCTCCAGTACTTTGGCCACCTCATGCGAAGAGTTGACTCATTGGGAAAGACTGTGATGCTGGAAGGGATTGGGGGCAGGAGGAGAAGGGGACGACAGAGGATGAGAAGGCTGGATGGCATCACTGACTCGATGGACGTGAGTCTGAGTGAACTCTGGGAGATGGTGATGAACAGGGAGGCCTGGTGTGCTGCGATTCCTGGGGTCGCAAAGAGTCAGACACGACTGAGCGACTGAACTGAACTGAACTGAACTGAACTGAAATATGTTGCATCTTTTGCTGTTGTTGTTTTGTGCTGTTCAGTCACTAAATCATTTCAAACTCTTTGCAACTCCATGGACTGCAGCACACCAGGCTTCCCTGTCCTTCACTATCTCCCTGAGTGTGCTCAAACTCATATCCATTGACTCAATGATGCCATCCAATCATCCAGTTCTCTGGCACCCCCTTCTCCTTCAGTCTTTCTCAGCATTAAGGTATTTTCCAATGAGTGGACTCCTCACATCAGGTGGCCAAAGTATTGGAGCTTCAGCATTAGTCCTTCAGTGAATATTCAGGGTTGATTCCCTGATAGCTGATAGTTGATAGTTGATAAAGAATCTGCCTGCATTGCAGGAGACCCCGGTTTGATTCCTGGGTTGGGAAGATCCACTGGAGAAGGGATAGGCTACCCACTCCAGTATTCTTGGGCTTCCCTTATGCCTCAGCTAGTAAAGAATCTGCCTGCCATGTGGGAGACCTGGGTTCAATCCTTGGGTTGGGAAGATCCCCTGGAGAAGGGAAAGGCTACCTACTCCAGTATTCTGCCTGGAGACTTCCATGGACTATATAGCCCATGGGATTGCAAAGAGTCGGACACGACTGAGCGAGTTTCACTTTCGCTTTTCCTTTCAGATTGACTGGTTTGATCTTCATGTAGTCCAAAGGACCCTTAAGAGTCTTCTCCAGCACCACAGTTCCACAGCATCAGTTCTTCCACACTCAACCTTCTTTATGGTGCAAATCTCACATCTATACACAACTACTGGTAAAAACCATAGCCTTGACTCTATGGAACTTTGTCAGCAAAGTGATGTCTCTGCTTTTTAATTAGCTATCTATGTTTGCTATAGCTTTTCTTCCAAAGAACAAGTATCTTTTTTTTAAATATAAATTTGGTTATTTTAATTGGAGGCTAATTACTTTACAATATTGTATTGGTTTTGCCATACATCAACAAGAATCCGCAACAGGTGCACACGTGTTCCCCATCGTGAACCCTCCTCCTCCTCCCTCCCCATCCCATCCCTCTGGGTTATCCCACTGCACCAGCTCTAAGCATCCTGTATCATGCATCAAACTTGGACTAGCGATTTGTTATACATATGATATTATACATGTTTCAATGCCATTCTCCCAGATCATCCCACCCTCGCCCTCTCCCACAGAGCCCAAAAGACTTCTATACATCTGTGTCTCTTTTGCTGTCTTGCATACAGGGTTATTGTTACCATCTTTTTAAATTCCATATATATGCGTTAGTATACTGTATTGGTGTTTTTCTTTCTGGCTTACTTCACTCTGTAAAATAGGCTCCAGTTTCATCCACCTCATTAGAACTGATTCAAATGCATTCTTTTTAATGGCTGAGTAATACTCCATTGTGTATATGTACCACAGCTTTCTTATCCATTCATCTGCTAATGGACATCTAGGTTGCTTCCATGTCCTGGCTATTATAAACAGTGCTGTGATGAACATTGGGGTACATGTGTCTCTTTCAATTCTGGTTTCCTCGGTGTGTATGCCCAGTAATAGGATTGCTGGGTCATATGGCAGTTCTATTTCCAGTTTTTAAACGAATCTCCACACTGTTCTCCATAGTGTTTGTACTAGTTTGCATTCCCACCAACAGTATAAGAGGGTTCCCTTTTCTCCACACCCTCTCCAGCATTTATTGCTTGTAGATTTTTGAATAGCAGCCATTCTGACTGGCGTGAAATGGTACCTCATTGTGGTTTTGATTTGCATTTCTCTGATAATGAGTGATGTTGGGCATCTTTTTATGTGTTTGTTAGCCATCTGTATGTCTTCTTTGGAGAAATGTCTGTTTAAGCCTTTGGCCCATTTTTTGATTGGGTCATTTATTTTTTCTGGAATAGAGCTGTGGAGTTGCTTGTATATTTTTGAGATTAAGTCTTTGTCAGTTGCTTCATTTGCTATTATTTTCTCCCATTCAGAGGGCTGTCTTTTCACCTTGCTTATAGTTTCCTTTGTTGTGCAGAAGCTTTTAATTTTAATTAGGTCCCATTTGTTTATTTTTGCTTTTATTTCCAATATTCTGGGAGGTGGGTCATAGAGGATCCTGCTGTGATTTATGTCAGAGAGTGTTTTGCTTATGTTCTCCTCTAAGAGTTTTATAGTTTCTGGTCTTACATTTAGATCTTTAATCCATTTTGAGTTTATTTTTGTGTATGGTGTTAGAAAGTGTTCTAGTTTCATTCTTCTACAAGTGGTTGACCAGTTTTCCCAGCACCACTTGTTAAAGAGATTGTCTTTTCTCCATTGTATATTCTTGCCTCCTTTGTCAAAAATAAGATGTCCATAGGTGCATGGATTTATCTCTGGGCTTTCTATTTTGTTCCATTGATCTATATTTCTGTCTTTGTGCCAGTGCCATACGGTCTTGATGACTATGGCTTTGTAGTAGAGCCTGAAGTCAGGCAGATTGATTCTTCCAGTTCCATTCTTCTTTCTCAAGATTGCTTTGGCTATTCGAGGTTTTTTGTATTTCCATACAAATTGTGAAATTATTTGTTCTTGCTCTGTGAAAAATACCATTGGTAGCTTGATAGGGATTGCATTGAATCTATAGATTGCTTTGGGTAGTATATTCATTTTTGCTATATTGATTCTTCCGGTCTATGAATACAGTATATTTCTCCATCTATTAGTGTCCTCTTTGATTTCTTTCACCAGTGTTTTATAGTTTTCTATATATAGGTCTTTAGTTTCTTTAGGTAGATATATTCCTAAGTATTTTATTCTTTTCGTTGCAATGGTGAATGGAATTATTTCCTTAATTTCTCTTTCTATCTTCCCATTATTAGTGTATAGGAATGCAAGGGATTTCTGTGTGTTGATTTTATATCCTGCAACTTTACTATTTTCATTGATTAGCTAATTTTCTGGTGGAATCTTTAGGGTTTTCTGTGTAGAGGATCATGTCATCTGCAAATGGTGAGAGTTTTACTTCTTTTCCGGTTTGGATTCCTTTTATTTCTTTTTTACTCTGATTGCTGTGGCCAAAACTTCCAGAACTATGTTGAATAGTAGTGGTGAAAGTGGGTACTCTTGTCTTGTTCCTGACTTTAGGGGAAATGCTTTCAATTTTTCACCACTGAGGATAATGTTTGCTGTGGGATTGTCATATATAGCTTTTATTATGTTGAGGTATGTTCCTTCTATTCCTGCTTTCTGGAGAGTTTTTATCATAAATGGATGTTGCATTTTGTCAAAGGCTTTCTCTGCATCTATTGAGATGATCTTATGGCTTTTATTTTTCAATTTGTTAATGTGGTGTATTACATTGATTGATTTGCAGATATTGAAGAATCCTTGCATCCCTGGGATAAAGCCCACTTGGTCATGATGTATGATCTTTTAAATGTGTTGTTGGATTCTGATTGCTAGAATTTTGTTAAGGATTTTTGTATCTATGTTCATCAGTGATATTGGCCTGTAGTTTTCTTTTTTTGTGTGGCATCTTTTGCAGGTTTTGGTATTAGGGTTATGGTGACCTCATAGAATGAGTTTGGAAGTTTACCTTTCTCTGCAATTTTCTGGAAGAGTTTGAGTAGGATAGGTGTTAGCTCTTCTCTAAATTTTTGGTAGAATTCAGCTTTGAAGCCATCTGGACCTGGCTTTTGTTTGCTGGAAGATTTCTGATTACAGTTTCAATGTCCGTGCTTGTGATGGGTCTGTTAAGATTTTCCATTTCTTCCTGATTCAGTTCATTCAGTTCATTCAGTTCAGTTACATTTTATCAGCATGTAATTGCTGATAGTAGTCTCTTATGATCCTTTGTATTTCTGTGTTGTCTGTTGTGATCTCTCCATTTTCATTTCTAATTTTATTGATTTGATTTTTCTCCCTTTGTTTTGTGATGAGTCTGACTAATGGTTTGTCAATTTTATTTATCTTTTCAAAAAACCAGCTTTTGGCTTTGTTGATTTTTGCTATGGTTTCTTTTGTTTCTTTTGCATTTATTTCTGCCCTAATTTTTAAGATTTCTTTCCTTCTACTAACCCTGGGGTTCTTCATTTCTTCCTTTTCTAGTTGCTTTAGGTGTAGAATTAGGTTATTTATTTGACTTTTTTATTGTTTCTTGAGTACAGTGTCCCACAGGTTTGGGGTTGTTGTGTTTTCATTTTCACTCATTTCTATGTATATTTTGATTTCTTTTTTGATTTCTTCTGTGATTTGTTGGTTATTCAGCAGCGTGTTGTTCAGCCTCCATATGTTGGAATTTTTAATAGTTTTTCTCCTGTAATTGAGATCTAATCTTACTCCATTGTGGTCAGAAAAGATGCTTGGAATGATTTCAATTTTTTTTTAATTTACCAAGGCTAGATTTATGGCTGAGGATGTGATCTATCCTGAAGAAGGTTCCGTGTGCACTTGAGAAAAAGGTGAAATTCATAGTTTTGGGGTGAAATGTCCTATAGATATAAATTAGATCTGACTGGTCTATTGTATCATTTAAAGTTTGTGTTTCCTTGTTAATTTTCTGTTTAGTTGATCTATCCATAGGTGTGAGTGGGGTATTCGAGTCTCCCACTATTATTATGTTATTGTTAATTTCCCCTTTCATACTTGTTAGCATTTGTCTTACATATTGCAGTGTTCCTGTGTTGGGTGCATATATATTTATGATTGTTATATCTTCTTCTTGGATTGATCCTTTGATCATTATGTAGTGTCCTTCTTTGTCTCTTTACACAGCCTTTGTTTTAAAGTCTATTTTATCTGATATAAGTATTGCTACTCCTGCTTTCTTTTGGTCTCTGTTTGTGTGGAATATCTTTTTCCAGCCCTTCACTTTCAGTCTGTATGTATCCCCTGTTTTCAAGTGGGTCTCTTGTGGACAACATATATAGGGGTCTTCTTTTTGTATCTATTCAGCCAGTCTTTGTCTTTTGGTTGGGGCATTCAACCCATTTACATTTAAGGTAATTATTGATAAGTATGACCCCATTGCCATTTCCTTTATTGTTTTGGGTTCAAGCTTATATACCTTTTTTCTGTTTCCTGCCTAAAGAAGATCCTTTAGCACTTGTTGGAAATCTGGTTTGGTGGTGCTGAATTCTCTCAGCTTTTGCTTGTCTGTAAAGCTTTTGATTTCTCCTTCATATTTGAATGAGATCCTTGCTGGGTACAGTAATCTGGGCTGTAGGTTATTTTCTTTCATCACTCTAAGTATGTCCTGCCATTCCTTCCTGGCCTGAAGAGTTTCTATTGAAAGATCAGCTGTTATCCTTATGGGAATCCTCTTGTGTGTTATTTGTTGTTTTTCCCTTGCTGCTTTTAATGTTTCTTCTTTGTGTTTGATCTTTGTTAATTTGATTAATATGTGTCTTGGGATGTTTTACCTTGAGTTTATCTTATTTGGGACTCTGTAGGTTTCTTGGATGTGGGTGATGATTTCCTTCCCCATTTTAGGGAAGTTTTCAACTATTATCTCCTCAAGTATTTTCCTATGGTCTTTCTTTATGTCTTCTTCTTCTGGGACTCCTATGATTAGAATGTTGGGGCGTTTAACATTGTCCCAGAGATCTCTGAGATTGTCCTCATGTCTTTTAATTCCTTTTTCTTTTTTCCTCTCTGATTCTTTTATTTCTACTATTGTCTTCTACCTCACTAATCCTATCTTCTGCCTCCGTTATTCTACTATTTGTTCCCTCCAGAGTGTTTTTGATCTCATTTATTGCAGTATTCATCATATATTGACTCTTTTTTATTTCTTCTAGGTCCTTGTTAAACCTTTCTTGCATCTTCTCAATCCTTGTCTCCAGGCTATTTATCTGTGATTCCATTTTGACTTCAAGATTTTGCATCATTTTCACTATCAATATTCGGAATTCTTTCTCAGGTAGATTCCCTATCTCTTCCTCTTTTGTTTGATTTGGTGGGCATTTATCCTGTTCCTTTACCTGCTGGGTATACCTCTGTCCCTTCATCTTGTTTATATTTCTGTGTTTGGGGTGGCCTTTCTGTATTCTGGCAGTTTGTGGAGTTCTCTTTATTGTGGCGTTTCCTCACTGTGGATGGTGTTGTACAGGTGGCTTGTCAAGGTTTCCTGGTTAGGGAAGCTTGTGTTGGTGTTCTGGTGGCTGGAGCTGGATTTCTTATCTCTGAAGTGTAATGAAGTGTCCAGTAATGCGTTATGAGATGTCAGTGGGCTTGGAGTGACTTTGGGCAGCCTGTATATTGAAGCTCAGGGCTGTGTTCCTGTGTTGCTGGAGAAATTGCATGGTATATCTTGCTCTGGAACTTGTTGGCCCTTGGGTGGGGCTTGGTTTCAGTGTAGGTATGGAGGCATTTGATGAGCTTCTGTCAATTAATGTTCCCTGGAGTCAGGAGTTCTCTGGTGTTCTCAGGATTTGGACTTAAGCCTCCTGCTTCTGGTTTTCAGTCTTATTTTTACAGTAGCCTCAAGACTGTCCTGAAGACTTGTCCTCTCCATCTTGTCCTGAAGATCCCGGACAAGCCCCCAAGATGAAAGCTTATGGAGCCAAGTGTCTTTTAATTTTATGGCTGTAGTCACCATCTGCAGTGTTTTTGGAGCCCAAGAAAATAAAATCCGCCACTATTTCTGGTTTTTCCCCATTTGCCTTTGAAGTGATGGGACTGTGTGCCATGATCTTCATTTTTTGAATGTTGAGTTTTAAACCAGCTTTTTCACTTTCCTCTTTCACCCTCATCAAGAGGCTCTTTAGTTCCTCTTTGCTTTCTGCCATTAGAATGCTATCATCTGCATATCTGAGGTTGTTGATATCTCTCCTGGCAATCTTGATTCCAGCTTGTGTGTGATTCATCCAGCCCAGAATTTCACATGATGTACTCTGCACATAAGTGAAATAAGCAGGGTGACAATATACATCTTTGACATATGCCTTTCTCAATTTTGAACCAGTCCGTTGTTTCACATTTGGTTCTAATTGTTGCTTCTCAACCTTCGTACACATCTTTTCGGAGACAGTAAAGGTGTTCTGGTATTCCCACTTATTTAAGAATTTTCCAGTTGTGATCCACACAGTCCAAAGTTTTAGTGTTGTAAATGAAGCAGAAGTAGATTTTTTTTCTAGAATTCAATTGCTTTTTCTATGATCCAGTGGATGTTGACAATTTGATCTTTGATTCCTCTGCCCTTTATAAATTCAGCTGATGTATCAGAAGCTCTTGTTTCACATGCCGTTGAAGCCTAGCCTGACGGATTTTGAGCATAACTTGCTAGCTTGTGAAATGAGTGCAATTGTAGGGGAGTTTAAACACTCATTGGCATTGACCTTCTTTGTGATTGAAATGAAAACTGACCTTTACCAGTCTTGTGGCATTTTTATACACTAACAATGAAATATCAGAAAGAGAAGTTAAGGGAAAATACCATTTACAATTGCATCAAAAAGAATTAACTACCTAGGAATAAATCTAACCAAGGAGGCAAAAGACCTGTACTCAGAAAACTATTAAGACACTAATGAAAGAAACTGAAAATGACACAAAGAGATGACAAGATATACCATGTTCATGGATTAAAAGAATTAATGTTGTTAAAACGACCATACTACACCCAGGCAACCTACAGATTCAATGCAATCCTTATCAAAATACCAAAGGTATTTTTCATAGAACTAGGACAAATATCTCTAAAATTCATATGGAAATACAAAAGACCCAGAATAGCCAAACAATCTTGGGGGGAAAAATGAATGAAGCTAGAGGTATCATGCTTCCTGATTTTAAATTCTACTACAGAGCTACTATAACCAAAACAGTAAGGTACTGGCACAAAAACAGACACATAGATCAATGGAACACAGTCAAGAGCCCAGAAATGAACCTCCACTTATGTGGGCAATTAATCTGTCCCTATATTCCATTAGGAGAATACAACTTTTGGTCTATTAAAACTGTTATAAGATTACAAGATCTTAAAGGGGAACCCTGATGCCTAACCTCATGACATCTACAACTTATTTCACATGAGTGTGTATGTGGCCTTCACAAGGAACCATGGGGGAGGTCAAATGATAGGAAGTAAAAATGAACTAGAAGGAATTTTTTGTGTATTGAAGAACCATTCTTAAGCAGGGGTGAGAGATTTTCCTTAACACTGAATTGAATAGATATATAGATACCAAATCTTCTTAGAACAATATGATTTCTGAGATATATCACACCTGGTGATGCTCATAGATGAATCACTGAAAAGTAAGCAGAGGGAGGAAATGATATTTCTAGCCTTCTGGAAATTCTTATCTACATCTGTACAATAAGGCAGCAATCTGGAGCTGTCTTAAGAATTACCTCCAAGAATCTAAAGTTGCTAGAAACCATTCCAGAGAATTTGAAAATCCTAATCTTACCTGTACCAAGTAGAGTAATTTGTCAGAAACGTGGCAGGAAATAGAAACCACCACAAGTGGTCCAAATGAAGATGTTACTTATAGAGACATGTGAGGGTTCAGGGAGGAAGCAGTTGATGGTGAAACACCCAGAAACTAACAGTAGTTAGAAACCATTTCTACTTCTAGGGCTAAGAGGTAGAGGAAGATGTAAGGTTTCATGGACTGGGCACTGGATGACGGAGGAGAAGGTTCCTTGCTGGAGGGATGCAGCTGCTCTCAGAACATGGTGTCAAAGCAAGAAGGGGGCAGAAAGGACTGTCCTTACCTTGCTTTCCTCCCATGCTCCCTTCTCCTGTGGTTACTTCCCACTGCTGGGATGAAATCAGTTCAAAACACGCAGCAGAAGAGCTGAGGGCTCCTCTTCTTTCCGAGGCTAAGAGAGCAGGTGGAGGATAACCAGCATAAGGAGTCAGCCAAGCACTCCTGATCTGTGTGAAAGAAAAGATCTGCTATCTAAGAAATTTCATCAGAAGGCATAAACGGACTCACTCCTTGATGGATGATTCCTGCCAGCCTTCTAGGTACACCAGTGCTGCCCATCAACGAGATGCACATGGTCCTCATGCGCACACTTACTGCCCAGGGGGAGAGAGACAGTCCGATAGACCCACCTGAGAGTGTGGCAGTGGCTCAGAGGAGAGGCAGCTAACCTAGTGTAAGAGATCAGGGAGAAGACCTCTCTGGTAGTCCAGGGGTTAAGCATCCACCTGCCAATGCAGGGGACACGGGTTTGATCCCTGGTCTGGAACAATTCCACGTGCTGCAAGGCAACTGAGCCCCTGAGTGCAGCTCCTGGAGCCCGTGCACCAGAGCCCATGCTCCACACAGAGAAGCCACTGCAGTGAGAAGCCCGCCCACCACAGCCAAGAGTAGCCCTTGTTCACTGCAACTAGAAGAACCCTCCATGCAGCAACGAACACTCAGAGCAGCCAAACAGAAATGAATTAATTTAAAAGAGAGAGAGAGATCAGGGAGAACTTCTTGGAGGAAGTTATGCCTAAATAGAGATTTAAATAGTAAGTAGAGAGGGCCTCCCAGTAGGAGTAGAGGGGTGAGATGGCAGAGAGGTGAGAAGGAGGATGATACAGTGCGATTCAGAACAGCCAGAGCATAGTCTGGGGAGTAGGTGGTGAGAACAGCCTGGGGGAAGTTTAGAGAGGTGAGCAGGGCCAGATAGCAAAAGACCCTGTAAGCATGCTAAGAAATGTGGACATTATTCTAAGAATAAGGGTGATGAATGGAAAGGTTATAAGCAAGGCAATGGCGTAATCAGATATTTCTCAAGGCTCTCCAAGGTGTGAAGGATAGATGGGCAAGGAACAAGAGGGGAAGGAGTTTCACAGTATGGCCCTTTCTCTGTCTGAGACCCTGACCAAGTCTCTCAACAACACTGAGCTTCAATTTCCTCACTCACATGACAAAAATAATCAGCCTCAACCAGTCGACCTCGCTGATTGGGGCAAGAATCAGAGGAACATGAACAGGCTCTGGCAACCATAAAGTGCAGTTAGAACTCCCACCAGTGCTGTGAGGAAACGAGAATGTGGCTGAGATCATTATAAATATTTCCCAAGGAAATCTGCATGGTCCTCTGACCCATTTCCGAAAGACCAAAGAGGAAACTGAGGATGAAGCAGGCCCAGAGCCAGCAGTGAAGAGCGTGAGCCTGCCACGGATTCTGAAATGGAGACCCCATTTCCTGCCCCCCTACCCACATCGTGTGGCTCATGATCATTGTCCCATAAATATGAATTGATGAATGGCTGAGTGGGGGTTTGTTTTTGCTTGTTTTCATTTTTGCAAACTCTCTTATGACCACAGAGGGAAAACTAAATTAATGCCATATGCCTGTAAAAATGCCTCTGACATCTTTTATTGTAATGGAAGATGACAATGGTTATCAGAGCAGAAGGAACATGCTTGAGTGAAAGTAAATACCAAACACCTTTTGGGAAACAGAGCACCTCCTGATGACCTTTGCAGATGTTCAGCTTCCTGAAGCACAGCACCCTGGAGTCTCATGGCAGTCTAACCAGGATTTCCTCCTGTTTCCAGGAGTGTGCCTCTTCCCTTTTCCTGGGTTGCACAGAATTTTAAATGTCACGGTAATCACATTTTTCCCCAGGATAACATGAAATATCATTGGAGCTTAATGGAGATGAATAAATGATTAAATTCAGATGTTACTGATATATTACATTGGAGAAATTACATCTATTTCACAAGCTGTAAATCCTCTGAACTTTGTAGCACAATAAGTAATAAAACTGCAAAAGCTACTGTTTCTGATTTTGTGCCACCCTTTCTACCCTATCCAAGTAAGTCACACCTATCACCTCAATCCCTCAAGGTAGGCATTATCATCTCCATTTAACACATAAGTACAAATAAACTCATTGACCTACTCAAAATCACATGACTTGCGGATGTGTGAATGTCCCCACACTTAAGCTCTATGGCCTTGGCAGAGTTACTTTTCTCCTCTAAACCTCATCTGTGGAACAGAAATAACAAAATACTAAATTCATTAGGATGTAGAGGATCATATTAAATGAGATGCTATGTGCACCGCTTTACTGCTGTGCCTGCTACACAGTAATCACTTACTGCGTTAGTCAGGGTTCTCCAGAGAAACAGCACCAGTGTTATATATTAAATTATGTGACATTATTAATATACATTTATAAATCATATAATATTATATAATAAACAAAATTTATTACATATCATATAATAAGGGATTGACTTTATGTAATTATGGAGGCTGAGAAGTCCCGCCATTTGCAGTCTAGACATTCAGGAGAGCCATAAATATCGATCCAGTGTGAGTCCAAAGGCCTGAGAACCAAAGAGAGCCAAGTTCCACTCCGAGTGCAAGAGGAAAACCCATGAATAGGCTAGAAAACTGGTAAAGAGAGGGAATTCTTATCAACCTTTTATACTATTCAGGTCTTCAGTGGATCGGATGAGCCAACCCACGTTGTAAAGGTCAATCTGTTTTACTCAGTCTACCAATTCAAGTGTTAATCATACCCAGAAATACCACCACAGACATGCCCAGAAATAATGTCTAAACAAATATCTGACTACTCTGTGATCCAGTCAAGCTGACACATAAAATGAACTATGGCACTTACTGAATGGTGTTTTGCTAGCAATATTATTGCTATTGTTATTACTATAGATTTGGCAGTCTGTCTAGCCACTTGTTTCACTTTGCCTCAAAACCAAAAAGAGCCACTAATATAATGATAATAAAGTCAAAAGCCACATACAGTTTTTCCTTCCCTCAGGAAATTTTTTGACATCTGACATGTTTAATTCATGGCAAAGATTCTAACCACCAGGGCTGTTTTCCCTAAAACTCTTGGGAAAAGGTGAGAAGTCATATTAGTGATTCAGAAATGGGAGAATGCCACATATTGAACCCTAGAGCACTAAGGGGAAATAAAAGGCCTAATTAACAGCTTGCCAACCTTCTAGGCTAAGGCTGTGAGTGTAGATAACCAAGTAAGGAAAAGTTTAAACCAAGAATTAAAAGAACGTGCATCCTTGGGCTGAGGCATCTCATTAGATGCTCCCGTATCACACTAAATAAGAAGGAAAAAATTAGTTTAAACCTGAAGGCAAGCACGCAACATGTGTGTGTGTGGACTTAGTCACTCAATGATGTCTGACTCTTTGTGGCCCCATGGACTGTAGCTCACTAAGCTCCTCTGTCCATGGAATTTTCCAGGCAAGAAACCTAGAGTGGTTGCCATTTCCTCCTCTAGGGGATCTTCCTGACCCAGGGATTGAACGTGTGTCTCTTGTGCTTCCTGCAGGGAGATTCTTTACCACTGCACCACCTGGGAAGCCCATATATATGTGTATATGTGTATGTATACAAATCCATTGTAGAAAATAGCCTATGGCATTTTTCTGCACCCGAACCTGTGTTTCATTTGCTGAGGGGCCCATTACTTACACATCACCTTCATGTCTAATGGTCAGGTCAAAAAGTTATGAACTTGGAATGCAGCCCTGCCATATTCTAGACATGTTACCGTGAGCCAAATATTCGTCTTTGAGTTTCAGAGGTCCCTCCACTGTCATAAACTCCAAAATACCCATTGGAAGGTTGAGGAGAGTGCTTAGTGTGTCTGGCACTTAATAAGACCTCCATAAATGTGAGCTTTCTTTCCACTCTCCACCTCCCACCTCAATAAGGGGGAAAGTAAGCTTTTCTTAAAGTACTGTTATTTTTAAATGACTGAAAGGTGGTATTCATTCTTCTCTGTATAAGGAAATAGCTAGAAATTAAAGAAACATAAATTCCACAGGTTATTCTACTGAGCCTTCTTAAGGGTCATGGGTGAGGAATACGTGGGTAAGAGTCTCACCCTACCCAGCCTTCCACTTCAACTAGAGTTCATTTTACTTTGTGCGTGCCTGCTTCCATTTAAGACTTCATTTTAACAAAAGATTCCTCAGAGGACAATCACAAACCCCTAATCTATTGTAAATCCATTTTAGAGATAAAGAAGGTAAGGCAGCACCCCTACAACCATATGAGACACAGTCTTAGAACACAGATTCGTGGACTCCTGGCTCACTGTGCTGTCATCTTAAGCTATAACACCTCTCTGTGACTGACGTGGGAATGGTAATATGGTGTGGAAAGACAGCCTCTGTTCTCACAGGGCCCAGGTTTACACTGAGGGGAGTGTCCCAGGAAAAGACTCTGGATGGGAGAGAGAAGCTTTAGTTGTAGCCTTGAGTCATGATGGACACCCCATACAGCCTACAGAAGTCCAAACCAAACCCCTTTCTAGGTTTCTATTCCAAGACTCCACCCTATACCATGTCAGCTACCCAGAATAAGCCATGTTTTGCTTTCTACTAAAAAGGCTGAATTCATTCGATCTCACTGAAGATTGCGGGGGGTGGAAGGGCAGGTGAGGTGCGGCCCTGCTGAGCTCACAGCCTCTCCTCTGCCGGCATCTGTCTGTGTTAACCTTCCTTTTGTCTCCTTTCACCTCCTCCATCTATGATTGCCACACAAAATGCCAAATTCTTATCCTTTCCTGTAGTTATTCATTTTTCTCCCCTCTTTGATTGTCCAGATCTATCAAGGTATTTAACAGATTTGAAAATCTTCATGCTTTTACTGGCCACATCTTTTAGAATATAGTTGTTGCTAGATACAAAAAATTTATGCAAAACCTGAAAGTAAATTATATTCTGAGAAATATGAAATGAGAACTTAGAGCAGTGGTTCTGAATTTTTCCTTCTTAAATTTCACCTTCTCTCTGGAGGGCTCTCATAATTCTTTTTGCCACTATCTTTCCCAGGTACTGGAGAATGTTCCATTTACCTTAAAACCCACTGCGCAAGCTTGGATCTGATTCCGCTCTTTGGTTCCTTTAGGCAGCACAGAGAGAGGGCAATTTCATTTTAAGCTAATTTAATTAAATAGTTTCTGGAATGGTAAGCTAAGAAGCCATCATGAATGAGGCCAGTGCTTTTCTAAGAGTCAGAGGAGAGCTTGTTTCCTCCCTCTTTCCACCATGTAAGGATGCAAGGAGAAACTTGCCATCTGTGACCCAGAAGAGGACTCTCATTAGAACCCAAGTATGCTGGCACCATGATCTTGGACCTCTAGCTTCCAGAAACATGAGAAATATATTTCTGTTTTTGATGAGCCACCCAGTTTTTTTTTTTAATATACAGCCCAAATTAAATAAGACATCACCAAAACACTAATAAAAGTATAACCATCAAGCAAATTGAAGAGGGAAATGAAATGATGAAAAAATTCAAACATTACAAATTCTTTTATATTCTTGTCTTCTGACAAGAAACGAGAAATATAGGAGTGCAGATTGGTTGACAAAAACAGAAGGCTAACAGTGAAATGAGAGATCCAAACCAAATATATCAGTAATAAATTGTGCATAAATTGGACCTAACTTTCCAATTAAAGACAAAGATCCCAGGCTTTATAACAAAACAAAGTTCAGCTATCAACTACTCACAAGAATAATCTAAAATATAGAGATATTATAAAAGTATATAAAAGTAAAAGTATGAAAAAGATATACTATGCAAAGAATAACTGGAAAAAGCTAGTATTGCTAAATTAATATCAGAAAAATGCATTTTGTCAAAGTATTATAAAGGAAAAAATATATATTCTATAATTTAAAGATCTTTTATTTACTAGATGTTGTTGTTCAGTCACTAAATTGTGTCTGACTCTTTGAGACCCCATGGGCTGCAGCACACCAGGATTCCCTGTCCTTCACTGTCTCCCAGAGTTTGCTCAGATTTTTGTTCATTGAGTCAGTGATGCTTTCTGTCCATCTCAACCTCTGCTGCCCTATTCTCCTTTTGCCATCAATCTCTCCTAGCATCAGGGTCTTTTCCAACAAGTCAACTCTTCACATCAGGTGGCCAATTATTGGAGCTTCAGCTTCAGTGTCAGTCCTTCCAGTGAATATTCAGGGTTGATTTCCTTTAGGATTGACTGGTTTGATCCCCTTGCTGTCCAAGGGACTCTCAAGAGTCTTCTCCAACACCACAGTTCAAAGGCATCAATTCTTCAGTGCTCAGTTTTCTTTATGCTCCAACTCTCACACCCATAATGACTACTGGAAAAATCATAGCCTTGACTAGATAGACCTTTGTCAGCAAAGTGATGTTTTTGCTTTTTAATACACTGTCTAGGTTTGCCATAGCTTTTCTTCCAAGGAGCAAGTGTATTAATTGCATGGCTACAGTCACTGTCTACAGTGATTTTGGAGCCCAGAAAGTAAAATCTGTTTCCCCTTCTCCTTGCCATGAAATGATGAGACTGGATGTGATGATCTTTGTTTTATGAATGTTGAGTTTTAAGCCAGCTTTTTTACTCTCCTTTTTCACTTTCATCAAGAGACTCTTCGCTTTCTGCCACTGGAGGGGTATCATCTGCATATCTGAGATCATTGATATTTCTCCCAGCAATCTTGATTCCAGCTTGTGATTCATCCAGCCCAGCATTTCACATGGTATACTCTGCATACAAGTCAAATAAACAAGGTGACAATATACAGCTTTTTCATACTCCTTTCCCAATTCTAAACCAGCCAGTTGTTCCATGTAAAGCTCTAACTGTTGCTCTTGATTCACATACAGGTTTCTCAGGTAGATATGGCAATTATACATTTATATGTACCAAGGAACATAGGCCAAAATACACAAAACAATAACTGATGGAAGAGGAGAAATAGACTAATCCAGCATCTTAGTGAAGGTTTTATCATACTTCTTTCAGTAACAGTATATGTAGTAATAAAAAAAACAGTCAATGAAGATAAAGACAATCTGAACAACACATTGGTGAATGTAACCTAATTGCCATGTATGAATATTCTACTTAATAATTGTAGCATACACATTTTTCCCAAACACATATGAAATAATTATAAAACTTAACTATATCCTTGATCAAAAGCAAAAAACAAGTCTCAACCAATGTCAAAGGACTAAAAGCATACAGAATATATTTTTAAATACAGTACTTAATTAAGCTAAGAATCAAGGACCCCAAAATTAAAAATTTCCATGTGTTTGAAAACTAAGAAATAGCTTTCTAAATAATACATTATTCAAAGGAGGAAAAATCAAAATTTTAAATTATGTTTTCAATGAAAGATCTAAAAGGTAAAAGAAACTGTACAAAAACACTTGAAGTATACATCTTACAGGAAGTTACTACTTTTACTGTATGCGTTCTAAAAGAAGAAGGACTAAAAAGTGGTGAATTAAGTAGTCATCTCAACAATTTAGCAATAGAAAAGCAAATTACAAGCAAAAAAAATGGAATAAAGAAGAAAAATAGTAGAAACAGAAGTTAAGGAAAGAGAACAAATTTACAATAGAGAGAAATCAACAAAGACCAAAGAAACTTCTGGTAAGCTTAATGAAAATAATAATTAGTAAGGATAATCAAGAAAAAAGAGAAAAAGAAAAAGAACCAACATTAGGTAACAAAAAAGGAAAATTATTAAAGATCTTATAGATGTTAAAAGATAGCAAGAGAATACTCTAAGCAATTTTAGGTCATTAAATTTTAAAGTTTGATAGAAGCAGAAAGCAATTTCATTTAAAAATACAATTTGTAAAACTAACACAAGAAAAAATAGAATATCTGAATCATCTTATAACATCAAATAAATTGAATCTATAATCTTAAACTCTCCACAAAGAAAACCCAGTACCAAATAGTTTCACCAATGTATTCTAGAACATTTATGGAAGACATAGCTAACTATACACAAACTGTTTCAGAGAATAAAAAGGGATACTCTCAAACTTGCTTATGAGATCAGCAAAATCTTTATGCAAAATTCTGACAAGAACATTACAGGAAGTGAAAATTACAAGATGATTTCAGTCATGAAGATGCAAGAGGTATAAACAATATGTTAGCAAACAAACTCCAGCAATGTTGAAAAGGTTAATGCATTTTAACCAAGAAACATCTAGTCCAGGAAAGCAAGACTGATTTCACAACTGTCAAAAAATGGAACAATTAACTCACTACATTAACAAAATAAAGGCTAATTATCATATTGTCCTCTCAGTGCAGAAAAAGCATTTAACAGAAGTCATCTCCATTTTATGATTTAAGAATTTCATAGCGAATCTCAAAATAGAAAATTTCTTGATATTATACAGGATATCTATTTTTAAAATCCACACAGAAACCATACTTAGGGGTTAAATGTCCTATGATACACCATCACTTTCAGGATGAGTCCAGGCTGCTTTGTGGTCTGCTGGCTCCACGCTTAAAACCTGGGTCCCAGCCATAGGCAACCATTTGCAGCTTCTCAAACTGAAAAGTGATGTAGGCCGACTTCATATCACAAATTTCCTATTAAACAGAGATCCTGCTGCCATTATAAAATTGCTTGTCTACAAGTATCTCTCAAATTCTGGCTGACATGAAAACAAATGAATTTTTGAATAAAAATATGAATTAACCAAGTAGTTTGGAATAAATAACTTTAAATACTGAATGCCATGAAGTTTTAGGATTAAAAACAGTATATGGAAAGAAAAGCACTAGCTGTATTTCAAGCTAACATAAAAAGAAAAGAGGCTTTAAGAATTAATAGCTGGACTATATATTAATACTTCTAACACTAGTCAAATTAGAAGAAACTTGGGTGGTTTCGTACATGTAGTATTATAAAAGAATAAGTACGCAAGGAAATAAGTGCGTGCACGCTCAGTTGTGTCCGACTCTGCGATCCCATGGACTGTGGCCCACCAGGCTCTTCTGTCCATGGGATTTTCCCAGCAAGAACACTGGAGTGGGTTGCCATTTCCTTCTCCAAAGGAAATAAGTATTGGAATCCATATGGGAAAAATATGCAGTGCCCCAGATCCTAAGGACACATGATGTTTAGGTCAAAAGAACACACAAGTGCGAGGAGTTGAATTTCAGGATTAAAAAAATGAACTTAAAAAAAAAAAAAACGACCTGGAGAAGAGGTAGTAAAATGACAAAATCATTTTATCTATGTTGTATGCATGGTCTTTGGAGGCCAACAAACCTAGGGAGAAATTTAAAAGTTCCTTGTGAGCTCCTGCCAACCAATTAACCTCCCTGAGGGCCAGTTGCCACGAACGTTAAATGACAAATGGGTATACTTTCATGTGAGTCCTCCCCGCACAAAAAGTTCTCCATTCATTCCTCTGGCCCCACTTCAAAGCTGCATCTTTATTTTCACAAGTGACAAAGAGCAAGACAAGATTCTCCATATCCAAAATAGAAATGGCTGATTCCTCAAATCAAAAGGGACAAAGAAACCACAAAAGGTAATCACTCCAATGAGCCTCAGAGGCTGTGGAGCTAAGAAATGCACTGTTGGCTAGAGCTGTCTTGTGCAGACAGAGTATTTTGCAAATCTTTTCCAGACCTCTGCTGAAGCTTCCCTCCAGAATGCATTGCCTTCATAAGTATGTTGAATAACCAACTTGCCCGCCAACTAGTTGTGCACAAAAGTGGATTGTGTACTCAGTCGTAGGATGGTTTGCAGAAGAAGAGCAGAGAGGTTTGTGCATCAGCAAAAACCTTGTGCAGAAGATGACTCATTACTTTAGAAGTGATCAAGCTTCAGAAGGAACCAAGAGAACTCTATTATGCTCTTATGAACGTGGACAGCCACATATGTGCTGAACAGCTCTTCCCATGGATCTTGTCCAAAGGGCTGATGTGCTGTGTTGCTGATTATATTGGCTTTTTTTTTGTTCTTTTTTTAACTCCAGGGCTCTATAGAATCCATTCTTAGAATGCCAAAGATTATTACAAGTCCCAGAACTTGTGAGCCAAACTAAACCTGACTGGGCTCAGAAATGGATGACATGCCATCTGAAGGCTGGTCCATGTTCCACTCTGAATGGAGCAGGAGATGCAGGCACACCATTGATGAAGCTCCCTCCCAAAGTTATGAGGCTCTAATAAAAACATATTTTAATTCCCTCCAGGGGAGGCGGCCAAGAACCTGAAGGAGGGAAAGAAGGATCTAGAGAAAGGAGATGACTGTGAGGGAGACAAGCTCTAGCCCTCCAGACATGTCAATTCCCTGTTGCAAGGGGACCTGAAGAGAATGAAGGGCTTCCCAGGTGACCCTGGTGGTAAAAAGCTCACCTGACAATGCAAGAGACATAAGAGAGGCTGGCTTGATTCCTGGGTCGAGAAGATCCCCTGGAGGAGGGTAGGGCAACCCACTCCAGTATCCTTGCCTGGAAAATCCCATGGACAGAGGAGCCTGGTGGACTGCAGTCCATGGGGTCACAAAGAGTCAGACACGACTGAAGTGACTTAGCACGCACACACACATGCAGAGAGAATGAAAGCACTCAAAGAAAGAAACCTTTCATGATTATCTTTAGGGCATACAGACAGAAGAATTACAGAGCACTGATCTTTGCTCAGATAGAAAGCCCAGAAGGATTAAATCCTAGCAACCTGGGTATTAAGTGTGCCAGATGCTGTACTGAGCTTTACGTGCATTATCTCATTTAATCTTCATGATTTCCCTGCAACAAGGAGTCTTATCTCCTCCATTTTATAGATAGAGAAGTGAGGCTTAGCGGGGCTATGCAACAAGCCCCACACCCAATAGCAGTGAGCACTGGAACTTTGTAACTGAATACTGCCTCTCCACTGAAAATAATCTACGGCAAAAATAATCCTAACAAAGCACTTAGCACACCAAAAATGGAGAGGGCCCTGTGAGGCCCTCCTGGGTACAAATTCTTTCCATGTCCCCCCATTTCTTGTTTGTAAGAAATAGACTTCATTCCCTGAGTTTCAAATGGTAAATTCAAGCAGCTATTTACCAGGGAAGGGAGGGAATGCAGAAACAAGGGAGGGACAGTCAAGAAACAATAGTGCAGAATTGGGCAGGGCCCTGGTTCCTCCTCAGGGAACAGAACAGCGATATCTTTGAGTTCTTCAGCAGGAACTAAGGCTGGCACTGAGGTACAAAATGGTAACTCCAAGCTAAGTGTGCAGTTCCTGGAACACGGCCCTGGTACCTCACCACCACCCAATCAGAAGAAAATCTCCACACAGTGAAAGATAATGAACACTGATTCCCTCCTAGAATGACTGTCCCTTTAAAAACTTTCATGGCCAAGCAGAATCTTTGGAGTTGGCTTTTGACATGAGTCCACCTTCTCTCCAGATTGCCAGCCTTCTGAATAAAGCAACCTTTCTTTTCCAGTCAACACTTATCTCTCAGGTATTGGCTTTCAAGCAGCAAACAGCTGAATCTGACTTCAGCAACACTGTAACAATTCAATAAACACTTTTTATTGAAATAATTAACTAATGTTATTATTATTACATTTTCCAGGAGAAATATCAATAATCTCAGATATGCAGATGACCCCACCCTTATGGTAGAAAGTGAAGAGGAACTGAAGAGCCTCTTGATAAAAGTGAAAGGCTTAAAGGCTAAGAACATGGCATCCGGTCCCATCACTCCTTGGCAAATAGATGGGGAAACAATGGAAACAGTGAGAGACTATTTGCTTGGGCTCCAAAGTCACTGCAGATGGTGATGGCAGCTGTGAAATTAAAACATGCTTGCTCCTTGGAAGAAAACCTGTGACCAACCCAGTTCAGTTCAGTTCAGTCTCTCAGTCGCGTCTGACTCTTTGTGACCCCATGGATCACAGCACTCCAGGCCTCTCTGTCCACCAACTCCCAGAGTTCACCCAAACTCATGTCCATCAAGTTGATGATGCCATCCAGCCATCTCATCCTCTGTCATTCCCTTCTCCTCCTGTCCCCAGTCCCTCCCAGCAACAGAGTCTTTTCCAATGAGTCAGCTCTTCACATGAGGTGACCAAAGTATTGGAGTTTCATCTTTAGCATCAGTCTTTCCAAAGAATACCCAGGACTGATCTCCTTTAGGATGGACTGGTTGGATCTCCTTGCAGTTCAAGGGACTCTCAAAAGTCTTCTCCAACACCACAGTTCAAAAGCATCAATACTTTGGCACTCAGCTTTCTTCACAGCCCAACTCTCACATCCATACATGATTACTGGAAAAAACATAGCCTTGACTACACAAGCTGGAATCAAGATTGCCGGGATAAATATCAATAACCTCAGATATGCAGATGACACCACCCTTATGGCAGAAAGTGAAGAGCAACTAAAAAGCCTCTTGATGAAAGTGAAAGAGGAGAGAGAAAAAGTTGGCCTTAAGCTCAACATTCAGAAAACGAAGATCATGGCATCTGGTCCCATCACTTCACGGGAAATAGATGGCAAAACAGTGGAAACAGTGTCAGACTTTATTTGGGGGGGCTCCAAAATCACTGCAGATGGTGACTGCAGCCATGAAATTAAAAGACGCTTACTTCTTGGAAGAAAAGTTATGACCAACCTAGATAGTATATTCAAAACAGAGACATTACTTTGCTGACTAAGTTCCGTCTAGTCAAGGCTATGGTTTTTCCTGTGGTCATGTATGGATGTGAGAGTCGGACTGTGAAGAAGGCTGAGCGCCGAAGAATTGATGCTTTTGAACTGTGGTGTTGGAGAAGACTCTTGAGAGTCCCTTGGACTGCAAGGAGATCCAACCAGTCCATTCTGAAGGAGATCAGCCCTGGGATTTCTTTGGAAGGAATGATGCTAAAGCTGAAACTCCAGTACTTTGGCCACCTCATGTGAAGAGTTGACTCATTGGAAAAGACTCTGATGCTGGGAGGGATTGGGGGCAGGAGGAGAAGGGGATGACCGAGGATAAGATGGCTGGATGGCAACACGGACTCGATGGACATGAGTCTGAGTAAACTCCGGGAGATGGTGGTGGACAGGGAGGCCTGGCGTACTGCGATTCATGGGGTTGCAAAGAGTCAGACACAACTGAGCGACTGAACTGAACTGAACTGACTACACGAACCTTTGTTGGCAAGGTAATGTCTCTGCTTTTTAATATGCTGTCTAGGTTGATCATAACTTTCCTTCCAAGGAGTAAGCGTCTTTTAATTTCATGGCTGCAGTCACCATCTGCAGTGATTTTGGAGCCCCAAAAAATAAAGTCTGACACTGTTTCCACTGTTTCCCATCTATTTCCCATGAAGTGATGGGACCGGATGTCATGATCTTCGTTTTCTGAATGTTGAGCTTTAAGCCAACTTTTTCACTCTCCTCTTTCACTTTCATCAAGAGACTTTTTAGTTCCTCTTCACTTTCTGCCATAAGTGTGGTGTCATCTGCATATCTGAGGTTATTTATATTTATCCCAGCAATCTTGATTCCAGCTTGTGCTTCTTCCAGCCCAGCGTTTCTCATGATATTCTCTGCATAGAAGTTAAATAAGCAGGGTGACAATATACAGCCTTGACGTTCTCCTTTTCCTATTTGGAACCAGTCTGTTGTTCCATGTCCAGTTCTAAATGTTGCTTATGGGTTTCTCAAGAGGCAAGTCAGGTGGTGTTATTCCCAAACCTAGACAGCATACTAAAAAGCAGAGACAGTATTTTGCCAACAAATGTCCATCTTGCCAAAGCTATGGTTTTTCTAGTAGTCCTGTATGGATGTGAGAGTTGGACTATAAAGAAAACTGAGCACTGAAGAACTGATGCTTTTGAACTGTGTTTGGTGTTGGAGAAGACTCTTGGGAGTCCCTTGGACTGCAAGGAGATCCAGCCAGTCAATCTTAAAGGAAATCAGTCCTGAATATTCATTGGAAGGACTGATGCTAAAGCTGAAATTCCAATACTTTGGCCACCTGATGCAAAGAACTGACTGATTAGAAAAGACCCTGATGCTGGGAAAGGTTGAAGGTGGGAGGAGAAGGGGACGACAGAGGATGAGATGGCTGGATGGCATCACCAACTCAATGGTCATGAGTTTGAGCAAACTCTGGGAGTTGGTGATGGACAGGGAAGCCTGGCGTGCTGCATTCCATGGGGTTGAAAAGAGCTGGACATGACTGAGTGACTGAATTCAACTGAATAGTATTATAAAGTCTTTGTAATAAAGATTCCCTGGTGGCTCAGATCGTAAAGTCTCTCCCTGCAATGCAGGACACCTAGGTTCGATCCCTGGGTTGGGAAGATCCCCTGGAGAAGGGTATGGCAACCCACTCCATTATTCTTGCCTGGAGAATCCCCATGGACAGAGGAACCTGGCAGGCTGCAGTCCATGGAATAGCAGAGTCGGACACGACTGAGCAACGAAACACAGCACATTACAAAGTCTGCACTGGATTAACACAGATCTGGCACCAATCTCCTGTGTGTCTTTGTGAAAATTACTTGACTTCTCTGGGCCACGTTTTCCCCATCTAAAAAGAGAAGTTTAGACTAGATGCTCTCTAGGTTATACAATATGGTTAATGAGTCATATGACATGCCAACATTTAAACAAAACTATCCATCTAGAGTAAACTAGAACCCTCAATGTAACTTTAACCCAAGTCCGTTCAGCTATATGAAATTGCTTCTCTTTCCCAAGAGAAAAAAAAAAAATGCATGGGGACTGGAAAACACACACATCTTTCTAGAGCACCCTGTGGCTTGGTTGCAGAGGGTACTGCCATTAACTAACGGGTCGTTTGTCATAGCTGTCACTTCATTCTCAGTGACCAGATTGTCCCAATTGTCTCAGTCAAGATTTGAAAGGACCCCATGAAGCGCTTCTCTCTTTGCTCAACCCAATGACTCTTTCCTGGCAACTGAAATGTAGGGTTTTTTCTACCAAAATGACAACACAAGGGCAGGAAAAACCTATTTGAATGTGCTCAGAGCAAAAGTTTGGCCTTGAACATTTTTAGCAGCTGCTTTACTTTCCTTTAAAATTCCTTGTGTGTGTGTGTGTGTGTGTGTGTGTGTGTGGTTGTTAATGCAGTAAACAATAATGCATGGACAGAATTTATTAGACCTGAAAAAGTTGATCGTTTTTATATTTGTCCTTCAGCATCCTGACCTTACTATAACACATCCTTTTCTCAGCTACCACTCGTCTGCTTCTAGATGTGTTCATTCTTCTCCTCTATCCAGTCTCCATCAAGGTCTCCTCCTCCAGAAAGCCTTTCTTGAGTCTGCCAGGTAGACATGGACATGTTTTTTAGGAATAAACTACACCTGATGCCAGGGCTTATGATGTCTCCTTTTGGCATTCTCACCTAGCAAAGTACCTGAGGTAAGGCAGGCATCCACACAGTCAGGTAAGCACAGTCAGCTCTCCCTCTATATTTGTTGGGTCCACATTCATGATTCAAAAAGCCATTGATTAAAAATATTTGGAATAAAAAGTTCTAGAAAGTTCCACAAAGTAAAAGTTCAATTTGCTTCATACTGATAACTATTTACAAAGCATTTTCATTGTATTTACAACTATTTACATAGCATTTACATTGTATTAGGTATTATAAGTAATCTATAAATTAATTTAAATCTAAAAATCTCATCAGATTTATAAGAGTAAGTGCATAGTTCATGTGCAATAGCATGCCATTTTGTATAAGGAACTTGAATGGATTTGGGTGCCCACATGGTCTCCTGGAATCAATCCCTTGTGGATATCAAGGGACAACTGTTCAGTTGACCCTTGAACAATGTAGCAGGTTGGGGTGCCAACCCTCCATGCAGTCAAAAATCTGCATATACCTAGAGTCAATTCTCTGTATCCACAGTTGGCCAGCCAAGAAGTCATCCAACTGCAGGTGTGTAGTAGCGTAGTAATTACTGTTGAAAAAAATTCACATTCAAGTGGATCTATGCAGTTCAAACCTTGTTGTTTGAAGGCCAACTGTTATTTGGTGAATGAATCTTAAAAGGATACTTCAAAAAAATCAATTAAAATAGTAAGTAATATATTAAGCAAAATGCAATTACAAGAATATATGTGTTATGAGGATATATGTGAATGTGTGTTAAGAATATGATAATGCTTATGAATGGGTCTACAGCTAAGCAATAATTATATTACTGATCATTTTTCCTTTTTATAGAGACTTTATGAGCTATGTGACTTGAATAGACCTGGTGTAAGTAGAAATGAAAGACAGATCATTTATCTGGGAGAGAGGAAGATGTAGGTCTTAAAAATCCAAACACATTTACATCAGAGCTTACTCTGGACCTAAACCCCATTCCTATCACTGGAAGAAAGGATCACCAACAAGCATCTATAAGAGGCAGGCTGACCATCACTGCCTTAGATCTGAAAAAGATAGAACAAGTCCATGGTCAAGTTACAGGTCCCAGCTGGAAGGAGAAAGCTTAATGTGGAAGAGTGAAGGCTGAGTTATTGAAGTGGTTCTGAAAATAAATCTATACAAGGAATTAAATTCAGAATATCTCTCTTCTCAAACATTGATGAGACCTGTAGCCCCTATTCAGGCAAAGCTGCTGCCTTGAGGCAGTTCTATGTAGGCAACGTGATTCGTTACAAGACTGACTGCAAATTTAGCTCTATAACCTTGGTCATACCACTTACCCTCTGAGCATTATTTTTGTCAGTAGAGATAATACCACTTATCATTACATGTTGTTGAAAGTAGGCATTTAATAAATATTACTTTCCTTCTCTCCAGGTAATTGGCCACTAGAGAAAAAGAACTGAGAGGGAAACTTCCTAAACTGGGGAGTAATTGCCCAAATTTCCAACTGGGGAACATGCACTGTTGAAATAAGCTGATTGTAAAAAGGATCATGAAAAGTGGGAATCCTCTTTTTATGCCAAAAATTAGCATCTATGTCAAATCACTCACTTTAATTCCATAGATATTTTGTTGCAGATCTACTATTTGACAGATATTGTTCTGAGCCCTGAGGATATGGGGAGGATAGGAGAGACAATACTTGCTGTCAGAGGTCACATAGTGAAAGTGAAAAAGTGAAAGTGAAGTCGTTCAGTCTTGTCTGACTCTTTGTGACCCCATGGTCTGTAGCCCACCAGGCTCCTCCATCCATGGGATTTTCCAAGCAAGAGTACCGGAGTCTGTTGCCATTTCCTCCTCCAGGGGATCTTCCCAACCCAGGAATCGAACCCAGGTCTCCTGCATTGTAGGCAGATGCCTTACCGTCTGAGCCACCAGGGAAGACATAAGCTATCAGGAAAGATACTTGTCCAAGAGGTACACACTTATGAGGGACTTTCCTGGCAGTCCACTGGTTAAGACTGCTCTTCTAGTTCAGGGGGTATGGGTTCGATCCCTGGTTGGGGAACTAAGATCCCACATGCTGCACAGCACAGCCCCAAAATACATTAAACTTGAAAATAAAAGTAAAAAGGTACATGTGTGATAAGCCTTTTGAAAGGGTGTTAGGGGAGCACAGTGTTAGCCACTCAGTCATGTCCAATTCTTTGTGATCCCATGGACCATAGCCTGCCAGGGAATTCTCCACGCAAGAATACTGGTGTGGGCTGCATTCCCTTCTCTAGGAGATCTTTCCAAGCCAGGGATTGAACCCAAGTCTCCTGCACTGTAGGCAAATTCTTTACTGTGTGAGCCACAGGAGCACAGGGTCTGGTCTAAACCATCAAGCTTATATAAAAATCCCATTGATACTGAGAGTAAATCAATGAATAAAGACAAATTGGTAGACTTTTTTATTTTCCTCCACCACTCACATAACCTAGATATTTCTTGCATTCCTACTATGTGCTAAACCCCAAGGAGACAGAAATAAAAAAGAAGCTGTGAACAGTCTCTGCTCCCTCAAACCTCAAAAGCTATCAGAGGGAAAAAAAATGGCAGAGATGCCAATTGATATCATTAATCAAAGGCTTTGGAAACATAGCGGAGAATGGTAGATCTGTTCCCAAGGGAAGATTAAAAGCCTACCAAGAAGGAGATCCAGCATTGGGCTTTGACTGGCAATTTCTATTCTACCCTCTGAGCTTTTGCACTATAAGGATAAGTGATGTCTGCAGTGCCAGCTGGTATTGTTAACAATTTGAGGCATTAATGTAATACAGTGATGCTCTCGGAGAATAAATAGAGCTGATAAAGAAATTAATGTGTTCAAAAACAAATGCATCATCTGCTGACTTGTTCACATCTCCTTCACACAGGGTGAAGTTTACTCAGGGCTAGAAATAAAGACTGCAAAAGCTAAATTCGACCCACGAGTGATAGCCAGGGGAAGCATCAGTGTTTCTTCCCCAGCCTCATGTGCTAAGTAATGGAAAAGCTTACTTTTGGGGGTCCTTTGCAGTTTTCAAAATATCTTTATATTCAGATTTTATTGGTTCTGCCCAACAAGTCCTGAAAACAAAGAGTGGGATGTGTCATTCCCACTATACATATGGGGAAGCTGAGACTCAGAAGAAGCCATTTCTAGAGTCACATGCCAGAAAGGGGAAAGGGAATGTCAGCACTCAAGGCTTCTGATTTTCCCTTCCTGATCTTTGGATATCCTCAGGCAGTTCTCAACTGTAAGTGCACATGAGCCACGTGGGAGTCACAAAGGCAGAGTTGGAGTCATAAGTGGGGCGAGGCTTGAGAGTCTATATTTCCAGTGGACTTCATGCTGCTGCTGCTGCTGCTAGAGAAAGACACTCTTCACAAGAAACGATAGTCATAGCTGTGTTTCCCAGAAGAAATTATTTCAAATGCTTATGACAGTGGGTGATCCTTCTTACTTTTTCAAAATACCAAGTAGCAGTCTCTCAGCAATTTTTACCTGTGTCAACTGTTTCCCTTTGATGTTCGTGGGTCATGGGAAGACTCCTGTTAAAGTACATCTATCTCACTTTTCACCCTTGTCTGGGTCTGGAAAAGGTCAGTTTTCATTCCAATCCCAAAGAAAGGCAATGCCAAAGAATGCTCAAACTACCGCACAATTGCACTCATCTCACATACTAGTAAAGTAATGCTCAAAATTCTCCAAGCCAGGCTTCAGCAATACGTGAACCATGAACTCCCTGATGTTCAAGCCGATTTTAGAAAAGGCAGAGGAACCAGAGATCAAATTGCCAACATCCACTGGACCATGGAAAAAGCAAGAGAGTTCCAGAAAAACATCTATTTCTGCTTTATTGACTATGCTAAAGCCTTTGACTGTGTGGATCACAATAAACTGTGGAAAATTCTGAAAGAGATGGGAATACCAGACCACCTAACCTGCCTCTTGAGAAATCTGTATGCAGGTCAGGAAGCAACAGTTAGAACTGGACATGGAACATCAGACTGGTTCCAAATAGGAAAAGGAGTCCATCAAGGCTGTATATTATCACCCTGCTTATTTAACTTATATGCAGAGTACATCATGAGAAACGCTGGACTGGAAGAAACACAAGATGGAATCAAGATTGCTGGGAGAAATATCAATAACTTCAGATATGCAGATGACACCACCCTTATGGCAGAAAGTGAAGAGCAACTAAAAAGCCTCTTGATGAAAGTGAAAGAGGAGATCATGGCATCTGGTCCCATCACTTCATGGAAAATAGATGGGGAAACAGTGGAAACAGTGTCAGACTTTATTTTTTTGGGCTCCCAAATCACTGCAGATTGTGATTGCAGCCATGAAATTAAAAGATGCTTACTTCTTGGAAGAAAAGTTATGACCAACCTAGATAGTATATTCAAAAGCAGAGACACTACTTTGCCGACTAAGGTCTGTCTAATCAAGGCTATAGTTTTTCCCGTGGTCATGTATGGATGTGAGAGTTGGACTGTGAAGAAAGCTGAGGACTGAAGAATTGATACTTTTGAACTGTGGTGTTGGAGAAGACTCTTGAGAGTCCCTTGGACTGCAAGGAGAGCCAACCAGTCCATTCTGAAGGAGATCAGCCCTGGGATTTCTTTGGAAGGAATGATGCTAAAGCTGAAACTCCAGTACTTCAGCCACCTCATGCGAAGAGTTAACTCATTGGAAAAGACTCTGATGCTGGGAGGGATCTGGGGCAGGAGGAGAAGGGGACGACAGAGGATGAGATGGCTGGATGGCATCACCGACTCGATGGACGTGAGTCTGAGTGAACTCCGGGAGTTGGTGATGGACAGGGAGTCCTGGCGTGCTGCGATTCATGGGGTCGCAAAGAGTTGGACACGACTGAGCGACTGAACTGAACTAAACTGAACTGGGTCTCTTCTAGTCTCTTGCTGGGTCTATCTCAGTCTCGGACTATATAGTACCCTCTCTCTCTTGCTTGACCATCAATCCATATTCTTGAATTACAGTAACAAGTAATGGCTCACATCTCCATTGTGTCCTGCCTTCTAAACAAAGGCTAATTCACTCTGCTGCCTTTCAGTATAATGTTGTCGTTGTAGTTGTTCAGTTGCCCAGTCATGTCTGACTATTTGCGACTCCAGGGGCTGCAGCATACCAGGCCTCCCTGTCCCTCACCAAGTTCGTGTCTATTGCCTCAGTGATGCCAGCCATGTGTCTCATCCTCTGATGCCCTCTTCTCCTCTGCCATCAATCTTTCCAGATCAGAGACTTTTCCAATGAGTTGGCTGTTTGCATCAGATGACCAAAATACTGGAACTTCAGCTTCAGCATCAGTTTTTCCAATGAGTATTCAGAATTGATTTCCCTCAAAATTGACATAAGAAAATATTCAGTATAATTAACAATGACAATCATCCTCATAATTAATCAATCAATACCTGTTCACTAACTGCCCCAAGGTACTCGGACATACTATACTTCAAAATGACCTGCCTAGAGATGAGATGCAAGATGGTTTAGGACAAGGATAACATGGCATCAGGAATAAGATAAGGGGATACTTATCTGTTAAGGGGATCAAACTGTGTTCCTGGAAGTAAGAATAGAAAGAAAATATGTTCAATGCTATAAAATATGGGGGGAAAGCATAAGACATAGTTATTTCTCGTCACTTCAGTCGTGTCTGACACTTTGAGACCCTACGGACCACAGCCCAACAGGCTCCTCTGTCCACGGGATTCTCTAGGCTAGAATACTGGAGTGGGTTGCTGTGCCCTCCTCCAGGGGGTCTTCCCACCCCAGGGATCAAGCCTGAGTCTCTTATGTCAAACCTGCATTGGCAGATGGGTTATTTACCACTAGTGCCACCTGGAAGCCCTATTTCTTTCTAAGATGCTTTAAATCTAGTTGTGGAATTTATGATGAGAATAATTACACTCATTTTTATTGATGGTTCAGTTCAGTTCAGTTGCTCAGTCTTGTCCAACCCTTTGCGACCCCATGGACTGCAGCACGCCAGGCCTCCCTGTCCATCACCAGCTTGATGGTAGAGGATAGTTATTAGTATATTTGTTCAGTTTTGCAATCCAGCATTGTGTGACAAAACAGAGAGGGGCCACGTTTCCCTCTTTGGTCACCGTCTGAGGAGGCTCCCAGGTGACCTTGGTTTCATCTGGTAAGGGGTGACTCTGTGACCTCAGCCAAGGGAATCAAAGACTCTCTCCCTAGAATTTGAATTTTGAGCAGAGTGACAAGAAAGTAGTTTGAGCTGATACCCTGGATGGAAGTGCCCCAAGAATTCCCCACCAGTTCTTGTGAGAGCTTCTTTATCTCCTGTCCTCTGAGTGTTATTCATCAGCTTTTCTTTTTATTATTTGAGCAGTCCCGTGGCCTTCCAATAGTTGCCTAGTCTATGTAAGTTGGCCAGAGAGTTGTTTAAGTCAAAGAATTCTAATTCAAAACCACCTATTTTTGGTTAGGTTCTGTGTTGTGTGCTTTTATGCACATTTACTTTAATCATCTCCAAAATCAAAAGACTTCAGTGCTGTTGAGTCCGATAGGCATATTCTCTCTTTGTCTGAATTCTGAATGGAAAAAAAGACAAAGGTCCCAAACATATCATTTTTATTACTGATAGAGCATATATTTTCAGATGAATGGATTTTCCAATACTATAGCCCAGAAGTGAAAAAACTCACACAGGTGCCCTGTGTCAGGGCAGACCTCCTAATGCAGAGGCAGTCTTCTACAGAACATCTGTCATGAAGCAACAGAAAAGGAAGATTCCTCATGTGGTCACTCACTCTCAAGAAAAAGGAATGGAGGAGCCAAGAATGATCAATTTGTTCTTCCTGAATTTACCAGTCAAGTCAGTTACTCTCCTCTACTTGTCTTCTTTACATTGCACTAAGTAAAAGGGAAGAAAGGCATTGCTGCTGCTAAGTCACTTCAGTTGTGTCTGACTCTGTGCAACCCCATAGATGGCAGCCCACCAGGCTCCCCTGTCCCTGGGATTCTCCAGGCAAGAACACTGGAGTGGGTTGCCATTTCCTTCTCCAATGCATGAAAGTGAAAAGTGAAAGTGAAGTCGCTCAGTCGTGTCCAACTCCTAGCGATACTGTGGCCTGCAGCCTACCAGGCTCCTCCATCCATGGGATTTTCCAGGCAACAGTACTGGAGTGGGTTGCCATTGCCTTCTCTGAGGAAAGGCATTAGGGCTTTTATAACAACTTAGCTCCTTCTGCAAGGAAGGAAATACCTGGAGAAGGGGAGAATCACTCTTCCCAAGATCAGTTAGCTCTTGTTGTTAATCCTATTTCCAGGAATTTGCTAAACATTGTGTATGGATTATGTTGTTTCATCCTCACAATTACTCTCCTAAGTATTTACTAAAAGCATGGTCATCTTACAGATGAAGATACTCAGGTTTAGAGAGATTAACTAACTTCCCAGGAGACCCAGCTAGTGTGGGATAAAGCCAGGCTTCCAACCCAAGCAGTGTTGACCCAATTTTGTGTCTTATGTCACTGTCCCAGAAGAGCCTGTTCAAGGAGGAAACTGACACCAAGAGAAGTTAGCCCACTGAGATAGTAATTGGTTGAGCGAGATTTCAAACCCGCAATTAGATCTGACAGCAAACAGCATGTACTTAGCCATTATATAAATGCGCAAAATAGTCAGAAAAGTTTGAGTACCAAGAGGCACTCACAAAAGAAACAGGAATTTAGTCTGGAGCACTCACACAAACAGGGCTTCCCTGATAGCTCAGTTGGTAAAGAATCTGCCTGCAATGCAGGAAACCCTGGTTCGATTCCTGGATCGGGAAGATCCCCTGGAGAAGGGAACAGTTACCCGCTCCAGTGTTCTGGCCTGGAGAAGTCCATGGACTGTGTAGTCCATGGGGTCACAAACAGTCGGACACAACTGAGCAACTTGCACTTTGCTCTCACACAAACTATATAGATGGCTGGTGTTAGGACCTGGATATTAAAAGGTAGGTTGGATATATTTTGGAGAAGGAAATAGCAACCTGCTTCAGTATTCTTGCCTGAAAACTCCCATGGACAGAGGAGCCTGGGAGGCTACAGTCCATAATGTTGCAAAAATTTGGACATGACTAAACACACACACGCACATGGGGTATGTTTTGAGGAAGGCGTTTCAGTCTGAGACCAGCATGAATCCTAGGTGGCTGGGTAAAAGTGAGCTTAGAAAACACTGCATCTATGAGGAAGATGAAGAAGCAGAGATTGAGGAGGTGGGGTGAGGAGAGGACAGAGCTCCAAGAGCATTAGATCAAAGGACCACGTGTGAGGGGATCAAAAAGATAGATGAGGAAATCAAATAGACAAAATCCAAATTACAGGATTTTAAACCAAGCAAACAAGTTTAGGGTATAAGATCCTTGAGCACAGTTTGAGGGAACAACCTGCCACACAAGCCTGTCAGTGATCCTCATCATGGAGGAGGATGAGATGGAATTGAAGAGACCTTGCTAACCCCTAGTGGGTTCTCATCGTGGAGGAGGACGGGATGGAATTGACGATATCTTGAGAGACCCTAGTGGGTTCTCATCATGGAGGAGGATGGGAAGGAATTGAAGAGACCTTGCGAGACCCTAGTGGGGACCTCAGTCCAAAAGGAAGGTGATGAGAGACTGAACGAGGCACTACAACCCCACTGGAGAGGTAACGAAACCCACGGAAAGAAGTGGTAACTGAGAGACACCTGCAATTTGGTGGCAGGAATGACTCAGGGAGGCATCGGAGGGGAAAAGTGAAAACTTATATTGGTTTAGAAACTAAGGGATTTGAAAATATCATTTGAAGAAATTGGAGAAATAAAAATTCGGCTTTGGAAATCTGGTCTTCTGTTCCTGGGCCCCTGTTGTCACCTTAACCAAGACCTGAGCTCGGGAAAGGGCCTTATTAATCCCACCAAGGCTTGTATGACAGGCCAGAACTAAGACAACAGTATTCTCAGGAGAAAAAGAAAAAACATTGACCTTGGAGATGAAGGATTTTAAAATTATCTCAGTTAGAGAAATGCAGGCAGAAGCAGCTGGCAGAGGAGGAATCTGAGGGGAAAGGAGGACTCACTATGCTTGGGAGCCGGTGTCGCGTCAGTGCTCCCCGCCTCGTGGCTCCCCTGGTGCCCTAGGGCCCTTCTCAGTGCTGACATGCTTGCCCATGTTCAGCCCTAACAGCAGCCCTGCAAGGCTGGCACTGTAATCCTCATTTGAGAGACGAGCAGTGAGGCACAGAGAGGCTGCACAAAGTGCCCCAAGTCACAGCATTAAGAAGGGGCAGAGCTGGGTCTGAACCAGCAAGGTGGCTTTTAGAGGATTAGTTCTAATGACAAAAATGAGAAGTTGGGGCAATATGAGCAAACCATCACATCAGCACTTCTGAAACTTTTTAACTAGTAAAATTCTTATTTGTTTATTCCTAGTTAAATCTTCCTCAGGAGATGGGCAGAGAGATGGTAGACAGATAGATAGATAGGAAGAAAAGAGCTGAACTATTCCAGGGCTTCCTGATAGCTCAGCTGTAAAGAATCCACCTGCAATGCAGCAGACCCCAGTTCAATCTCTGGGTTGGGAAGATCCCCTGGAGAAGGGAAAGGCTACCTACTATAGTATTCTGGCCTGGAGAATTCCATGGACTTCTCCAGGGGGAGAATAGTTCATGGGGTCACAAAGAGTTGGACACGACTGAGCAGCTTTCACTTTCACTTTAATTTCAGGTCAAAGGAACACAGTGAGAGTCAGGAATCTGGAGCCTCTCTTGTCCCCCCCGTTGCTTCCACGGACATTAGGTTGTCTATGGAAATGCAATCAGAACACAACTGCAGTGTGAAGCAGCTCATTCCTTTCACCTCTTACTCTTCTTTTTTTTTTTTTTTTTTTTTTTATTAAATTTTAAAATCTTTAATTCTTACATGTGTTCCCAAACATGAAACCCCCTCCCACCTCCCTCCCCATAACATCTCTGTGGGTGATCCCCATGCACCAGCCCCAAGCATGCTGTATCCTGCGTCAGACATAGACTGGCGATTCAATTCTTACATGATAGTATACATGATAGAATGCCATTCTCCCAAATCATCCCGCCCTCTCCCTCTCTCTCTGAGTCCAAAAGTCCGTTATACACAGCTGTGTCTTTTTTCCTGTCTTGCATACAGGGTCGTCATTGCCATCTTTCTAAATTCCATATATATGTGTTAGTATACTGTATTGGTGTTTTCTTTCTGGCTTACTTCACTCTGTATAATCGGCTCCAGTTTCATCCATCTCATCAGAACTGATTCAAATGAATTCTTTTTAACGGCTGAGTAATACTCCATTGTGTACATGTACCAAAGCTTTCTTATCCATTCATCTGCTGATGGACATCTAGGTTGTTTCCATGTCCTGGCTATTATAAACAGTGCTGCGATGAACATTGGGGTACATGTGTCTCTTTCAATTCTGGTTTCCTCGGTGTGTATACCCAGCAGTGGGATTGCTGGGTCATAAGGTAGTTCTATTTGCAATTTTTTAAGGAATCTCCACACTGTTCTCCATAGTGGCTGTACTAGTTTGCATTCCCACCAACAGTGTAGGAGGGTTCCCTTTTCTCCACACCCTCTCCAGCATTTATTGCTTGCAGATTTTTGGATCGCAGCCATTCTGACTGGTGTGAAGTGGTACCTCATTGTGGTTTTGATTTGCATTTCTCTGATAATGAGTGATGTTGAGCATCTTTTCATGTGTTTGTTAGCCATCTGTATGTCTTCTTTGGAGAAATGTCTATTTAGTTCTTTGGCCCATTTTTTGATTGGGTCGTTTATTTTTCTGGAATTGAGCTGCATAAGTTGCTTGTATATTTTTGAGAACCTCTTACTCTTCTAAGTGTTAAAGAATGTACACAAGGAAAATCAGAGATTGAAATACCAGCTTTATTGATAGGCCTCTGCTAATGACTAGATTGGAAAACACTGAACTCTTCCAGCTTCCTCGCTGAACTAAATCGATGAACTACCAATGCAGATACAGACAGGAGTAGGATCACTCATCACAGATTCAGACAGATCAGAGATTAAGAGAACCAGAGACAAGAGACAAGACATCACTATGAACAAAGCTAGTGGAGGGGATGGAATTCCAGTGGAGCTATTTCAAATCCAAAAAATGATGATGTGAAAGTGCTGCACTCAATATGCCAACAAATTTGGAAAACTCAGCAGTGGCCACAGGACTGGAAAAGGTTAGTTTTCATTACAATCCCAGAGAAAGGCAAGGCCAAAGAATATTCAAAGTAGCACACAATTGCACTCATGTCACTCATCTAACACTCTGGCAAAGTAATGCTCAAAATTCTCCAAGCCACGCTTCAACAGAATGTGGCCCGTGAACTTCCAGATGTTCAAGCTGGATTTAGAAAAGGCAGAGGAACCAGAGATCAAATTGCCAACATCCACTGGATCATCAAAATACCAAGAGAGTTCCAGAAAAACATCTATTTCTGCTTTATTGACTATGCCAAAACCTTTGACTGTATGGATCACAACAAACTATGGAAAATTTTTAAAGAGATGGGAACACCAGACCACCTAATCTGCCTCCTGAGAAATCTGTATGCAGGTCAAGAATCAACAATTAGAACTGGACATGGAACAACAGACTGGTTCCAAACCGGAAAAGGAGTACATCAAGGCTGTATATTGTCACCCTGATTATTTAACCTATATGCAGAGTACATCATGTGAAATGCTGGGCTGGATGAAGCACAAGCTGGAATCAAGGTTGCCAGGAGAAATATCAATAACCTCAGATATGCAGATGACACCACCCTTATGGCAGAAAGTAAAGAACTAAAAAGCCTCTTGATGAAAGCAAAAGAGGAGAGTGGAAAAAGTTGGCTTAAAACTCAATATTCAGAAAACTAAAATCATGGCATCCAATCCCATTACTTCATGGCAAATAGATGGGGGAACAATGGAAACAGTGACAGACTTTATTTTCTTCAGCTCCAAAGTCACTGCAGATGGTGACTCTAGCCATGAAATTAAAAGACGCTTGATCCTTGGAAGAAAAGTTATGACCAAACTAGAGAGCATATTAAAAAGCAGAGACATAACTTTACCAACAAAGGTTCATCTTATCAAAGCTACGGTTTTTCCAGTAGTCTATAATGGATGTGAGATTTGGACTATAAAGAAACCTGAGCACCGAAGAACAGATGTTTTTGAACTGTGGTGTTGGAGAAGACTCTTGAGAATCCCTTGAACTGCAAGGAGATCCAACCAGTCCACCCTAAAGGAGATCAGTCCTGGGTGTTCTTTGGAAGGACTGATGCTGAAGCTGAAACTCCAATACTTTGGCCACCTGATTCAAAGAACTGACTCATTGGAAACAATCCTGATGCTGGGAAAGATTGAGGGCAGGAGGAGAAGGGGATGACAGAAGATTAGATGGTTGGATGGCATCACCAACTCAATGAACATGAGTTTGAGCAAGCTCCAGGGGTTGCTGATGAACTACAGGCATGCTGCAGTCCAGGGGGTTGCAATGAGTTGGAAATCACTGTGCAATTGAACTGACTGAGACAGGAGGTTTAGCTGTACAAGAAACCTGTGTGGTGAGGAAATGTCAGACTTTCCCCCTTTATTCTGCCTTACATGTAGCTGGTAGAGACAGGTAGAAGCAGGGTGATGTGCACAATTCTACGGGCACCTGAATGATGCCTAAGGTGGAAGAGTCAAGGGCATGCTCATAATATGCAATGATCTGTACAGTTCAAGTATTAACCAACAAAAGTGGGACCTGGATATTAAGCGGACATACCTTTAAACCAACCAGGAGGGGAAAATTGCTGAGAATAGTTAAAATCTAGTGGAAAGCACAAGAGAAGAGCACTTTTGACATACCACCTTCAGCGTCAACAGTCTGTACAGTCAGTCTGTACAGTGGTGATTGGTCCAATAAGCAAGGTCCAAATTTGTCAATGGGCTTCCCTGGTGGCTTAGATGGTAAAGAATCTGCCTGCAATGAGGGAGACTGGGGTTCGATCCTTGGGTTAGGAAGATCCCCTGGAGAAGGGAATGACAACCCACTCCAGTATCCTTGCATGGAGAATTCCATGGCCAGAGAAGCCTGGCAGGCTATAGTCCATGGGGTTGCAAAGAGTCAGACACAACTGAACATAAAAATACACAGATGACCTATGCAGAAAGAGTACCTTAGATGGGACTACGGAGCTGAGGGGTGTTCTGAACTTCTGTCTTTAGAGTTCAAGCATCCAGACCTCATTAAGGTCCAAGACAGAAGCCTCTTCACTCCTGTGAAGACTTCCCTGCTTACTCTAAATTGTTTCCCTTCTATATAAGCCCTCATAACAGCTTGTATCTCATTTATGATACTCCTCTTTGTTGGATTGGATGCCTTATTTGTCCTTGGATCCCAGTGGTTCTCATTCAGTGGCAATTTTTGATTGTCACAAGTTGGGCTGGGCTGGTGCGGGGGGTGGGGGGGGGGCGGACATCTAGCAGAGGCCAAAGATGCTGGTAAACTTCCTACAATGCACAGGACAGCCACCACCCCCTCAACTACACAAATGTCCCGTGTGGCCAAAATGTCAACAATGCCAAGGTTGAGAAATCTTTCTGTATCCCTAGTGCTTCACACATGGTAGGTGTACAATAAATGTCTGCTCAGAGAAGAAACAGATGAATGGATGGTTTGTATTTTTTTAAAGTAGTTCATCTCCTACTTGAGACCCCTACTAAGAGTTGGCCTGTGGATGTTGTAGCTGTTTGTTTTTGGATGAACGGTCGGTCATGGTGACCTGCATTTTGTAAGATGGTACATGACTCATCTGCTTCTTCCTTCTCTTCAACAGTGCTCCATTGCCTATAGATCAAAATGTTTATGCCTAAGGATGGCATACGAGGCCTTCTATGATCAGTCCCTGCCTACCATGTACTATTCCCCATTGCATATCCCGTACTCCAGCCAACTCCACTAAATTATATTCAGCTCACATACATACACTGCTGTTTAGAATTTTCATGGCTTCACTCAACATCTTCTCCTTGCCTAGAATTTGCTATACAACCCTATACCACAACTACTAGTTGAGCTTCCATTCACCTAGTTTAACTTTTCTATTTTACTTTTATGTATGGCTGATCCTTGAAGGGCAGGGATTAGAACTGCCCAAGTTCACTTATATATGATTTTTTTCCCAATAAATACACAGTTGTCCCTAAGCACCTGCAGGGGATTGGTTCCAGGACCCTCCTTGAATACCAAGATCTGAGGACTTTCAAATCCCATAGGCTTCTGCAAAATTTGTATATGTGTTTTTTTTGTTTGTTTTTTTGTTTTTGTTTTTTTTTAATTTTAAAATCTTTAATTCTTACATGTGTTCCCAAACATGAACCCCCCTCCCACCTCCCTCCCCATAACATCTCTGTGGGTCATCCCCATGCACCAGCCCCAAGCATGCTGTATCCTGCATCAGACATAGACTGGCAGTTCAATTCTTACATGATAGTATACATGATAGAATGCCATTCTCCCAAATCATCCCACCCTCTCCCTCTCCCTCTCCCTCTCCCTCTGAGTCCAAAAGTCCATTATACACAGCTGTGACTTTTTTCCTGTCTTGCATACAGGGTCGTCATTGCCATCTTTCTAAATTCCATATATATGTGTTAGTATACTGTATTGGTGTTTTTCTTTCTGGCTTACTTCACTCTGTATAATCGGCTCCAGTTTTATGTGTTTTAAATTTATACTTGCAGCTGGCTGAATCCTTGGATGGGGAATTTACCAATAAGAAAGATGGTTATATTCCTTTATTCACCTTAAGAAGTTATCAGGCATTCTTTTGTGATTTTCCTTGTGTCCCCTGCTCCCATATAGGATTTTTATGACATCATATTACATCAATTTGTTTGCACATATGTCCTTCTCATCTAAACTGTGAACTCCTTTGAGATATATATCTCCCCAGCACCTATCTCCATTCCTGACAAAGAGGTAGTTTTTGTTCAGTTGCTAAGTCATGTCCGACTCTTTGTGACCCCATGGACTGCAGCATACCAGGCTTCCCTGTCCTTCAACATCTCCCAGAGTTTGCTCAAACTCATGTCCACTGAATTGGTGATGCCATCCAACCATCTCATCCTCTCTTTTCCCTTTCTCCACCTGCCCTCAATCTTCCTCACCATCAGGATCTTTTCAAATGAGTCAGTTCTTCACATCAGGTGGCCAAAGTATTGGAGTTTCAGCTTCAGCATCAGTCCTTCCAATGAGTATTCAGGGTTGATTTCCCTTTAGGATCAACTGGTTGATCTCCTTGCAGTCCAAGGAACTCTCAAGAGTCTTCTCCAGCACCGCATTCAAAAGCATCAATTCTTCATCAGTCAGCTTTGTTTATGGCCCAGTTCTCACATCTGTACATGACTGCTGGGAAAACCGTAGCTGTGACTATACAGACCTTTGTTGGCAAAGTGATGTCTCTACTTTTTAATATGTTGTCTAGGTTTGTCATAGCTTTTCTTCCAAGGAGCGAGAGTCTTTAATTTTATGGATGCAGTCACCATCTGCAGTGATTTTGGAGTGCAAGAAAGTAAAATCTGTCACTACTTCCACTTTTCCCCCTTCTATTTGCCATGAAGTGATGGAACCAAATGCCAAGATATTTGAATGTTGAGTTTTAGTCAGCCTTTTCACTCTCCTCTTTCACTCTCATCAAGAAGCTCTTTAGTTTCACTTCACTTTCTGACATTAGAGTGGCATCATCTGCATATCTGAGGTTATTGATACTTCTCTTGGCAAACTTGTTTCCAGCTTGTGATTCATCCAGCCTGCCATTTCACATGGTATACTCTGTATACATCTGTATACAAGTTAAATAAGCAGGGTGACAATATACAGCTTTGACATACTGCTTTCCCAATTTGGAACCAGTCCATTGTTTCATTTCCAGTTCTAACTGTTGCTTCTTGACCTGTATACAGGTTTCTCAGGAGGCAGGTAAGATATTCCCATCTCTTTAAGAATTTTCAGTTTGTTGTGATCCACACAGTCAAAGGGTTTAGCATAGTCAATGAAGTAGAAGTAGATATTTTTCTGGAATTCCCTTGTTTTTTCTATGATCCAACAGATATTGGCAATTTGAACTCTGGTTCCTTAGCCTTTCCTAAATCCACCTTGTACATCTGGAAATTTTTGGTTCACACACTGTTGAAGCCTAGCTTGAAGGATTTTGAGCATTACCTTGCTAGCTTGTGAAATGAGCGCAACTGTACAGTAGTTTGAACCTTCTTTGGCATTGCTCTTCTTTGAGATTGGAATGAAAACTGACCTCTTCCAGTCCTGTGGCCACTGCTGAGTTTTCCAAATTTGCTGGCATATTGAGTGCATCACTTTCACAGCATCATCTTTTAGGATTTGAACTAGCTCAGCTGGAATTCCATCACCTCCACTAGCTTTTTTCATAGTAATGCTTCCTAAATCCCACTTGACTTCACACTCCAGGGTGTCTGGGTCTAGGTGAGTGACAACACCATCATGGTTATCTGGGTCCTGAAGATCTTTTTTGTACAGTTCTTCTGTGTATTCTTTCCATATCTTCTTAATCTTTTCTGCTTCTCTTAGGTCCATTACCATTTCTGTCCTTATTGAGCCCATCTTTGAGTGAAATATCCCCTTGTTATCTCCAATTTTCTTTAAGAGATCTCTAGTCTTTCCCATTCTATTATTTTCCTCTATTTCTTTGCATTGCATTAAGAAGGCTCTCTTATCTCTCCCTGCTATTCTCTGGAACTCTGCTTTCAGTTGGATTTATCTTTTCCTTTTCCCCTTGCCTTTCATGTCTCTTCTTTTCTCAGCTATTTGTAAGACCTCCTCAGACAACCGCTTTGCCTTCTTACATTTCTTTTTGTCTGGGATGGTTTTGGTCACTGCTTCCTGTAGAATGTTACAGACTTCTATCCATAATTCTTCAGGCACTTTGTCTACCAGATCTAATCCCTTGAATCTATTTGTCACCTCCACTGTAAAATCATAAGTGATTTTATTTAGGTCATACCTGAGTGATCTAGTAATTTTCTCTACTTTCTTCAATTTAAGCATGAATTTTGCAATAAAGAGCTCATGATCTGAGCCACAGTCAGCTCCCAGTCTTGTTTTTGCTGACTGTATACAGCTTCTCCATCTTTGGCTACTAAGAATATAATCAATCTGGTTTCAGTTGGTGATGTCACATGTAGAGTTGTCTCTTGTATTGTTGGGAAAACTCAATAATTGTTTGATGGATGAATGGATTAATGAGTAAAGAATGTTCTACAAATAGTCCTGTCACTAGATTAGACTTAATGATAATCCTTTGATGTTTAAGGCCTAAACCCATATGCTAAATCACTTTGTGTCCAACTCTGTGCAACCCCATAGACGGCAGCCCACCAGGCTTCCCTGTCCCTGGGATTCTCAGGCAAGAACACTGGAGTCGGTTGCCATTTCCTTTTCCAATGCAGAAAAGTGAAAAGTGAAACTGAAGTCGCTCAGTCCTGTCCGACCCTCAGTGACCCCATGGACTGCAGCCCACCAGGCTCCTCCGTCCATAGGATTCTCCAGGCAAGAGTACTGGAGTGGGGTGCCATTGCCTTCTCCAAGGCCTAAACCCATAGGTTTGGACAAATCAGTTGGATCTGCACATTGACATATAAATAGCCGAGTAGTAAAATGTTATGATGAAGAATATGCATTATTTTAGCATGTTTGCAATAAATCCAGTCAACAAATCCCTTATTAACCATTCTTGATAAAAGACACCAGATCCTAGGACTTCTCTGGCTAAGACTAATGGCTAAGACTCTATTTTCCCTATGCAGAGGGCCTATTTGGAGACTCCATTCTCCCAGTGCAAATCCCTGGTCAGGGAACTAGATCTCACATGCTACAACTAAGAGTTTGCATGCTGCAAGTAAAAGGTCCCACATGCTGCAACTGATAGCCAGCGTAGATAAATAAATTAATTTTTTAAAGCTATAATAATAATCACTAATAAGCCAGATCCTTAGACCTAGGGTGGCAAACTGAGATGTTATGGATATATTAAATTTGCCTGCATATAAAAATTGTCTGGAAAACTATTAAAACATTAAACAGATACCTCAGCCCTAACCAATTAAATCAAAATCTCTTGGGGCATTGAGAGGGCAGGCATGACTTAAAACACTGAATTCACAAGTGTTTTAATGTGCAGACAAGACTGAAAACTTCAGCAGCTCTGTGCAGAGAGAGACACTCCAAAGATTTCAGTAGCTATAAGAAACTACGGTTCCCCTGAAAATGAAAGTGACCAATGGAAAATTTCTATTTTATATAGAATGGGAGGGAGAATTAATCGCTGTTTCACACTGTGGGAACCAAGCCCATCACTTCCACCAGGGACTCTACAGTGGAAAAGTTGACCTAATTTCTTTTGTAAATTCAGGCTACAATAGTGAGTAGCATTGTCGCGAGGATCACAAGTCAGCCAGATTTGGGAATGCCAGACACTTTGATTTCCTCTCACTTCGATTTCCTCCTATTTCTTTCAGCATAGGAACTATACCATGCATATGTGGTATGACTGATCATGGACACAGCACTGAGCTAATGATACAGCTCTTAAACTAGTTCCAAGTGTTATTTTGATGAGGGATTCTTAGCTAAGGGTGTACATCAAAACCACCAGAGAAGAATTTTGAAATAAAAATCTCTGGAGATAGAATCCATTCTGTTTTTTATTGTCAATTCCTTTGGTGACTTCCAGGGTTGTCTCCTATTTACATATAAGTATTTTAAATGAACCAGCATCTGGTATAAAATCAATTCATCAGCTTATCAAACTTAAAAGCAAAAAGAAGACCAGCATCACCTGGTCTGAATGTACTGAATTCCTGCTTTTTCAAAGAAGGTATATTTATTCCTAAATAAAAAGTATTACTTAGAGACCAAGTGGCATACCACGTCATCCAGGACATGAACTGCAAGTAGGCAATATTCTGTTAATAATGCTAGCATCTGTTTTGCATTTTCAGCTGGAAAGCAAGTATTTCCCATCTAACTCTGCTGATTCACTCACTGGAGTACTGTAAATGTTAGGACAGATTCTCTCTTTCCATGCCAATGAACTCGATTGGCCTCTTACAATTACTAAAATTAATTTACAGAAATATGTAATAAAAATCTTTCAAGGAAAAGAAGACGGAGATACTTGTGGATTGCAGCATGGGCACATTCTACTAACATCACGTCTATGCCAATGGCCATTTGCCATGCTGCTTCAGGTCTACAGCTGCTGCTGGTTAGCAAAAATTCCATTCACAGCTGTCCAGATGAATCAAATGTCCAATTAGCATTTCTTGCTCAGTGACAGGATTCTGCCCAGAACAAAAATTTTGAAACAGAAAGCACAAAAAAAGAGAAAGTTTGATTCGTATTCTTGCTGAAAACAGTACTTTGTGAATTCTTGAATGCCTTCTTAGGGAAAAAAAAATTATAGAAAGCTAACAAAATCTGCTAACAATGTTTTTTTTTCTCTTAAAAACAGTTAAGTTCAAAACATTTCAGTTGATCATATGCATGCCTTCCTGATGAAAAGCCTCAGTCTGTTCCTTTCTGTTCCTCAGCTCTGAAACACCATCAACATCCTAAATTTGCCATCCACTACAAATGGAAGATGGTTCCACTAATAAATCCATCATTCATTTTCAGTTTAAACTGAAAGGTTTAAACTAAGGTGAGAGGGAAATGAACTCAGCTCAGTTTTCAGATTTCTGTTAATGGTGGTAACTAGCCCAATTTTCAGATTTCCCTACTGTTCAAGTATGCTAAGGTACTCAGCAAAATGCATAGAATTTTAACTCAAAAAAACTCAAGAGTAGAATAGCTCAAGAAGCTCTTTGTATTCCCCCACTGCTTAAAGGCTTTCCAGTGGTTTTTCAGCTTCACATGGAATAAAATTACCAAGGCCCAGCATGATTCAGGCTCCACTCTCAACCTGTGGCTCTCTTCCCTCAGCCCACATGCCCCAGATACACTGGCCTAATTTCAGCTCTGCATCTCAGTCAGCCAACATCTTCTCTACCCCAGGGCCTTTGCACATGCTGTTTCTCCTGAATACTTTTCCTTTCTCTCTTTTACAACTCTACTTCCTCTGATAGTCCTTGATTATATCTGTCTAGACCCATCTTCCTCTTGTTGTAAATCCTTTCTAATTTCCTTCTTTGTTTCTTGTACCACACATCACAGTCTACAATTTATTTTTTCTGTGTACACTTTTTTTTCTTTTGGCTTTTGTCTCTGACTGGAAGGAAGTCTGTAGAAAGGCAGAGCTTAAGTTACTTTTGTTCATCATACTATCTCCACTGCCCAGCATAGTGCCTTTTACTTACTAGCATCTCAATAAATTGAGATGTTATGATAATAACATCTATGATAATAAATGAGTGAATGCATGAGTGTTAATTAATATTTTAAGTAACCATGTGACCAAACTGTACTATACAATGGAACAGACATCTTTCTTTTCTCTGTACAACTAGTGAAACTAAGAAGGTCTTCCTAAATAAGGACATTTATCCGTAATAAGGAAGTGAAAATTTTCAAAGTAACTTAAATTCCATATTAATAACTGCTATTTGTAGAGCAATTTATATAGCACACAGACTTCCTTGTACTTTTACCACTATTATCTTTCCTATGTTTTAGGAAAAAAAACCAATAAGTACAGAGTACCTTCTTAGTTGCCCAAGATTACAAATAAATAAAGGACAGAAATGGGACTCAATTCCAGGTCAATAGATACTTAATTTACTGGTCTTTGCTCCTTAATCCCTACCTACCTCATTAGTTTCTCTGTCTTGCAGTCTGGTTACTTCTGCCAAAGTCTGGAGACAATTTTCAGAAGAATCTACCCTGAAGGAGAAGTACAGCTTGATTTCAAATTTGATTGAATGTACTGCTAAATTAACTTGCTGGAGAAAATTCATTTTCTAGGAGTGGCTTCAGCATACATTTTAAACAATTAACAAACACAGTGCATATGTTAAAAAACAAAACTGAACCATAAAAAACGGGCAATGGAAGAGACCGAGTAAACAGAGGCCACCCTTTCCCTAACCCATGGGGTGTCCACTGCTATGTGTATAAAGGATAGTCACAGGCAGAAGACTTATCCATATTTTTATCTTTCTGGAGACAGTTATACACATGTTTTGTGTAAGTAAAGTATCCCTTAGTCAAAATTGTTCCATTCACTGTCATTTTCCCATGCCAATGTTGATTTTTGTGACAAGCTTCACCATTAACACTGTAGCCCAAATGTTTCCATAGCAGCGTGTGAGCTGTGGCTGCAGAAATAGGTTTCCCCTCCACAGTCACATTGATGTTTAAAGCAGTAATTACAAGAGCGATTTATTAAGTCAGTTAAGCTTTGTGTTTTTTTAATGCAATGATTGTGCTGTTTTATTTAAGCAATAAATGTTCATATAGAAATTATTTTATTATTGTTTTATTCAAACTAAAAATCAAAATTAAGACGGGAAGATAAAAGAGGGAAGAGGAGAGAAAGGAGGAGGGAAAATGTGAGGACGGGAGGGAGAAGGAGAAGAGAGGGGAGGGGGTTATGTTCCAGAATGTCCAGAATGCCGGTGTCTTATGTTATTAATGAAAATAAATTTAAAGATCCAATTTCTTTTTCAATATTAAGATGCTTTGTAATTATAGCATTTCTCATTTCCATCAACTTCCAATTCCTTTCTCAGCATGCCTAGGAAGTCTGAACATATTCTGGGTAAGAAGAAGTCTAATCAAGACGCAACTGCTAAGGTCACAGTGAAGGAAATGTTCACAGTTAAAGACAGGGAGGACTGAAATAAGTAGCACTGGGAGAGCTTCTGCATATTTGCTTCCTCAGCAGTTTTCCTTCTCTTTCAAAATTTTGAGCAGAGAGCCAGCTGCAAGGCTAAGCATGCATAAACACAGTTGACTGTTGTCTCCAGATGCAACTTGCAACCTATTTCATCTGAAGCATTTCGTAACGTTCAGAATTATTATGCTGCAGGATAGTTAGCATAAATGGTAAACAATTCACATTAAGGGTGGAATTACATTTACATTGTTAAATCAAGAGGTTTTCTTTTTTCTCTTGCTCTTTAGTCTTCAGTACCATTTGTATTTGTATCAATAATTTACACTTAACTCATTCAAAATAATCAAGACACCCAGATATAGACACGCACAAACACACACACATAACACACACACACACAGTGACAGAGTCAGTTCAAAAGCTAAGACACCCAGTGCCTCAGACCCAAATCCTCTTCCCGACAGCTCCAGTCCTGCTCCTCTCCCACCAGCTTAGCCCTTTTCACAGCCTGCCTTTGAGGTCCTTCAGTCTTGGGAATACCTGATCTGTATATACACAGTTAGACAGCATATTACTGTCCAACAAAGCAGACATTACTTTGCCAACAAAAGTCCGTCTAGTCAAAGCTATGGTTTTTCCAGTGGTCATGTATGGATGTGAGAATTGAACTGTAAAGAAAGCTGAGAGCCAAAGAATTGATGCTTTTGAACTGTGGTGTTGGAGAAGACTCTTCAGAGTCCTTTGGACTGCAAGGAGATCCAACCAGTCCATCCTAAAGGAAATCAGTCCTGAATATTCATTGGAAGGACTGATGTTGAAGCAGAAACTCCAATACTTTGGTCACCTGATACGAAGAGCTGACTCATTTGAAAAAACCCTGATGCTGGGAAAAGTTGAAGGCGGGAGGAGAAGGGGACGACAGAGGATGAGATGGTTGGTTGGCATCATGGACTCAACAGACATGAATTTGGGTAAACTCTGGGAGTTGGTGATGGACAGGGAGGCCTGTTGTGGTGCGGTTCATGGGGTCACAAAGAGTCGGACATGACTGAGCGACTGAACTGAACTGAACTGAACTGATATACACAATTCTCACCTTCAGGCCCGATCTCTTAGATACTTGAGAGTCCAAGGGAAAAACAAAGGAAATCTAAATAGGTATTGAGTATAAGAAGTCATGGCAGGTGTTTATCTATGGATGGTTTGATTTAAATCTTTCAAGAGTCTAGCCAGTCTGATACTGTACATACTTTTATAAACACAGTAACATCCATTTCTGGAAAACGATAAATAGACCGTAGGTAAAAACTTCTTTCCAATGAGTTTGCTGAGCTGGGACAATGTAATTCTGGACCTGCTGGAACTTACATTTCCTAGCTACAGGAAGGAATCCACTGCTGTAGTTGCGAATAAGGCAGAAAGGCCAGCTGGCATGCTTTCCCTTCTGTATGCCTTTGCATGTGCTGTTCTCTACATCTAAAACATCTCTTTTGCCTTTCCTTCCAAAAAGAATCATAATGCTAATTCCTATCTCATTTCAGATATCAGCTCCTGCAGGAACTCTATCCTCTTTCCCCGTGTTGACTTCCGTGTCCCTGCTCTGTACTCTATGAGCATCTTTTACTTACACCTATAATTGAAATCATCAAGAGCACTGCAATTACCATCTACTGTTTTTCCCATCCTCTACTTGATGGGATTGTCATACAGAGTGAGCATATCCTAGTGATCACTGCATTCACAGCATCTGGGAAAGTAACAGGTATTTGGTAGTAAATATTAGGTGAAATTGAAAACTGTTTCTCAAACCCTGAAAGCTGTTGAGAATTATCTGTCACAAAGAAATAAAGGTACATTTACTCTTAAATTTCAGAAATTCTAAATTTTCCTAAATTCTTGGGGGTAAAGTTAGAACCAGTGAAAATTATAGGCAGATTTTTTTAGCACAGTATAAGAAAAGAATTTTTATCAATCACATGGTTTCAATATTTTCTGTATGTCTATGGTTTTATCAGTTTTACTATGTTCTGCATATTTTCATTTTCTTTGTTACTTATTATCATTGGAGTTTATAGCACTTCTTGAAAATATAATTTATAATTTATTTTTGGTCATTTTTGGAAAATCTCAGTCAATATCCTTTGAAATATGCTTATACCTCCTTTTCTCTTTCCTTAACTTCTAGGGCTACAGCTACATACAAGTACGATAGACCTTCTCACCATGTTTCCCCTATAGTTTTTAATGCTATTCTTTCCTTGACTGGGAGAAGGGCATGGCAACCCAGCCCAGTATTCTTGCCTGGAGAATCCCATGGACAGAGGAGCCTGGCAGGCCATGGTCCACATGGTCGCAAACAACTGGACACAACTAACACACTTTCCTTGTATTATTCCAGGTATTTTCTTCTGCCTTGTACTCCAATTCACTACTTTCTCATTAGCTGTGACTAACCTGATGCTAAACCATTTAGTTCTTAATTTCAGTTACTGTATTTTTCATTTCCACAGTTTTTATTTTCTTTTTCACAGTCTCTTGACCTCTGCTGTAATTCTCCATTTTGTTACCCAGTTTCTTGAACATGTTAATCATAGTTAATTTAAAGTCCACACCTGATAATTCCAACATCTAGATCTGTGGATTCATTTCTATTTTCTTTTTTAATCTAAAATTTTCCAAATTTTTATATCTTTCCATGTCCGGTTATTTTTGGTCAAATTCTAAATATTGTGTATGAAAAAGTACAGAAATAATTCAAGACTATAAAAGATGTTACCCTCTACAGAAAAGATTTGCTTTGCTTGTGACAGCTGCTACAATAGCTGTGGTTCACTTTAATCACCTTAATCTCTTACAGCTGAGTTTCAGTCTTTGCGAGAGCTAGGGTTAATCTATTTCTGGCTTCATCTGCTTTGTAAGTATAGCCCTTCAAGAACTGCAGCTGGAAGCCTTGGGTATTTGTTTACGAAAGTCCCTCTTCCCTGGTGGGCTCTGTACTCATTTTGGCAGGGCTCCCTTCATATAAATCAAAAGAAAACTCTCATTAACACCTCAGCCTCTCAGTCACCAACTGATACCAGCTGACTATGGACTTCATCTCCTGAGCTCTTACCCTCCCCAGTACTTGCTGTTTCAGTAGCTCTTTCAAAACCTTCAAAAAGATTATACACGTGTACATTTTTATATATATATATAAAATCTTCCAACACGTCTATATATACTTCTACATCTATATTTCTTGCTATCTTGGTAGTTTTCCAGTACCTTCAAATATTTTTTTTTTAAATATACATTGTCCAGCCTATGTAATAGTTCTTAACAGGACAACTTGTAATCTACACTACCAGAAACAAAATCCTACTATAGGGACTTCCCTGGTGGTGTGGTGGATAAGAATCTGCTCACTAATGCAGGGGACACAGGTCTGATCCCAGGTTTGGGAAGATTCCACATGCCTTGGAGCAACTAGGCGTGCCACGACTACTGAAGCCCATACACCCGAGAGCCCGTGACCCCCAATACTGAGCCTGTGTGCCCGGAGCCTCTACTCCACACAAGAGAGGCCACCGCAGTGAGAAGCCCGAGACCCACAGCTAGAGAGCAGCCCCAGTTTACTGCAACTAGAGAAAGTCACACACAGCAATGAAGACCTAGCATAACCAAAAATAATCATAAGTAATTTTTTAAAGTTAGATGTAGAAAAAGATCCTACTATAGAATTTTATTTTTTTTTTAATTTTTATTTTTACTTTATTTTGCTTTACAATACTGTATTGGTTTTGCCATACATTGACATGAATCAGCCACGGGTGTACATGAGTTCCCAATCCTGAAGGCCCCTCCCACCTCCCACCCCATATCATCTCTCTTCAGTTCAGTTCAGTTCAGTTCAGTTCAGTCTCTCAGTCGTGTTGGACTCTGCGACCCCATGGACTGCAGTACACCAGGCTTCCCTGCCCTTCACCAACTCCTGGCGTTTACTCAAACTCATATCCATTGAGTCGGTGATGCCATCCAACCATCTCATCCTCTGTTGTCCCCTTCTCCTCCTGCCTTCAGTCTTTCCCAGCATCAGGGTTTTTTCCAATGAGTCTGTTCTTCACGTCAGGTGGCCAATATTGGAGCTTCAGCTTCAGCATCAGTCTTTCCAATGAATAGTCAGGACTGATTTCCTTTAGGATTGATGGGTTTGATCTCCTTGCAGTCCAAGGGACTCTCAAGAATCTTCTCCAACAACACAGTTCAAAAGCATCAATTCTTCAGAGCTTAGCCTTCGTTATAGTTCACTTCTCACATCCATATACGACTGATAGCTTGGACTATATGGACCTTCTTGGCAAAGTAATGTCTTTCCTTTTTAATATGCTGTCTAGGTTTGTCATAGCTTTACTTCCAAGGAGGAAGCGTTTTTTAATTTCATGGCTGCAGTCACCATCTGCAGTGACTTTGGAGCTGAAAAAAAAAAAAAAAAGTCTCTCACTGTTTCCATTGTTTCCCCATCTATTTGCCATGAAGTGATGGGATTGGATGCCATGATCTTTGTTTTTTGAATGTTGAGTTTTAAGCCAGCTTTTTCACTCTCCTCTTTGACTTTCATCAAGAAGCTCTTTAGTTCCTCTTCACTTTCTGCCATAAGAGTGGTGTCATCTGTGTAACTGAGATTATTGATGTTTCTACCAGCAATCTTGATTCCAGCTTGCACTTCATCCAGCCCAGGATTTCTCATGATATACTCTGCATATAGGTTAAATAAGCAGGGTGACATTATGCAGCCTTGACGTACTCCTTTCCTGATTTGGAACAAGTCTGTTGTTCAGTGTTTGGTTCTAACTGTTGCTTCTTGACCTGCATTCAGATTTCTCAGGAGGCAGGTCAGGTGGTCTGGAATTCCCATCTCTTGAGGAATTTTCCACAGTTTGCTATGATCCACACAGTCAAAGGCTTTGGCACAGTGAACAAAGCAGAAGTATATGTTTTTCTGGAACTCTTGCTTTTTCGATGATCCAACGGATGTTGTCAATTTGATCTCTGGTTCCTCTGCCTTTTATGAATTCAGCTTGAACATCTGAAAGTTCACGGTCCACATTCTGTTGAAGCCTGGCTTGGAGAATTTTGAGAATCACTTTGCCAGAGTGTTAGATGAGTGAGATGAGTGCAATTGTGTGCTACTTTGAATATTCTTTGGCCTTGCCTTTCTCTGGGATTGGCTTGAAAACTGACCTTTTCCAGTCCTGTGGCCACTGCTGAGTTTTCCAAATTTGCTGGCATCTTGAGTGCAGCACTTTCACAGCATCATCTTTTAGGATTTGAAATAGCTCAACTGGAATTCCATCACCTCCACTAGCTTTGTTCACAGTGATGCTTCCTAAGGCCCACTTGACTTCACACTCTAGGATGTCTGGCTCTATGTGGGTGATCACACCATTGTGATTATCTGGGTCGTGAAGGTCTTTTTTGTATAGGTCTTCTGTGTATTCTTGCCACCTGTTCTTAATATCTTCTGCTTCCATTAGGTCCATACCATTTCTGTCTTTTATTGCACCCATCCTTTCATGAAATGTTCCCTTGGTATCTCTAATTTTCTTGAAGAGATCTCTAGTCTTTCCCATTCTATTGTTTTCCTCTATTTCTTTGCATTGAGGAAGGCTTTCTTATCTCTCCTTGCTATTCTTTGAACTCTGCATTCAGATGCTTATATCTTTCTATTTCTCCTTTGGCTTTCACTTCCCTTCTTTTCTCGCCTATGTGTAAGGCCTCCTCAGACAACCATTTTGAGTTTTTGCATTTGATTTTCTTGGAGATGGTCTTGATCACTGCCTCCTACAAACCTCCATCCATAATTCTTCAGGTATTCTATCTATCAGATCTAATCCCTTGAATCTATTTCTCATTTCCACTGTATAATCATAAGGGATTTAATTTAGGTCATACCTGAATGATCTAGTGGTTTTCCCTTTTCTTCAATTTCAGTCTGAATTTGGCAATAAGGAGTTCATGATCTGAGCCACAGTCAGCTCCTGGTCTTGTTTTTGCTGATTGTATAGAGCTTCTCCATCTTTGGCTGCAAAAAATATAATCAACCTGATTTCAGTATTGACCATCTGGTGATGTCCATGTGTAGAGTCTTCTCTTATGTCAGAAGAGGGTGCTTGCTATGACCAGTGTGTTCTCTTGACAAAACTCTGTTAGCCTTTGCCCTGCTTCATCTGGTACTCCAAGGCCAAACCTGCCTGTTACTCCAGGTATCTCTTGACTTGCTACTTCTGCGTTCCAGTCCCCTATGATGAAGAGGGCATCTTTTCATGGTGAGGTTGGAGTTATGACTGGATAAACCTTAAACTTTATCTGAAGGAGTAAATGCAAGAGAATAGCTAAGGAAATTTTTTTTTTAATTACAAGGAATTTGTCTTTATACCATAAAGTTTTAGTAATAAAATTGTATGATGCTGAGACAAGAATAGCAACAGATCCATATAACAAAAAACAATATAGAACCTTTGGTTGCACTGCCATGCAAGATGGCAGAGTAGAAGGACGTGTGCTCATCGTTTGCGAGAACACCAAAATTGAAACTATTTGCTGAACAACCATGGACAGGAGGATGTTGGAACCCACACCCAAAAAAAGATTTCCCACATCCAAGGACAAAGGAGAAGCTGCAACAAGATGGTAGGAAGGGTGCAATAAAATTAAAATCAAACCCCATACCCATCAGAGACTCTTGAAGGGCACAAACAAAACCGTTTGTACACCAGGGCCCTGGGAAAGGAGCAGTGACCCACACAAGAGACTGAGCCAGACCTGCCTATGAGCTCTGAGGGTCTCCTGTAGAGGCGTGGGTCAGCAGTGACTTACCATGGGGACAGGGGCCCCGGCAGCGGCAGTCCTGGGAGCCACAGAGCGTGGCATTAGTCCTCTTGAAGGAGGTCGTGGTTAGCCCTACAACAGAGCCTGTAGCCCTGCCATAGAGCCAACCGGTGGGCAACCCAGAAACTGCAGAACAATTATACCAGACAAGTGCTTGCACTGTTGCAAAGGTTCTAGGCCCCACGATGAACTTTCCAACCTGTGGATCCAGCAAAGGAACTGGGAATCCCCAGGAATCTGACTTTGAGGGTCAGCAGGATTTGATTAGAGAACTTCCTCAGGACTACAGAAACAGAGACTCTTGGTGGGCACAAACAAAACCTTGTGGGCACCTAGACCTAGGGGAAAGGGCAGTGACCCCACAAGATGCTGAGCCAGACATTTACTTACCATTACTTATACACGATATTTGTCAAGGAGGAATTTCACCTCATAGAAAATCAATGCCAGATGAACTGACAATCCAAAGTTTCAAACAATCATAATACTGAAGTAGAGAAATCCTTCTTAGGTTAACACACAAAGGAAAAAAAACCAGATTGTCCACATTACATAAAATTTTATAAGGCAAGCAAAAATATATCATAATCAGGGTTAAAATTAAACAGATAAGCAATGAGCTGGGAAAGGCATAAATGTTAGATATTTATGTAGACAGAGAGACAGAAATGGAGAGAGGGAGACAGAGAAACAATCCTAATACAAACCGATAAAAAGATTAAAACTATTCAAGGTGAATAGACAATCTACATTATTTTTTCAAAAGTCTATTTGAAGATGCCCAACTTCACTACACTAGAAAAAATATGAAAAACAATAATAAGAGATAGTTTTTTTAGCTTTCAAATTAATATATATATTCTTGGCAAGAGTGTGAGGAGATAGGAACTCATATATTTTTAGTGGGAAAAAAATTGATGCAACTTTTATAGAGGACAATTTGGCAATATTTATCAAACTGTAAAATATGCCTATCATTTCACTTCTAGGAGTCTCTCCTACAGAAATATTGGCACTTGGGTAAAAAGAAGTGTACTCAAACACCATTTCTAATTGTGTAAAACTTGGATACTACTTAAATGTTCCTAAACATAAAATAATGGTTAATTAAATTTTGTGTTTAAATTAAATAGCATACTATAAATCTATTAAGAAGTATAAGCAATTCTATACTTATCATATTATATATTTGCTAGTGAGAATGATTTGGGAGAATGGCATTGAAACATGTATAATATCATATATGAAACGATTCGCCAGTCCAGGTTCGATGCATGATACTAGATGCTTGAGGCCGGTGCACTGGGATGACCCAGAGGGATGGTACAGGGAGGGAGGGGGGTGGTTCAGGATGGGGAACACGTGTATATCTGTGGCAGATTCGTGTTGATGTAGGGCAAAACCAATACAATATTGTAAGTTAATTAACCTCCAATTAAAATAAATAAATTTTAAAAAATTAGTATTGTTTGCTTTAAAAATTCTACTTCTGTGAATATCATGTATATTTTATGAGTGGTAACTGTGTGCCTGTGTACATAGCTTATCAAATGAGTTGAATTCAATAAACAACAGAAAATGGCTGTGTGTTTGTTTCCATGTTTCCCCACGCGTCTGCCCACAATGCGGGAGACCCAGGTTCGATCCCTGGGTCAGGAAGATCCCCTGGAGCAGGAAATGGCAATCCACTTCAGCACTCTTGCCTGGAAAATCCCATGGACAGAGGAGCCTGATAGGCTACAGTCCATGGGGTCGCAAAGAGTCGGACAGGACTGAGCAACTTCACTTCACTTCCCCACCCTCAGTTGTATGATACTACAACAAGCAGACCCCACAACCTCTTTTCTAATAACTTGAAGGTACTAAAAAACATACCAGTCTAAATCAAAACTTCAATTTCACATCCAATTTAAAACCCTCTCGCCTCTTCCTAGCAGAGGCTTAACTGTGGTTTAGAGACCAGTGGTGGCGTTTATCCACTTTCTCTTTCTTCCTTTTTCCCCACCCTTGCTGATGACTTCAACAGTGTCAAGTCAGGGGAAGGGAGGTCTTAAATGGAAAGAGTCAGATGTCTTGGGCTTCCCTGGTGGCTCAGATGGTAAAGAATCTGCCTGCAGTGCAGGAGACCTGGGTTCGATCCCTGGGTTGGGAAGATCCCCTGGAGAAGGGAATGGTAACCCACTCCAGTATCCTTGCCTGGAGAATCCCATGGACAGAGGAGCCTGGTGGGCTACAGTCCATGGGGTCGCAAAGAGTCTGACACAACTGAGCAACTTCGCTTTCTTCCTTTCCCACAGGCATAAGCCCTCTACATAGGGAGCCCCCTTACTGGGTCTGAAACAGAGAAGAAACGTCAAAGACCTACAAATTCCTTTCAGATAATGATATTGCAAATTAATTTCTAGATGCTTTGCATAGGCTGTTACTGATGACACTGCTGGTCTCATTTTGCTTTGTTTTAGTAAATCCTGACCCACTCCAGTACTCTTGCCTGGGAAATCCCATGGATGGAGGAGCCTGGTAGGCTGCAGTCCATGGGGTCGCTAAGAGTCGGGCACGAGTGAGCGACTTCACTTTCACTTTTCACTTTCATGCATTGGAGAAGGAAATGGCAACCCACTCCAGTGTTCTTGCCTGGAGAATCCCAGGGAAGGGGAGCCTGATGGGCTGCCATCCATGGGGTCGCACAGAGACGGACACGACTGAAGCGACTTGGCAGCAGCAGCAGTAAATCCTGGGTGAGTGTGTATGATGCCTCACTTTAGAATATGAGTCACTGGGACTCTCCTGGTGGTTCAGTGATTAGGAATCCACCTGCCAATGCAGGGGACATGGGTTCAATACCTGGTCTGGGATGATCCCACATGCCTCAAAGCAACTAAGCCCATGAGCCACAGCTACTGAGCCAGCGTGCTGGAGCCCACGCTCTGCAACAAGAGGAGCCGCTGCAGCGAGAAGCGAAAGCAGAAAGTAGCCCCACTCAGCACTGCTAGAGGAAGCCCTCGTGCAGCAACAAAGACCCAGTGCAGCCAAATATAAATACGCGAATACATGTTTCTAAAAGAAGAATATGCATCATTTATCACCTATTATCTTCAGTTTTAGTGAAAATTCAAAACAATAGGAAATATTCCATTTAACACCCTGTCACATCTGCACTCCCCCCCGCCCAGTCTCATACACACAGATATATGTGTACATATCTGTTTTATTACAGGGGGAAAAGAAATAGGAGACCCACAGACAGTGAACATTGGTGGCCTCCACAGTGGAATGGGGGGGCAGTGTGAGGGGTGACTTCGTTTTTCACTCTATATTTCTCTATTGTTGAATTTGCTTGCAACAAGCATGTAATTCCATTGTAATTAAGAAAAAATAAAATAGTAATGACAGTAGTAATAATAAAACAATGATAATAGCTATCATTTTAAGTCTCTAAGTACCAGGCTTTGTGCTTGATGCTTTGTTATCTATTTTAAACCTCTACACGGCCCCATAATTTTGCCCGATTGACGGATGAGGTTCCTTTGAGCAACTTGGCCAATGTTTTCAACTGTGCTGGGCTCAGAAACCAATCTAGTCTGCCTCCAGAAATCCTCAGCAGTTCCTCTGGTGTATTCTAGCATGTAGCAGGGTAATGGGCAGGTAATAGGTCATAGGCAATCTGTCGGTTGATTGGAGGCTGCGTACTGCCTCTTCTCCGTAGCACCTAGCACAGTGTCTTAGGTGTAATAAATGTGTGTTAGGTGCTCAGCAGGACTTCCCTGGTGGCTCAGATGGCAAAGAATCTACCTGCAGGGCAGGAGACCTGCCTTTGATCACTGGGTGGAAAAGATCCCCTGGAGAAAAGAATGGTTACCCACTCCAGTACTCTTGCCTGGAGAATCCCCTGGACAGAGGAGCCTGGTGGGCTCTAGTCCACGGGGTCGTGAAGAACTGGATATGACTGAGCAACATAGCACGCACGCAGATGCTCAGCAAATGCTTGCCGAATGGATTGAGAGGTCATAAAATTTATCATCCAAACTAGGACACTTCTCATAGTGAAAGTGAGTCTACATGCAGCTTCATAGGCTCAGCTCATGAAAAATCAGGATTCTTCTGGGAAAAAAGAGCTGTTTTCCTCTCATCCTTTTGATGGAAGGAAGGAAAGAAAGAGGGAGGGAGGGAGGGAACAGGAGAGCAGAGAAAGGGAAGAACACATCCATGGTGATTTCTTGTACTGCAAATTTTTGTATAGTACATAAAGCTTTCTCACAATTAATGATATGAAGCTGGAAAATAAAACAGACCTCAGAGAAGTAGTGTATCTGTGTAAAAGAGTTTATTATGTTAGTGATTTCAAGTTATACTATAAAAGAAGAGGGATGGAGAGCTATAAGGAAGTAAGGGAAGCCTGAAAATTTTGAAGGAAAATAATTCCATTTATTTTCAGCCCTTGAAGACAAATAGTGTCTATGTGAGGAGACACAATGATACATCAAAGAACAAAGGACCTGGAGACTAAGTTCTTTCCAACAGTTTAGGTAGAGAAGTTTAGGTTTTCTCTGAGGGGCTGAGCTGGAAGCTACTGGGAAGGGACACAAAGCCTTTCATGCCCGGGACCAGCTGGGGTTCATCCAGTTCTGATCGCTCAGCTGAAAGGACAAGGGGCCTGAGCTGGGGAATAAGAGGCCTGAAGAAACTTTCTGGACAATGGTTTAAGCTTCTCTGAGTCTCACTTTCCTCACCTGCTCATTCAGGATAAAATAGTTACCTCACCATGTGAGGTGAAAATTCAATTAAATACAGGAGGTATGCATCCTCCTAGCCAGGACCTCTGACTGAGCGGCCTGGGACCTGTGTTCCACTTGTCTCTGCTCCTTCACATCTGCTGCTGATACTTTGGACCATTTATCTTCCCAGGTGTGGTAAAGAATCCACCTGCCAATGCAGGAGATGCAAGAGATGACGTGCGTTCAATCCCTGGGTCGGGAAGATCCCCTGGAGGAGGAAATGGCAACCCACTCCAGTACTTATGCCTGAAAAGTTCAATGGATGGAGGAGCCTGGTGGGCTATAGTCCATGGGGTGCAGAGGAGTCGGTCACGACTGAGCATGCACACAGATAGACTATTTGTGTCCCCCAGCCCAAATTCATATGCTGGAATACTAACCCCCAAAGTGACGGTGTTGGGAGGTGGATCTGGTGGAAGTGAATAGGTCATGAGAGTGGAAGGCTCATGCGATTAGTGCCTTTACGAAGGAGGCTGCACAGATCTTGCCCCTTTGTGAGGTTACAGTGAAATGACAGTCATCTGTCTATGGGGAAGCAGGGCCCCTCATAGACCCCTCATGCCGAATCTGCCCTTGCCATGGTCTTGGACTTCCCAGTCTCCAGAAGTAAATGTTTGTTGTTTACAAACCACCTAGTATGCTTTGTTGCAGCAGCCCAAATGGACTAAGACAAAGCACATCACATTCGTGTTGCCTTGCAGGACATGTCGTGCACTGAAACGACAGTTTGGGCTGGCTGAGAACTCGGGTCTCCATCTGTCTTACTGACCACTGAACCCAGGGAAGGCAAGACAAGGCTCGAGCGGGAATGCTGGGAGAAGATGCAAGGAGCCGTAGGAACTTCAGACGAGCTGTATTCGCTAATGGCTGATGCAGCAGCAAGGCAGACGTGCTTTATTCTCTAGTGGCTGACGCTGACCCTAATGCAGCCACAAGGGCTGTTCAGGTGGTGCTTATACAGGTATACAGACCAAAGGTGGCACATGGCCAAACGAGGACATCATGATGCGTGTGTGCATTGCTACAAATGATCTTAGCTCTTACATAACCATGCAAAGTCATTGCAAGGTTAGAACATGGGGGAGAGAGAGCCTGACCACCGCCATCTTGGTTAATTGCTATTTCCTTACATCCCACCTTTTCAGTGTCTCTCGCCTCACAGTCTACGCCCAGTCCATCTTCTGTTATACCCTCTTGGTGAGTAACACTGGCCTTGGACCAACATCCCACAGCAAGAGTAGAGGCTACAGCAACAAACTACTAGGGCACAAGCTATACGCCCAATACATAGCAAAACCCAATGCCAGGTACTGGATGGGTGATTCACACACAAGGGGGCTAGGCACTCATCACCCAGGGTACAACCTGGAACTCATATTGTAGTCCTTGCCTCCATGGAGCTAGGAGAGTGACCCACTGTATTTACCTCCCATGGCCAAGTCCAGTCTACTGTCTGTCCTTGTGAAATCTCAGTTGGAGGGGGTAGCGGGATATTGTCATGAAGATCCATATCCAGGCTCTAACACAGATGCAGTGGCATGATGCAGGAGAGCCTCTACAGGGGCAATTCCACCCCTGCAGGGTTTCTTATTAAGGACGCACAAGATCCCCATAGGTGTCAGGCCTGTCTTTCAAAGAGGGGATTTTTACAGCATTCACAGCCCATCCACATGATTTCAAATACTTTTTATAAGCTTTGGTGCACACTGTTCTAAATCTGCAAGACAATCAGAGGTTAGTAACACATCATCAATACAGTGGAACAATTTCACTGATGTTGGGCTCTTCCATCTCACCAAGTCTTCTGCAGGAGGAAGATGTATATATTATTGGGCTGTGCAGGTACCCTAGGGGCGGGACCTGGAACATCCACTGAGTCCCTCCAAAGTGAATGCAAATTGATCTCGGCTCTCATCAGCTATAGCTGTAGAGAAAAAAACATTAGCTAAGGCCACCACATGGTGATAAGTGCCCAGCGCTGGGGTCAGTAGGTCCATCAAGTCATGAACTGATGGCCTGGCTGCGTGCATAGGTGGCACCAGCTTATTCAGCTCTTTACAGTTCACAGTCCTTTACCATGAGCCATCAGGCTTCCAAACAGGCCACACAGGGAGTTAAATGGGCTCTAAGGGGGCCATACAAGGCCCACTTTTACCAGCTCAGCAATGCTGGTGCCTGTGTCTTCATGGGTGACTGGTAGATGATACTGTCTCACAGCTGTTACCCTCCAAGGCGCTAGCAGTAACTGTGGGGGATGCCTTGTGTATTCCCTCACAACGGGCTTCACTACATGCAATTGGGGATGAAACTCCTCTGCAGAGGTTTGCAACATTAGGCTTTGAGGAACATCTATCCCCAAAATGTCTTCTGGGATCGGGGATACATGCAAAGTACACCTAGGCACAGGGAGTCATCCAGTTTCCATTGATAAGGACATAGCCTTACTGTTTGGCCACTGCAGCCACCAATTTGTTCACTAGGATGGGGAAACTGCTCCAGCTTGCTGTAAATAAGGCTGCATTTGGCACCGGGGTCAACCTTAGCCATGACTCTGTACATTAGTCTGTGACAGTGAATTACAAGCTCTACATGTGGCCTCTGGTCCCCGCTTGAGCTCATCAGGTGGGCACCTTGGCCTGAGCCCTGTTCAAAGTGGAAAAGGGCATGCAGAGGAACAGCCTTGGGCGCCATGCAATCTTCTAACTGAGCTACCCGATTCTCTTGCTGTGGGTGCTTCTCACACTTGATAAACTGCTGCTCTGGTCTCAGTTGACTTTACAGCTCTAGAAGCGTGGCACTGGGCCATTTATCACTTTTATTTCTGTCAGCTCCCTGTGCCAGCAGATTGGCCCAGATTTGCATTTGTGTCAACCGGATGGGACCTTTACCAGCTCACCCCCCTTTCGGAGTCTTCACACTTCTAATCCTCTGTGCCTGCCACCATCCCTCTACTTCTTCCAAGCTTGCCTCCACTGAGGTCATCTCATAGACGGGAGGGCCCACATAAGGTGTAAGAATGGCAGGTGATGACATGAGGGAAATAGAGGGGACATTGTTCAAAATGGTGTCTTGCCTGCTGCCTATAAAACGCTTGTCTTCTGGGCCTCAAGTGTTCCAGTTAAACATAGACTGTTTCATGCCCAATTCTCTCAAAACTTGGGTCAACTCAGCAAAGGTATGCCACTAACTCACAGCATCCAGGCGTTTACACGGTACACTTGGCAACATTAATCCAGTCCATCAGTGTGTGTGTTTGGTTAAGAGCCCTGAACGGTCATGTGTCACCTGGTGGTTTAGTTGCTAAGTTGTGTCCGACTCTTGTGACCCTATGGACTGTAGCCTGCCAGGCTCCCCTGTCTGTGGGATTCTCCAGGCAGGAATACTGGAGTGGGTTTCCATTTCCTTCTCCAGGGGATCTTCCCAATCCAGGGATGGAACCTGGTGTCCTGCAGATTGTTTATCAGCTGAGCTACCAGGGAATTCCGAAGGTTCTGAAATCTTGGTCTCAATGCGTGTTTACAGATGCCAATCATTCTGTCTCATCCCCAGAACAAACAATACCATCCGTCCCTGTGTCCCAGAGTTGCAAAACTCAAGCTGCCAAGGGCTTCCCTTGCTTCTACCAAAATTGGTTACACAAGTCAACCAACTGCGCTTAGGTGTATGGTTGATGATAAGCAGTGTACACAACTGGGGGCCCTTAAAGGATTCCCCTTCCTGGGCCATAGGCTCCTCATGTTTCATCTTCTGCTGCATGTCGGTCCTTGATAAGTATAGACCCGCAGTCTCATCATGTTCATCGTCACTGTCCCTTATCACCTCACTGTCAAAGGCACTGGGTTTGGCAACAAGAACACGACTCTCTTGCTCCAGCATATGTATACACAGTTCTAACTCTCACTCCTGTCTGTGCAGTTCACGTGCTTGCACAGCATCGTGCAGGGCACAATCCATTTTAGCCTTCAGGGCAGTCAGGAAAATCCACCCCACGGTCCCAGCAGCAGTAGACACTGTTCTGTCCAGCAAACGGGAACTCACCACTTGTAACGCCTTTTCAAGGCTTATCTGGTGACCGTTTCACTGCCTCCCAGTTTTCCACTGGGGCCCACACAGAGAGGACCGTGGCCACCGGGTACCACGTACTGTCTATGCAGTGGCCACTGGCTTCCCCCATCCATTGGAACCTCAGGCTCCTCTCCCTGCTGGGAATTCTGACAGCTACACCAATTGTCTCACTGATCGCTGAACTCAGGGTGGGCAAGGCAAGACGGGGAAGCTGGAAGAAGACACGAGGAGCCGTAGGAACTGCAGACACGTTTTACTCGCTAATGGCTGACGCAGCAGCAAACGATTCCCAGGTGGTGCTTATGCAGGTATACAGAACAGAGTTGGCACGTGGCCAAGTGAGCACACATGATGTGCGTGTGCATTGCTATAAATGATCTCAGCTGTTACATAAGCATGCAAAGTCATGGTTTACAGAATGTGGAGTGAGAGCGAGAGGACATGTGTAAGAGAGCCTGGCCATCGCCATCTTGGCAAATTGCTATTTCCCTACACCATCTGACCATTTATGCCCATCTTCCAAGAGGATGGCCACTGTGAAGGTCATTGGCTTTTCATTGACTTGACTTGAATGTGGGATTCAAGGCATTCTCAAGAGGCAGGCTGACCATATAAGGTCTAATACCCTTGGTGGTGAGTAGGTCCATAAAACAAGTGAGGGTAAGCATGTATGTGTGTGTGTGTGTGTGTGTGTGTGTGTTTAGTGAGAATAAAGAAGTGAGATGAAAAGGGCTGAGGTCACGGGTGAACCACAGAGTATCTTCCAAGCATCCTGAACCCCTGTATCTAGAATATCCACTTGTTCTAAACATTCAGGGAGAAGAAAGCTAAGTCACTGACATCCTATATAAGTCTAAATTTTCTGATGGCATTTTATATCATTAAAGCTTAATGAGAAAAGCCTGAGCAGGGGAGCAGTCTAGCTTATTAAGCTCATTTTTTGGTCTATTTTTCATTTTATAAAGAAATTCAGATTCAAAGCCTGCACAACAAAGAAGTGTTCACTCCCCTTTGTGAAGTAATATGTTTGTTTTGTTTATTTTAAATTGGGCTTAAATTAGGCCTCAGAAGGAGGGAATTCATTAAAATCCTGATCTGTGATGTTGGCAAGTTGCCATCTGAAAAGCCTGCATTATTTCCTTTGATAGGGTTCAGAGGAGAAATAACAAATGCCAAAAATAAGATTATGGTTTTACTTGATGTGCCAATTTATTATGTTTCCATCAGACTGCAAAATCACAAAATTAGAAAGATAAAGATGAAAAAAATTAATTCTTGATAGGTAGATTTTTTCTCCACTTAGAATACACATAGACCTTGTATGCATTATGTGTGTTTTCTTCTAGCATTTTTCTGTGAAGAGACACACATGAAAATCCATGAACATACATGTATGTGGTAAAACTGACATCATACCTCACATATAAATTGTATCCTGCTCTTTTCCACTTAATCCTATATTATTATTATCATTGCTTCTGACCAAATATTATTTGATAACAAATTTTAAGTATTTTCATAGATAAGGCATGCTGCTGCTGCTGCTGCTGCTAAGTCACTTCAGTCGTGTCTGACTCTGTGCGACCCCAGAGACGGCAGCCCACCAGGCTCCCCCGTCCCTGGGATTCTCCAGGCAAGAACACTGGAGTGGGTTGCCAGAGCCTTCTCCAATGCATGAAAGTGAAAAGTGAAAGTGAAGTCTCTCAGTCGTGTCCGACTCTTTGGGACCCCATGAATTGCAGCACGCCAGGCCCCTCTGTACATCACCAACTCCCGGAGTTCACTCAAACTCACGTCCATCGAGTCAGTGATGCCATACAGCCATCTCATCCTCTGTCGCCCCCTTTTCCTCCTGCCCCCAATCCCTCCCAGCATCAGAGTCTTTTCCAATGAGTCAACTCTTCGCATGAGGTGGCCAAAGTACTGGAGTTTCAGCTTTAGCATCATTCCTTCCAATGAACACCCAGGGCTGATCTCCTTTAGAATGGACTGGTTTGTTCTCCTTGCAGTCCAATGGACTCTCAAGAGTCTTCTCCAACACCACAGTTCAGAAGCATCAATTCTTCAGTGCTCAGCTTTCTTCACAGTCCAACTCTCACATCCATACATGACCACAGGAAAAACCATAGCCTTGACTAGATGGACCTTAGTCGGCAAAGTAATGTCTCTGCCTTTCAATATGCTACCTAGGTTGGTCATAACTTTCCTTCCAAGGAGTAAGCATGTTTTAATTTCATGGCTGCAGTCACCATCTGCAGTGATTTTGGAGCCCCAAAAAATAAAGTCTGACACTGTTTCCACTGTTTCCCCATCTATTTCCCATGAAGTGATGGGACCAGATGCCATGATCTTCGTTTTCTGAATGTTGAGCTTTAAGCCAACTTTTTCACTCTCATCTTTCACTTTCATCAAGAGGCTTTTTAGTTTCTCTTCACTTTCTGCCATAAGGGTGGTGTCATCTGCATATCTGAGGTTATTGATATTTCTCCCGGCAATCTTGATTCCAGCTTGTGCTTCTTCCAGCCCAGCGTTTCTCATGATGTACTCTGCATAGAAGTTAAATAAGCAGGGTGACAATATACAGCCTTGACGTACTCCTTTTCCTATTTGGATCCAGTCTGTGGTTCCATGTCCAGTTCTAACTATTGCTTCCTAACCTGCATGTAGGTTGCTCAAGAGGCAGGTCAGGTGGTCTGGTATTCAGTTCTGTCCAACTCTTTGTGACCCCAGGGACTGTAGGCCCCCAGGCTCCTCTATCTGTGGGATTCTCCAGGCAAGAACACTGGAGTGGGTGCCATTCCCTTCTGCAGGGGATCTTCTTGACCCAGGAACAGAACCCACTTCTCCTGCATCTCCTGCACTGCACCGCTGAGCCACCAGGAAGCCCCCTTACTTACGCTTATTACCAGGTATTTCACCTGTTGTGTGCCTTTTTTTTTTTTTAAAGATGTTTCACTACAGTTTTAACTACCATTTGTTAAAATGGCCAAAACCCTAGAATGATAGATGTCAATTACATCTATATACCAAAATGAGATGACCCTCACCTTCAAGGACTAGCAGAGGAGGCTATGAAAATTGGTTTTACAATCCTTGTCTTTTCACCTTCTCAAACATCCCAGAGTTAAATGCAGAAGAGGGGAGAATTTGGAAATGGAGACTTTCTAAAAGAGAGAACGGCCTGAAATCTGCATCGCATTCCACATCCCCTTTCTCTCACACAACACCTATGCACCCATGGGGAAAGGTGTAGGGTGCTTTCCTATCTACACACATCCAGTGAAAGCGGATGCATCAGGGGCGCTTACAGAACTGGTTGAGAGTGCCTGGAACTGGTGGCTTGATGGTGTGGCATCTGAGTCATGCCTCTAAATCTAAAGGAATGAGAGTCTGAAGCAGCTTCAGAGAGAACACAGAGAGCTATAGTGGAATAAAGCTGTGCCCACCACCAGCAGATCTAAGAGACCTGAGTCTCCTGGAGGCCAGATAGGGTCACTGGAGCTACCTGATGGCACAGGAAGACCTGATCAGCAAGAGGCAGGAAGGGGGCAGCCGAGGGAAGAGTGGGATGACCGTCCAGGTGTTCCTCCTCCATGTCAGGACAAGGCAGGCATGGAGACCTCAGGGGCAGTGGCTCTGCCAAGAAGCCACAAAGTGCTCCAAAGAAAGTCTCCTTTAAGCACCTGAGACCAGGGAGTGACAATGCCCAACATGAACCGAGGAAGACATTCCTGCCCTCTTGCCCCTCCTCCTTTCCTCCCACTCCCACCCCACCCCCCCACCCCCCACCCCCCACCCCACCCCCCCCACCCCCTCCCCCACGCATTTTGACTCTGGAAGGGCAGAACTGCTATCAGCAAGAAGAGTGGTGGAATGGAAACACACCGAAAGCTAGAAAATGGGAGAAGCTGTAACTTAATGGGAGCTTGGACTTTAGATTGGAATGAGAATGCCTGAGGATTAAAGTGACCTGGAGACTTATTAACTATCTCAGAGAGGCCAGAACATCCCAGCTTTTGCCCTCGATTTAATCCAAGAGAGTAGGAAAGAATAAGCCCTCCAAAATCAGTATGCAGGAGCAGTGGTAAGAACAGTAGCAAGTTGTTTTCTGTTATATCCTTCAAATTCTGACATTCAACATGACAGTTACGTTGGTTCAAATTACAATATTATTTTAATAATAAGCATGAAAAAAAGGAGCAAATTAGGAAAGTGACATTCAGTTATTTATCTTAGGGACCTTATATAGCAGCAGATATGTTTTTAAGCGTGCAAAGATCAAACCAGTAAACCATGGGGATGGACGGTCCAGGCCATCAAGACCATTAGCCTGTCTGTAGAGCAAGTTACAACTAAATCAGGCTTCCCTGGTGGCTCAGTGGTAAAGAACCCACCTGCCAATGCAAGAGATGTAAGAGACACGGATTCGATCCCTGGTTGGGAAGATCCCCTGGAGGAGGACGTGGCTACCCACTCCAGCATCTTGCCTGTCCAAGTGAATCGAGTGGACAGAGGAGCCCGGTGGGCCACAGTCCATAGTGTGGCAAAGAGTCAGACACAACTGACCGACTGAGCATGTATGCAACCACAACTAGATCATCTGTGTCAGATGCAAACTCCCTCTATTAAGAAACTTGTAATGGAGATTACATTAAATAAAATCAAACGATTTCTGAGGAAGCCCTTTGCCACCAAGAGCCCTAATGTAAATAGTGGATATTAATTTTCAGGCCATAAAACTTATGGACACAAAGAGCATAACTTTGTAAAAATTTTCTGTAACTCATCCAGAGTCTTCATTCTGTCTGATGTAGAGGATATAATCTATTCAATCCAGATAAACTGTAGAGTAAGACTTAATTATTCTACCCCTAATGTGGCATTGAAAGTGAAGTTGCTCAGTCATGTCCGACTCTGTGACCCCATGGATTGTAGCCTAAAAGGCTCCTCCGTCCATGCGATTTTCCAGGCAAGAGTACTGGAGCAAGCTGCCATTTCCTTCTCCAAGGGATTTTTCCGACCCAGGGACTGAACCCAGGTCTCCCGCACTGCAGGCAGGCTACAGTCCATGGAGTTACAAAGAGTCGGACACGACTGAGCAACTTCACTTCACTTTAACGTGGCACTGAGCTTTGAGAGGAGCTTTGGTGGGATGGGGCGTCTGGTCTGCAGCTTTCCCTCTGTACCTGACGGACGCTGCAGGGATATAAAGCACCTGTGTAAACTCTGTCATCACTTGGGCCCCTTCTGTGTCTTCCAGCATATGTTCCATTCTGCCTTGCCCCTGGCTGAGGGTCACAGAGGTCATTCTCCTCATTCTATGACCAAGCTCTTTTGGGTGAGCCGTCCTCTTCAGCCGTTCGGTGTGGTTCTCAGGGGCATATGGAACTTCTGACCATTATGCCATGCCTCTCAGGTGTCATAAGAGCCATTGGGTTGGAGGGATACCATCTCAAGCCCTCTTTGCCTAGACCTGCCCTGTCCCCACTTACGGAGTATAGCCATTCTCCATAGCAGATGTGAAAGACTTCTCTACAGCACCACCCTGCCTCACTCTCATCTGAGACGCAGCACACAGGTCTTCCCTCCTGTGAATATTGCCTTCCCTCTCTGGGCTGTGCCCTGTCTTACTCAGGCTTATTCAGGGCAGGGGGAAGGGGCCAGGCTCATCTCCACTATGGACTGGCAGCTAAGCTTCCTCATTCTTCTCTGGAGCGCCTCCTTAGGCAGGCTGTCATCTTTTTCTATAGAAAGCTATGCATGGGTGTGTGCTAAGTCGCTTCAGTCGGTGTCTGACTCTTGTTGACCCCATGGACTGTAGCCCGCCAGGCTCCTTCTGTCCATGGGATTCTCCAGGCAAGAGTACTGGAGTGGGTTGCCATGCCCTCCTCCAGGGGATCTTCCCAACCCAGGGATCGAACCTGCGTCTCTCATATGTCTCCTGCATTGGCAGGCAGGCTCTTTACCACTAGCGCCACCTGGGAAGCTATAGAAGGCATAGAGGGAACTCTATACCTGGCTCTGTCAGAGGTTTAGCCTTGCAACAAGCAAAAAAACCACCGACAACTTTATCTTTTATAAATAAATGGCCTTGGATTTCAAGACTAATGTCTCTGCTCTGAGTTTCAAGTCTTTTTGGAATTTTAAAAAGGAAAGAAAAAAAGACTTTGTCCCTATTCTAGTTTCTTTGTGTCTCCTCTCTGAGTAATGAATGCTGCTAAGTCAAAGTAGAGAAGGTCATGGTGTGAAGGAAGGAACCAAACGTTGCTTAATATTTCTGCATTTTAATCAGTAACACACGTGGTTCAAATCTCCAGTTATCTGACAAGTCACCACATGAGCACCCACTTTCTCTTCCCCCTGAGCCAACAAGGAGGAAGCCAATAGTTCAACAGTTTCCTGAGCCTACGGGTAGGGAAAGAGACTTGACAGCAGGCATATATATGCCCATTAATCACCCAAATGTGCACTTTGAAGCCAGCTGGATCGATGGAGTTCAGCTGAGAGAGGTTCTAGCAGATTCATGCTCTTCTACATCAGAAGTACCCCTGGAAACAGAGGGTAGAAATAAAAGCACATATCCAAGGGAATTATTACTGAGCTCAGGATCAGCTTTAAACATTCAGAAAATTATTTGTTTACATGCAATTTTAATTCTATGCAGTTGACAATGTGAAATGAATGACGAAGAAACCTATCCACCTACATCCTATATATTGGACAATGAATTCATTTTAACTTTGTAACAAACATAACCAGATTAATATGCCTCTAACCTGAAATGACTTTGGAATTGTCAGAAAAGTGGACTGGGGAGTGAGAGGTCCCACCTCTATTTAGTAATCAATTTGCAGGGTCTTAATTAAATTCTCCTCTGAGCCTCGAGAAAATAACGTGACACTGGAAGGTATAACCTGAACCAAATTCTCCAACAGCCACAATAATAACTAGGGAGAAATAATATTAAGATCTTTCTAAGATAAAAGGAAAATGGAGTTCTTCCTTATCATACATTCTCTGTTAAAAGGACTAACTAACATGTGACAAAGAAATTGGATTTCCTTGGGGTTTTTTGTTCCACAAGACAGAATTACACCAAGGAAGTCATGAATCAGGGAGAAGGTAAGAGGAGAGAGGCCAAGCCCCTGCTAAGGTACAAGTGAAAATGCGCAGTGGCTTGAAATCACATTCCAGTAGAAACATCAGCCCCTGAATTCTCTGGTCTCCTGCCTTCCCCAGGCAGGTGCTGAGAGAGGTAGGATTTCTCATCTGCTCCTTGCCATTACCTTGCCCTTCTGCTGTGTTATTATCTGAGTCCAGTTTTCCCTGTGGTGGCCTTGACCGTCAGATATTCTTTGCTGTCTCTGCGGCGTTCCTAACCTCTAGGCTCTAATGCCCTAGCTTGACCTTTCCACTGCCAGTGAAATGGGGAAGGTTCTCTCTTCAGCAATAATATAACTTCTTTGAGTGAAAGCCCAGAGGGTAGCTTGGCTCCCACCATTTTAATTCATTCATTCAACACATATTCAACAAATGTTTAACCCTCAGCTAGAGTGCCAGGCACTGGGGCTGGGACTCAGGGCACAATGGAAAGAAAGTCAGTGATGGTCACTGATTTGTGGCACACAACATCTAATATTGCACTTCACTTCCTTCTCTGGGAAACTCCAGGAAACCTCCTCAGTGCTGAGGAACACGGTGGTGGCACTTTCCAGGCTGGTGCTCAAAAGCACTGGTTCCCACCAGTAGTTGCCCAGCATCTCAGCATCTTACTGCTCCACCTTGGAACAAACTTTCTGCTCATTCAGGCACTTCCCCCAGATCTGGTCTTCAACTCACGTTTCTCAAATGTTTTAATCACAACATCACAGAAATCAACACTCCATTTTATTTCTTGCCATTTTTCCCAAGATGGGTAGAGGGCTACAGTGATCATGGAATTTCATCAGCCCTAGTAGGCCTCAGCTATACTGATTACATGGGAGAGGATACGAAAGAGTTGTTGCTCTTCAGTTGCTAAGTTGTGTCTGACTCTTTGTGACCCCATGAACTGTAGCACACCAGGCTCCCCTGTCCTCCACTCTCTCCCGGAGTTTGCTCACATTGAGTTGGTGATGCTGTCTAACAAGCTTAACCCCTTTTCCTTTTGCCTTCAAACTTTTCCAGCATCAGGGTCTTTTCCAGTGAGTCAGCTCTTCACATCAGAGGGCCAAAATATTGGAGCTTCAGCATCAGTCCTTCCAATGAATAATCAAGGTTGATTTCCTCTAGGATTGACTTATTTGATCTCCTTATGTGCCAAGAGACTCTCAAGAGTATTCTCCAGCACCACAATTCAAAAACATCAGTCTTCAGCACTCAGCCATCTTTATGATCCAATTCTCACATCCATACATGACTACTGGAGAAACCATAGCTTTGACGATATGGACCTTTCGTCAAACTGATGTCTTTGCTTTTGCACACTATCTAGGTTTGTCATAGCTTTCCCTCCAAGAAGCAAGCGTCTTTTAATTTCATGGCTGCAGTCACTGTCCACAGTGATTTTGGAACCCAAGAAAATGATATCTGTCATTGCTCCCATTTCCCCCCATACATCTATATGAAGGAGTATCCAAACTTAAGACTTGAATGTTCATATTATAAAAAACAGGTAATGGACAGTTGAAATTCTTGGTGGAAATATTAAATAGAGGATGCATTTTGTACAATTTGAACACTTTTCCTCATAGCTGAATGGTAAGAAATCCATGAACATTCTTAGAGAAGAGTGACAAGGTTAATTTTGTACTTCTCATCATGCAATTTATTTATTATCTAGGGAGCTTTGAAGGTGAGAATGTTTAGACAGAATTGGGATGAACTAGAGCGACTCTTCAACTTAAAGAGAAAAGGTATCCAACTGATTTCTTTACCTTTTTCTCTTCAGGGTAGTGCTTTTATCCTTCCCTAAAATCCTGCACTGCAGGGACAACCAGCATTCCCTTTCATCTTAAAGGGTTGGCCGGTCAAAAACTAGTTCGATAGTCAGAGCTGTAATTTTACCTAGGCCATAGTTGCAGACTCTGCTCATGCTGGAAAGGAATCTGTGGTTCTGAGCATCATTCTCTGAGATGAGGAGACTGGGGTGTCTGGTCTCAAGAAGGTAAGAAGGGGAGGAAGTTGAAGAAGAAGGTGGTTTTCAATCACTGGTCAACTAGTCCATATTACAGACCACCTTGCCACCAATTGAGGCCCTGATGACAAATACCTCTGAATTGAGGTCAGAAGTCAGGCTCATTCTGGATGTCCCGGGTGGTCCAGTGTTTAAGAGTCCACCTGTCAGTTCCGGGGTTTGACCCCTGATCCGAGATCTGAGAACCAAGATCCCGCATGCCGTGGAGCAAATAAGTCCGCGCACCACCACTGCTGACCTCGCGCTCTAGAGCCCATGCCTTGCAACAAGGGAAGCCACCACAGCGAGAAGCCTGCACAGCACAAGAAGAGGAGCCCTGCTGGCCACAAGTAGGGAAAGCCCGCGCACAGCAACAAAGACACCATGCACGCAGCCAAGGCCCCGCGCAGCCAGAGGCAGGTCAGCCTCATTTCTCTGATCTGCACTGAAAGTGGTCCTTTTACATGTTATGGGCTGTAGGTTTTCTGGTTGGAGGAGCATGTTCATAGATCTGGGGAGGAACTGAGAAAGATACTACAGTGTTAGCAGGCAGGGTGTGAGCAACTATACCACTCTGTGCATGTGTCATCCCCTGAGCTGTTGTTCATTGCCTTACTCCCATTAGGATGGTGGGCTCATGAGGTCAGTAAGACTGACTGAAGATGGACCCACAAAATCATGTTATCCAGGGATCGCAGAGGAGTAGCAGCTGCAAAGACATCCTGGCAAAGACCAAAAAGAGAGAGCAGGCTTGACAGCCTTGAGTGCACAAGGTACACCTAGAAAGTGTCCTGATTTTCTACAGCAGCTTTACTGACTAAAGACAGAATCATTTAAGTGCAAGAAATGATGGAATGCATTTGGGAAGTCTAGCATTTTGTCAACAAAATCAATGCAGAAATATGATGTGGGAATTTTTCCTGGACAAAGGGAAAAGGCAAGTTGGTCCCAGCCTAATCAAAATTAACCTATTTATAGGAAGACTATGGCAAGAGTGTCAGACACAACTGATGTGGCTTAGCAGCAGCAGCAGCATGGCAAGAGAAGAGGGTTGGTTAGCCAGACAAATGTAGAAAAATGGGGATCAGAGAGGCAAAATTTGACCTCATGTGCTCAGTACCCAGCAGAGAGAGATTGCAAGTGTGGAAGATTTGCCCCTGCATTTGTTTCAAGAGGTCACAGAGGGCATCGGTCAGGGTGTCTCTGGAGTCAGACTAACCTAAGTCACACAGCAGGACCCTAGCTTATCTACATATGCACTTAATTGCCGTCTTATTTAAAAGTAATGAATTAATTCATTGTGTCTGTGCTGGGTCTTTGTTGCTATGCGCAGGCTGTCTCTAGTTGTGGCACGTGGACTCAGCAGTTGGGGCACCTGGGCTTTGTTGCATAGGGGTTCCTCCCAGACCAGGGATTGAAGCCGTGTCCCCTGCACTGGCAGGTGGATTCTTAACCACTGGGCCACACACGAAGGGACTTGCCCTCAATTGCTATCTTCAACAAAATACTTAGTCTTGATTTTTTTTAATGTAGAACTGAGGTACTATTAATCATTCTTCGTTGACCCTTCTTCCTGGTCACACAACAAGACTACATTTCCCAAACTTTCCTGAAGTTTAAGGAGTGGTTGTGTGTCCAGTCTGTACCCAGGGGAATATGAGCAGAAGTGGTGTGCAACTCCTCCAGGCCCAATCCATTTAAAAGTTCCTATACTCAACCTTCTATTTTCAGTCTTAGCCTTCCTCCTGACCATATGACGGAGCCTCCAATACTTTGGAGACCTGAATGACTCTGTGGAGCACAGCGCCCTTAGCAATCTGGAACCACTTCAGACTATTTATAGAAGAAAAAATTAAATTCTATGGGGGTAAACTATTATTCCTGTGGGAACTTATTTGATACAGCAGTTAGTCACCTTAACACATTATTAATTGTTTGGTTGTATAAAAAGAGATATTGTTGTTCAGTCACTCAGTCATATCCAACTCTTTGTGACCCCATGAACTACAGCATACCAGTCTTCCCTGTCCTTCACTATCTCCCAGAGTTTGCTTAAACTCATGTCCGCTGAGCCGGTGATGCCGTCCAACCATCTCATCTTCTATCACCCACTTCTCCTCCTGCCCTCAGTCTTTCCCAGCATCAGGGTCTTTTCCAGTGAGTCAGCTCTTCATATCAGGTGGCCAAACTACTGGAGCTTCAGCTTCAGCATCAGTCCTTCCAATAATATTCAGGGTTGATTTCCTTTAGGATGGACTGGTTTGATCTCCCTGCAGTCCATGGGACTCTCAACAGACTTCTCCAGCACCACAGTTCAAAAGCATCAATTCTTCAGCGCTTAGCTTTCTTTATGGTCCAACTCTCACATCTGTACATGATTACTGGAAAAATTATAGCTTTGACTACATAAACCTTTGTCAGCAAAGTGATGTCTCTGCTTTTTAATACACTGTCTAGGTTTGTCATAGATGAGTCCATGTAAAATCTGCAGGATGGTACCATGTACATAGAAAGTGCTTAAAATTTATAGCTATTGTTTTTCTCCTGAGTTAGACTAGACGTTTTTGAGGCTAGCGCAAGATGGGATGCAAAATTGATGTTAGACTCAACTTTTTGTTTTTTATTTGCCATGTTCGCAAAAAGCACTACACAAGGTAGAATTAAGGTGATGAACATATGCCAGCATGACTGAGCAGGTTTCCATCCTCAGTCATGGAAAAAAACTCCCTTGTTTGCCTTGCAATTGTTGGGGTTGGCTCAACCACCCATACAGAGCAAGGAAGCTATCAAATCAAAGCAGCCAGAACCACACACTCGTTGTCTTCATACCCTTTAGCTTGGGGTTAGATGGTGAAGATGACAGACAGTCTGTCTTAGACCATTTCTCTAAGATGTCATTTGAGTTTAGCTTTATACTTTTGTTGAACCATATAATATTCTTACATCCATATTCCATTTCTTATCATTCCCCTGGGTCTACAGAGGTTTCAGTGCAACACAACAGTTATAACCTACCACATTCTACCAGCCTTCCTCCTTTGTACAAATTCCTTGATTTCCAAACATGTACTCCAGTTAGCTTTCCCATCCTCTATAACTGAAAACTAAAGCCTAGGAATGAGGACACAAGCATTGATCACAGAAGAGGAAATCCATATTACCAACACATGCGTGCATGCTAAGTCACTTTAGTTGTGTCTGACTCTATGTGACCCCGCAGACTGTAGCCCACCAGGCTCCTCTGTCCATGGGAGTCTCCAGGCAAGAATACTGGAGTGTGTTGCCATGCCCTCCTCCAGGGGATCTTCCTGGTCCAGGAATTGAACACAGGTCACCCAAATTGAAGGCAGATTATTTACTGTCTGAGCCACCAAGGAAGGCATATATAAGTCAATTATTTATCTACCAGCCACACTCCAATCATTCTTTACCCTCCGTCCTGCATTATCTTTTCATGGCATTTATAACTATCTGAAATTTCATCTCCTATCTATTTGCTTACTTTTTATCTGCCTCTTCCCATGGATATAAGCTTATGAGGATAGAGACCATCCTGTTTGCTGCTGTATGCCAGCATTCAAAACAGTGCCATTCACAAAGGAAATACAAAGAGGCACACTTTTTTTTTCAAATAAAAACATGAATCTGTTGAATGCATGGATGTTTGTCATTGGTTGGTTTTCCAGAATCTCTTCATTTACAGGGTACAGATGAAAGAGTTTCAAGACCAAAAAAATAAAAAAGCTAACTACTACGGCCCTGACCAGATCTGGTATCAAGGTCAGGTTACTTTGTGGGCACTTGTTTGGTATCCAGACAGCTGGAATCTTTAGGTAAATTGACTCTGTGCTGTGTGTAGTCACTAAGTTGTGACAGACTCTTTGTGACCCCATAGGCTGTAGCCCAACAAGGCTCCACTGTTCATGAAATTTCCCAGGCAAGAAAACTGGAGTGGGTTGCATCTTCTCCAGAAACTGAGCCCATGTCTCCCTCACTGAGAGACAGATTCTTTACCACTGAACCACCAGGGGCGTCCACAACCACAAAGCGTTTGGGAATGGAAATTTGTGCATTCCATCTGTGGGGACGAGTCTAGCTTTCATCTGTCTGCGCTCGTTCACTTCAGTCGTGTCCAACTCTTTGTGACTCTAGAGACTGTAGATCACCAGACTCCTCTGTCCATGGGATTCTTCAGGCAAGAATACTGGAGTGGGTTGCCATTTCCTCCTCCAGCGGATCTTCCCCAACCAGGGATCGAACTCATGTATCCTGCATTGGCAGGTGGATTCCCTACCCCTGAGCCACTGCGGAAGCCCTAATCTAGCTTATTGTCACTCAATTATATTGTAATTCACTATGCTTTTGAACTGTGGGGCTGGAGAAGACTCTTGAGAGTGCCTTGCATTGCAAGGAGATCCAACCAGTCCGTCCTAAAGGAAATCAGTCCTGAATATTCATTGAAAGGACTGATGCTGAAGCTGAAACTCCAATACTTTGGCCACCTAATGGGAAGAACTGACTCATTTGAAAAGACCTTGATACTGGGGAAGATTGAAGATGGGAGGAGAAAGGGACGACAGAGGATGAGATGGTTGGATGGCATCACCGACTCAATGGACATGAGCTTGAGTAAACTCTGGGAGTTGGTGATGGACAGGGAGGCCTCGCGTGCTGCAGTCCATGGGGTCACAAGGAGTTGGACATGTTTGAGTGATTGAACTGAACTGACTGATTCCCTGTTCTGGTGTCAGGAAAAGATTAGAGCCCTTGGGATTACTTAGCTGAGAGGAGAAAATACTGAGATGAGATATAATCTGCTCACTAAAACAAGTCTTGTCAAATTTATCTCAGGTCGTTGTTGGTTAGGGTCATTAAGCTGGTGGATCTGGAGGGAGGTTCTACACTACAGGAGTTTGTGGGGGTCTCTCAGGTTATTCTCACAGACGAGAAGGGGAAAGGTGGGTGAACTGGTGTATGGTGGAATGACCATCCTTGAAGGGTGCAGGAAGGGTCTCTGGTGATAGATCTTAATAGATTTGATATGAGTACCTACAAAGCGCACTGATTAAATCTGTGAATCACAAGGCATACCCAGGCATAAGAAGTAACACATGGGTGACAGAATCAGGTCCCATAAGCATCTTACTGAACTATAACAATGAGCATAATATAGCATGGCTGGATTTAACAGAAAGATCAAGCCATGCACCTGGGTTCTACAAGGTAATCACACATCTGACCCAGTTGATTCTTTTAAATCATCTAAGCCACACCCTTTTCTTACTGTTCATGGGGTTCTCAAGAAAGAAACTGAAGCTGAAATTCCAGTGCTTTGGCCACCTGATGCGAAGAACTGACTCACTGGAAAAGACCTGGATGCTGGGAAAGACTGAAGGCAGGAGGAGAAGGGAACAACAGAGGATGAGATGGCTGGATGGCATCACTGACTCAATACCCATGAGTCTGGGTAGACTCCAGGAGTTGGTGATGGACAGGGAGGCCTGGCGTGCTGTGGTTCATGGGGCCGCAAAGAGTCAGACACGACTGAGCGACTGAACTGAACTGAAGCCACACCCAAGCTGCACAACTGATATCCTGGGAAACACAGTCCCTGGCACCTAACAGAGCTTGAGTCTAGAGCCCTAGCGCCCACGGTCACAGCTAATTCATTTCTTGATCCAGTCTGTTGCTTTAGCTCCTGCCCTCGGACCCCATTCCTTGGCTCTGGCCACAGGTTCCCCTCTGCTGCTGTGGGGCCATTTCCCCCGCTTTGACCTCTTCTGGTTCACACTCAAGCCTCTTTGAGTCCAGTCTATGGGACCCACACCAGCACCTTCTCTGAGAATAGAGAGCTTAAGGACAGAATGCTTGAAGCATTGACCCATCTTGGCACCCATGAAAACAACACCCGTGGAGAAGACAGTTAATTGTATGTGTGTGTGTGTGTGTGTGTGTGTGTGTGTGTGTGTGTGTGTGTAATCTTCATTCTTTTTCTTTCACTGTATACAAATATATTTATAAAATTCATTCACACTTTATTGCCACTGTATTGTACTTTTATAACTATTAAGATGTTTTGACCGTGAAAATATTCTTCTATGATAGGTTCATTGAAGAATGCATGTCAGAACTATTTAAAAGTATAGAGTTTTTTTATTTCTACACTTTAAGAAAATATCATGCATTATTCCTTGCTAATTTCAGTTTTTTTGAAGGGAAATATAGATGATCAAAACTGGTTCAGAAGGACGTCCACCTGGCTGGGTCTCCGGCTTTCAGCTCTCTGCATGACGACCCTTGTCCACCTGGTCACACATCCATAGTGGGCCATGCAATTATTTTGTTTGTATGTTTTGTCAAGAGCAATTAGGTATTTTGAAAAGCACTTCATTACCTCCAAATTTTCCTTGATTATGACTTAATCTTTTAAGACCTGAAATGCACCAGAATCCAGCCGCAGCCACATTCAAAAGTTCCTCTAGAGCCTCCGACCCTCGGCCCTTTCCTACCGTCTCTCCAGAGAGAGGAGCTGTCCTCCGTTTGTCATGCTCCGTGCTCTGTGAGTTAGGTCAGGTGGCTTGGGGAGGGGCCAGAGATCATAAACGTGTTCTCAAACTGGTGACTGCTGGTGATTTCAGGCTGGTTTCCAAGCTGTTTGCTGAGGCAGGAGGGCAGATGGAGTTCTTAGTAACAGCCATCCACACACACCCTTCCAGACTCATCGCTGGGCCCTGCAGACTGTCTCAGCTTCTCCCTTTGGAAAGGAACCAGAGGTGAGCTCTGATGTCACTTGAAGTCTTTCTATATCTCTAGCTGATCCCAGTTTCCTCTCATGAGGAGCAAAGCCAAACCTCCCAAAGCTACCCATGTCAGCTCCAGCCCACTTCATCTTCCTGGCAACAGGGCCCCCTAAGGACCTTCCCTCAGGTTCTGGGAAGAATGTGAGAGAGCAGAAAACCACCTTTCAGGGCACACACCCATGACTACAGAACGCACGTCCCCACTCAGACCTGGAGGACTGCCTCTGCGCCTGCCTCCTGCTGTGGTCTCTGGATGGAGCCTGTTCCCAGCTCCTGAGGCCTTCCTGACTTCAGTGCAGGCTCAAAGCAAGCCTGCCCCATGAAGCATCCACCAGTCCCCCTCACAAGGGTCCAGTTCGCTCGGCACCCGTGACCTTAGCTCTCGCGACCTCTCTCTGCCCTCTTCGTGTTAGGCTGCTCAGCACAGAGGTCCCCACTCACTCACTGGACTGCAGGCTTCTTTGCGGCACAGTGACTGATTCACCTTTATTTTCTCCCCACAGGCGCTCATTACCCTAAAAGCTGCCTGAGTTCCTGATGCCCTGAATGAAGCTGCTTACTTCTGTTTCTTTTGGGACACATCACAAGTGATTCTTCTTTCCAAACATGCTGCCACCTTCCAACTCTGGCTCCCAGGAGCCCCCGGCTGAGTTCTTTCTTAGAATCAGGGAGAGGCCTCTGGGTTCCTTCCCAGCACACGCCCACACTGCACACACCCATCTAATGCCACCTTAGCCTGTGGGTGAGGAAGCCACCGACAGCAGCTCTTCCTGGGCCCTCCACACCCCCTCCAGGGGTAAAGACATCAGAGACCCCCTTCAGTCACTTTGGGGAGAAGACCAAGACCTCCACAGGCATGCACCTCCCAAGAGGAAGTTGGGTCAGTGGTACCTACAGTGGCCCACAAGCTAAAAACTCAGGCTCTCATCAAAGTCTTTTCTGACTCTGATCTCTTGAAGGGCCACTTCTCTTCCAGATTTTTTCTCTGTAAAGATAAAATCAGTGACTCCCAAGTGTCTCCAGCTTCAAACCCTAATATGAAAATGAAAACAAATAAAATACAGACAGATTTGTCCTGACCGAAATAAAAAGGGATGTGGCTTCATCTCTCTTGCTTGATTTCTCTTTCCCTGGTTTCCCCTCCACCCAGCAGCTGGCCCCATGAGAGCTCCTGGGAACCACAGGACAGTTTGAAACCACTGAAGAGATGGTCACTGAGGACCCCACGTCATCTGAGTTTCTGATCTTTAGCTTGGACAGCAGCAACGGCCCGATATGGAGGGGAGTTGAGGGCAGCAAAACTTGTTATTGAGGAGAACCTGAGATCTACCTAGGAACGTGGTCACTGTGTGTGCACACGTGTCATGTACCAAAGTTCCAGGCCACAGCAGTGTGCGGCTGTTTAGAAGCAGGGGTGTATTTTATCAACCTCTGCATAATCACCCCTTGGCATGTGGTCGTATCAAAGCTGCCATCTCTATCACATTTGAAAGTGAAAGTGAAGTCGTGCAGTCATGTCCGACTCTTTGCAACCCCATGGACTGTAGCCTACCAGGCTCCTCTGTCCATGGGATTTTCCAGGCAGTAGTACTGGAGTGTACTGAACTTAGTAATTATGAGTTGCTCTCCATGCCTCCTCTGACAACAGCATTACGTTCTACTCTGCTTTGTGTCTAAACTATTAATAGTTGGTTGTGCATCGGTCTTGTCACTCTGCTGTAGGACACCCGAGGACATGGATCATATCCTATTCATCTCTGCCCACAACCAGGCACAGAGGACAGAAGGATCCAGGGGTGAGAAGTCAGGCGAGTCAACCTGAAGGTGTTCATAAAGCAGCTGGTGAGCCGGCAGCAGGAAGTTTGAGTGGGTAGAGGATGATCTATTTCAGCTGTGGTGGGGTTAGAACATGGGGCTGGACTCTGGAGGGCAAGAGGAAGGCCCCCAAGGGTGGGATTGTACCTAAATCCTAAGTGAGGGCTCTGGACTGGTGGCAACCAGCAGGGTAATTCTCTGTGCCTCAACTCATCCTTTGCTAGCTTGAGTGGATAATATTACTCACCTCAGAGGGCTCTTTTGAGAATGAACAATATAAGGTATGTAAACTTAGCATGGTGCTGGGCACCTAATAAGTTCTCAAGCATTAACTATGATGTCACTATTTTTTGTGTGCAATTCATAAAACACTTTCCCAAATCAGCCTTGATTTCTCAGAAATATTTAGTAGGTTGGGGGCTCTGAAAATAGCTATGAAAGGAAGATTCTCAATAAACTACTAATAAATAATTGGGCAAGGTCTTACCTGCAGCAGCTGGAGCAAAATACCACAGACTGGGTTATAAACAACAGGAATTTATTGCTTAGAGTTCTGGAGGCCAAAACTTCAGACTCAAGGTGACAGCATGGCTTCCTTTGGTGAAAGTCCCCATCCTGTTCATAGCCCATGCATTCTTGCTGGGCCCTCACACGCTGGCCAGGACCAGGGTGCTCTCTGGAGCCTCTCTTTTGGAACACTAATGCCATTCATGAGAGTCCCATCCTCATGACCTACAAAGTTCCCAAAGACCCACCTCCTGATAAAATCATCTTTGAGGAGAGGATCTCAACATAAGAATTTGGGGGGATACAAACATTCAGACTGTAACAGGGAAGATGTACAGGCATAAAGAGAAAAACACATCCAGAGACACACAGGCATGCCTGATTCTTTGCTACTGGGTCTGTCACACACACATACACACAAACACTCCCTTTTCCAGATGTCCCCTGGATAGAATTCTGCAAACAATATGTCACAGCAAGCACTCTTGGCTCTGCCCCTCCAGGGATGATCCTTGAGCCAACATGGAGAAAGGCATTCTCATCACAATTTCCGTTGAGAAGACTGTGGTTCTTGAGGACGAGGAAAGCCTATGATAAAACGTTGTGCATGAATTGAAAAAGTAACTAGTTTTACTGCAGAGAATGGAGTACAAGAAACAATTTATTCAGGCCCTGAAATGTACCTCCCTTGTTCTGTTACACACTGAATCTATCCTTTACAAAGCAAAAGTGGATATATATGTGAAATCTCTTGTGTGGTCACTGCTCCTTTATCCTGGGTCTTGGTGTGCACAAGGTTTTGTTTGTGCCCTGCAAGAGTCTGTTTCCCCAGCCCTGTATAAGTTCTGGCAGCTCTATGGTGGGATTAATGGTGATCTCCTTCAAGAGGGCTTATGCCATACCCTAGTCTGCTGCACCCAGAGCCCCTGTCCCTGCAGCAGGCCACTGCTGACCTGTAACTCCACAGAAGACACTCAGACACTCAAAGACAGGTCTGGCTCAGTCTCTATGGAGTCTCCTGGTGCACACAAGGTTTTGTTTGAGCCCTCTGAGCATCTCTGGTGGGTATGGAGTTTGATTCTAAATGCTATTTTGCCCCTCCTACCATCTTGCTGGGGCTTCTCCTTTGCCCTTGGAAGTGGGATATATTTTTTTGGTGAGATCCAACATCCTCCTGTTGAAGGTTGTTCAGGAGTGAGTTGTAATTTTGGAGTTCCCACAGAAGATGAGTGGACGTCCTTCTACTGCACCATCTCCTTCAGCAGAAAAGTCTGACCTAGACTTGCCTGTGTATGTGCAGGAGTCTCTGGTGGCGGCGAGGGTCGGTGGCAGCCTGGTGCAGGGCCAGGGGCACTGAGTGCAGCCGTGAAGGCACAGACCTTTTGAAAGACATCCCCATTATCTTTATCACCTCCACCACAGTTTGGCCTCGGGTTAAACAACAGAGAGAGAACACAGCACTGCCCATCAACAAAAAATTGGATTAAAGATTTACAGAGCATGGCCCCACCCATCAGAACAAGACCCAGTTCCGCCTAGTCAGGCTGTCCCATTAGGAAGCTTCCACAAACCACTTACCCTTCTCCATCAGAGAGCAGACAGAAGGAAAACCACAATCACAGAAAACTAATCAACTGATCACATGGACCACAGCCTTATCTAATTCAGTGAAACCATGAGCCATGCCAAGACGGACGGGTCATGGTAGAGAGTTCTGAAAAATGTGGTCCTCTTGAGAAGGGAATGGCAAACCACTTCAGTATTCTTTCCTTGAGAACCCCATGAACAGTATGAAAAGGCAAAAAGATAGGACATTGAAAGATGAACTCCCCATGTTGGTAGGTGCCCAATATGCTACAGGAGATCAGTGGAGAAATAACTCCAGAAAGAATGGAGAGGTGGAGCCAAGCAAAAACAACACCCAGTTGTGGATGTGACTGGTGATGGAAGTAAAGTCCAACGCTATAAAGAACAATATTGCATAGGAACCTTGGATGTTAGGTCCATGACTCAAGGTAAATTGGAAGTGGTCAAACAGGAGATGGCAAGAGTGAATATTGACATTTTAGGAATCAGTGAACTAAAATGGACTGGAATGGGTGAATTTAACTTACATGACCATTATATCTACTCCTGTGGGCAAGAATCCCTTAGAAGAAATGGAGTAGCCATCATAGTCAACAAAAGAGTCTGAAATGCAGTACATGGGTAAAATCTCAAAAACAACAGAATGATCTCTGTTCATTTCCAAGACAAACCACTCAATATCATTTTAATCCAAGTCTATGCCCTGAGCAGTAATGCTGAAGAAGCTGAATTTGAATGGTTCTATGAAAACCTATAAGACCTTCTAGAACTAACACCCAAAAAAGATGTCATTTTCATTATAAGGGACTGGAATGCAAAAGTAGGAAGTCAAGAGATACCTGGAGTAACAGGCAAGTTTGGCCTTGGAGTACAGAATGAAGCAGGGCAAAGGGTAACAGAGTTTTGCCAAGAGAATGCACAGGTCATAGCAAACAGTCTCTTCCAACAACATAAGAAGGGACTCTATATATGGACATCAGCAGATGCTCAACACCGAAATAAAACTGATTATATCCTTTGCAGCCAAAGATGGAGAAGCAGTATACAGTCAGCAAAAACAAGACCAGGAGCTGACTGTGGCTCAGATCATGAACCTTATTGTCAAATTCGGACTGGAATTGAAGAAAGTAGGGAAAACCAGAGACCTACAAGACCTTTTAGAACTAACACCCAAAAAAGATGTCCTTTTCATTATAGGGGACTGGAACCCAAAAGTAGGAAGTCAAGAAACACTTGGAGTAACAGGCAAATTTGGCCTTGGAGTACAGAATGAAGCAGGGCAAAGGCGAATAGAGTTTTGCCAAGAGAATGCACTGGTCATAGCAAACACCCTCTTCCAACAACACGAGAGAAGACTCTACACATGGACATCACCAGATGGTCAACACCGAAATCAAATTGATTATATTCTTGGCAGCCAAAGACAGAGAAGCTCTATACAGTCAGCAAAAATAAGACTGGCTCAAGTCATGAACTCCTTATTGCCAAATTCAGACTGAAATTGAAGAAAGTAGGGGAAACCACTAGACCATTCAGGTATGACCTAAATCAAATCCCTTATGATTATACAGTGGAAGTGAGAAATAGATTTAAGGGACTAGATCTGATAGATAGAGTGCCTGGTGAACTATGGATGGAGGTTCGTGACATTGTACAGGAGACAGGGATGAAGACCATCCCCATGGAAAAGAAATGCAAAAAAAAAAAAAAAAATGGCTGTTTGAGGAGGCCTTACAAATAGCTGTGATAAGGAGAGAAGCAAAAAGCAAAGGAGACATGGACAGATATAAGCATCTGAATGCAGAGTTCCAAAGAATAGCAAGGAGAGATAAGAAAGCCTTCCTCAGTGATCAATGCAAAGAAATAGAGGAAAACAATAGAATGGGAAAGACTAGAGATCTCTTCATGAAAATTAGAGATACCAAGGGAATATTTCATGCAAAGATGGGCTCGATAAAGGACAGAAATGGTATGGACCTAACAGAAGCAGAAGATATTAAGAAAGGGTGGCAAGAATACACAGAAGAACTATACAAAAAAGATCTTCACGACCCAGATAATCACGATGGTGTGATCACTCATCTAGAGCCAGACATCCTGGAATGTGAAGTCAAGTGGGCCTTAGAAAGCATCACTACGAACAAAGCTAGTGGAGGTGATGGAATTCCAGTTGAGCTCTTTCAAATCCTGAAAGATGATGCTGTGAAAGTGCTGCACTCAACATGCCAGCAAATTTGGAAAACTCAGCAATGGCCACAGGACTGGAAAAGATCAGTTTTCATTCCAATCCCAAAGAAAGGCAATGCCAAAGAATGCTCAGACTACTGCACAATTGCACTCATCTCACATGCTAGTAAAGTAATGCTCAAAATTCTCCAAGCCAGGCTTCAGCAATACATGAAATTTGAACTTACAGATGTTCAAGCTGGTTTTAGAAAAGGCAGGAAAACCAGAGATCAAATTGGGAACATCTGCTGGATCATCAAAAAAGCAAGAGAGTTCCAGAGAAACATCTATTTCTGCTTTATTGACTATGCCAAAGCCTTTGACTGTGTGGATCACAATAAACTGTTGAAAATTCTGAAAAGAGACGGGAATACTAGACCACCTGACCTGCCTCTTGAGAAACCTATATGCAGGTCAGGAAGCAACAGTTAGAACTGGACATGGAGTAACAGATTGGTTCCAAATAGGAAAAGGAGTATGTCAAGGCTGTATATTGTCACCCTGCTTATTTAATTTCTATGCAGAGTACATCATGAGAAACGCTGGGCTAGAGGAAGCACAAGCTGGAATCAAGATTGCGGGAGAAATATCAATAACCTCAGATATGCAGATGACACCACGCTTATGGCAGAAAGTGAAGAACTAAAGAGCCTCTTGATGAAAGTGAAAGAGGAGAGTGAAAAAGTTGGCTTAGAACTCAACATTAAGAAAACTAAGATCCTGGCACCTGGTCCCATCACTTCATGGCACACAGATGGGCAAACAGTGGAAACAGTGAGAGACTTTAGTCTTTGGGGCTCCAAAGTCACTGCAGATGCTGACTGCAGCCATGAAATTAAAAGACGCTTGCTCCTTCAAAGAAAAGCTATGACCAACCTAGACAGCATATTAAAAAGCAGAGATATTGATCTATATTTCTGTCTTTGTCCAGTACCATACAGTCTTGATGACTGTAGTTTGTAGTATAGTCTGAAGTCAGGCAGGTTGATTCCTCCAATTCCATTCTTCTTTCTCAAGATTGCTTTGGCTATTTGAGGTTTTTTGTATTTCCATGCAAATTGTGAAATTATTTATTTTAGTTCTGTGAAAAATACAATTGGTAGCTTGATAGGGTTTGCATTGAATCTATAGATAGCTTTGGGTAGTATACTCATTTTCACTATATTGGTTCTTCTGATCCATGAACATGGTATATTTCCCTAGATCAACAGAACAAAATAGAAAGCCCAGAGATACGTCCACGGACCTATGGACACCTTATCTTTGACAAAGGAGGCAAGAGTGTACAATGTCTTTAACAAGTGGTAGTGGAAAAACTGCGTAACCACTGTAAAAAAAAATGAAAATAGAACACTTTCTAACACCACATAGAAACATAAACTCAAAATGGATTAAAGATCTAAATGTAAGACCATAAACTATAAAACTCCTAGAGGAAAACATAGGCAAAACAGTCTCTGAAAAATCACAGCAGGATCCTCTATGATCCACCTCCCAGAGTAATGGAAATAAAAGCAAAAATAAACAAGTGGGACCTAATTAAACTTAAAAGCTGTTACACAATGAAGGAGACTATAAACAAGGTGAAAAGACAGCTTTCAGAATGGGTGAAAATAATAGCAAATGAAGCAACTGACAAAGAATTAATCTCAAAAATATACAAGCAGCTCATGCAGCTCAATTCCAGAAAAATAAATGACCCATTCAAAAAATGGGCCAAGAACTAAATGGACATTTCTCCAAAGAAGACATACAGATGGCTAACAAACACATGAAAAGATGCTCAACATCACTCTTTATCAGAGAAATGCAAATAAAACCACAACGAGGTACCATCTCACGCCAGTCAGAATGGCTGCTATCAAAAAGTCTACAAACAATAAATGCCTGAAAGGGTGCAGAGAAAAGGGAATCATCTTACACTGTTGGTGGGAATGCAAACTAGTACAGCTACTATGGAGAACAGTATGGAGATTCCTTAAAAACCTGAAATAAAGCTGCCTTATGACCCAACAATCCCACTGCTGGGCATACACGCCAAGGAAACCAGAACTGAAAGAGACACGTGTACCCCAGTGTTCATCACAGCACTGTTTACAATAGCTAGGACATGGAAGCAACCTAGATGTCCATCAGCAGATGAATGGATAAGAAAGCAGTGGTACATATACACAATGGAGTATTACTCAGCTCTTAAAAAGAACACATTTGACTCAGTTCTAATGAGGTGGATGAAACTGGAGCCTGTTACACAGAGTGAAGTAAGCCAGAAAGAAAAATATCAATACAGTATATTAATGCATATATATGGAATTTAGAAAGATGGTAATGATGACCTTCTATGTGAGACAGCAAAAGAGACACAGATGTAAAGAACAAAATTTTGGACTCTGTGGGAGAAGGTGAGGGTGGGATGATTTGAGAGAATAGCATTGAAACATGTATATTACCATATATGAAATAGATGACCAGTCCGGATTCGATGCATGAGACAAGGTGCTCAGGGCCTGTGCACTGGGATGACCCAGAGGGATGGGATGGGGAGGGAGGTTGGGAGGGGAGGTTCAGGATGGGGAACACATGTACACCCATGGCTGATTCATGTTGGTGTATGGTGAAAGCCACTACAATATCATAAAGTAATTAGCCTCCAATTAAAATAAGTTAATTAATTTATTTTAAAAAAGCAGAGACATTACTTTGCCAACAAAGGTTCATCTAGTCAAAGCTATGGTTTTTTCCAGTAGTCATGTATGGATGTGAGAGTTGGACTATAAAGAAAGCTGAGCACCAAAGAATTGATGCTTTTGAACTGTGGTGTTGGAGAAGACTCTTGAGAGTCCCTTGGACTGCAAGGAGATCCAACCAGTCCATCCTAAAGGAAATAAGTCCTGAATATTGATTGGAAGGACTGAGGCTGAAGCTGAAGCTCCAATACTTTGGCCACCTGATGCGATGAACTGACTCACTGGAAAAGACCCTGATGCTGGGAAAGATTGAAGGTGGGAGGAGAAGGGGATAACAGAGGATGAGATGGTTGGATGGCATCACCGACTCAATGGACATGAGTTTGAGAAAGCTCCAAGAGTTGGTGATGGATAGGGAAGCCTGGCCTGTTGCAGTCCATGGGGTTGCAAAGAGTCAGACACGACTGAGTGATTGAACTGAACTGATGTGAAATCTATATATCCCACTTTATAGATCAGGTTTGTAAAAATAAGTTCATTTTTCTGCTAATAATAAAATCTATGACTCTAAGCTTACACTTACTGTTGAGAGATTCTTTCTCTTTGCCATGCAATTGCTTCTTTCTGTGATTCCAGATTATTGGGAAAATTAAAGAAGTTATTACAGGAAAAGAGTTTACACTAGCGTCTAGCTCAATTCTAACAGAATAGCACTCACTCAGTAAATTATCATTATTCCCACCATGGAAAAAACAAGAGTTCCAGAAAAACATCTATTTCTGCTTTATTGACTAAGCCCAAGCCTTTGACTGTGTGGATCACAATAAACTGTGGAAAATTCTGAGAGAGATGGGAATACCAGACCACCTAACCTGCCTCTTGAGAAATCTGTATACAGGTCAGGAAGCAACAGTTAGAACTGGACATGGATCAACAGACAGGTTCCAAATAGGAAAAGGAGTACGTCAAGGCTGTATATTGTCACCCTGCTTATTTAACTTATATGCAGAGTACATCATGAGGAACGCTGGGCTGGAAGAAACACAAGCTGGAATCAAGATTGTGGGGAGAAATATCAATAACCTCAGATGTGCAGATGACACCACCCTTATGGCAGAAAGTGAAGAGGAGCTAAAAAGCCTCTTGATGAAAGTGAAAGAGGAGAGTGAAAAAGTTGACTTAAAGCTCAACATTCAGAAAACGAAGATCACGGCATCTGGTCCCATCACTTTACGGGAAATAGATGGGGAAACAGTGGAAACAGTGTCAGACTTTATTTTTGGGGGCTCCAAATTCACTACAGATGGTGATTGCATCCATGAAATTAACAGACACTTACTCCTTGGAAGAAAAGTTATGACCAACCTAGATAGTATATTCAAAAGCAGAGACATTACTTTGCCGACTAAGGTCCATCTAGTCAAGGCTATGGTTTTTCTTGTGATCATATATGGATGTGAGAGTTGGACTGTGAAGAAGGCTGAGTGCCGAAGAATTGATGCTTTTGAACTGTGGTGTTGGAGTAGACTCTTCAGAGTCCCTTGGACTGCAAGAAGATCCAACAAGTCCATTCTGAAGGAAACCAATTCTGGGATTTCTTTGGAAGGAATGATGCTAAAGCTGAAACTCCAGTACTTTGGCCACCTCATGTGAAGAGTTGACTCATTGGAAAAGATTCTGATGCTTGGAGGGATTGGGGGCAGGAGGAGAAGGGGACGTCAGAGGATGAGATGGCTGTATGGCATCACGGACTCGATGGACGTGAGTCTGGGTGAATTCCGGGAGTTGGTGATGGACAGGGAGGCCTGGCGTGCTGCGATTCATGGGGTTGCAAAGAGTCGGACACGACTGAGCGACTGAACTGAACTGAACTGACTCATGACTCTAAGCTTACACTTACTGTTGAGAGACTCTTTCTCTCTGCCATGCAATTGCTTCTTTCTGTGATTCCAGGTTATTGGGAGAATTAAAGAAGTTATTACAGGAAAAGTGTTTACACTACTGTCCAGCTCAATTCTAACAGAATAGCACTCACTCAATAAATTATTATTATTCCCACCATCAATATCATTCCCAGTATTTCAGTTTGTCCAGTAGGGTTTCCTAGGTTGTGCTAATGGTAAAAAGACTGCCTGCCAATGCAGCAGACGTAAGAGATGCAGGTTCAGTCCCTTGGTGGGGAAGATCCCCTGGAGCAGGAAATGACAACCCACTCTAGTATTCTTGCCTGGAGAATCCCATGGACAGAGAAACCTGGTAGGATACAGGCCATGGGGTCACAGGGAGTCAGACACAACTGAAGCAACTTAGCACACATGGGAGTCTGAATTTGGGAAGCCAGCTAGAGGCAAAGGATGTCACAGACGCAATGCTCAGAAGTGTACAGGCTCCCTGGTCTTCCCGGCACCAGCTAGAAGTGGACTCACTCAACTGCCTATGGTTGCGTAAGGCCATGTGACTAATTCTGGCCACTGGGTTGTGAATGGAAGCAACACATGTTCGCCTCCACGATGGAGTTTTAATTGCTGATGCAGAACCTGCCAGAAGACCAGCAATGTTGCAGATGAGGGCTGCTCCTTCTGTCTCCATCCTCAGCTGAGAATAGTGATGAGATGGAACAGAATTCCTGCCAGCTTGTAATGGCTGTATAGCAATGTCTTCACTCTTTTAGCCACTCAGGTTTGGGTTTGTTTGTTTCTGTGACTCACTCTAGCCCAACACCAGGAACTCGATTAACGCAACACAAGCTATTGCGTGGCAAGTGCATCTCCAGAGGAGTCCGTGGCTTATTGAAAATTCAAAAAGGTTTTTTGCCAGTGGCTCTTTCTGCCACAGCATTTCTCAGGGCCAGGATATGGGGGAAGATATTTCTGGGAAAATATGAGAGAAGGGAAAATAAGGTTCCTCCTTCCAGCATTTTGCTCAACTATGAGCTCCCAATGTTGTGGTCATTCCTTGCTAACATTAACTCGGTGATAAGTTGGTTCAGCCCCAAACACAGGCTTCATCCTCAGTTTGACAAATGCCCTGTCCCCAACCAAGTCACCACTCCATCACTGTGATATTTTGGTATCCTTTTTCACCTACTGGTTTCAGTCAGTACCATCTAAATCATCAGAAATTTTCAAACATGTTAAACATCAAAACGGAAAGTAAAAGGGAATTTCCATCCCTTTCAAAAGCCCTTAGCTCCTTATGCAAATATGCTCAAACCTACCGTCTAATCTTTAAGCTCTCTATACTGGAAGAATGGATGGCTTTGTCACACCCCAAATGTCTCCCAATTCCCACATATCAGACATCTGGTTCTTTCTCCTGGTTTTCCATAGCATCACAGCACTGGGCAGAAACCTTTATTGACCATTTCTCAGGATATCTGCAGTTTTGTTTTCAGGGCATACATACATGGTGATGATATAGCATGGCACAAACACAGATGATACAACTAGAATCATTCCTGACCCCTCCCTCTCCTTCCCATATACCCAGCAAAGTGATGGTGAGATATTGTTCATCCTGCTTCCTAGGAAAGGATGATCGGGTGAGGGCGGGGCTGGGCACAGGAAGTGCATGGACCTGCTGTGGGGTGCTTGTAATCAGTTGCCTGTCACTGAGCACACGTGAAACACCCTTGGGTACTCTCTGGTGTAACTGGATGAGACTTGGACAGGATGAGCAGGAGGGATCAGGAGCCAGGGCAATTTTAATAACCACTGTGCATCTATATCCACAAGGGCTGAACACCTGGGACACCTCGTTTCTCCTCTCCAACACAACCCTCCCCTGTGCCAATAAGCCTGGTCACTATTCTTGAGAATACTGGATTCATTTGCACTCCTTTGCTCATATGGTGTTCAACTGTCTATATAGCTCTTCCCTTGTCCTCTGTTTATTTGACCTAACCTAAGCAATCCTTCAAGGCCCTCTTCTGTTTCTTAACTCTTTAAACTAAGCTCTGCCTACATGGTCTCTCTCTGCCACATTGCATTATCATCCATTTATGCACTTAACTGCATGCCATCTCATCATTATTTTAATAGTTTCCAAGTCTCTGGTTTGCCTAATTTAACTACATTTCCTTTGAGTTTAGGCATAATGAATGTCCTCCATTTTTCTACAAGAGCCCCTGTGCCTCCATATATAGTAGTAGTCTAATATTTATTGCATGTGTGGATGCAGAAATAGCACATACATGTAGTATGTGTGTGTGTGTGCTTAGTTGCTGAGTCATGTCCGACTCTTTGCCAGCCTCCTCTTTCCTTGGGATTTCCCCTGCAAGAATACTGGGGTGGGTTGCCATTCCTTTCTCTAGGGGATCTTCCTGACCCAGGGATCGAACCCACGTCTCCTGTGTCTCCTGCATTGGCAGGCACATTCTTTACAACTGAGCTACCTGGGAAATCCTATGGTATTTGTATACTTCCTTTATATGATTCTGCCAAAATGACACCACTTAATCTCTCACCATAACTTTGTTTTTGTAGCAGTGAACACAGATTTTCTCTGATGTAGCACACCCTAACTGGGAAGATGTACATCGTGGGAAAAATGGCACATTCTCTGGCTGCATCATTTGGGATAAACCAAGATGGTGACTGCAGCCATGAAATTAAAAGACGCTTACTCTGTGGAAGGAAAGTTATGACCAATCTAGATAGCATATTCAAAAGCAGAGACATTACTTTGCCAACAAAGGTCCGTCTAGTCAAGGCTATGGTTTTTCCAGTGGTCATGTATGGATGTGAGAGTTGGATTATGAAAAAAGCTGAGCGCTGAAGAATTGATGCTTTTGAACTGTGGTGTTGGAGAAGACTCTTGAGAGTCCCTTGGACTGCAAGAAGAACAAACCAGTCCATTCTGAAGGAGATCAGCCCTGGGTGTTCTTTGGAAGGAATGATGTTAAAGCTGAAACTCCAGTACTTTTGGCCACCTCATGTGAAGAGTTGACTCATTGGAAAAGACTCTGATGCTGGGAGGGACTGGAGACAGGAGGAGAAGGGGACGACCGAGGTTGAGATGGCTGGATGGCATCACGGACTCAATGGACGTGAGTTTGAGTGAACTCTGGAAGTTGGTGACGGACAAGGAGGCCTGGCGTGCTGCGATTCATGGGGTGGAAAAGAGTGGGACACGACTGAACGACTGAACTGAGCTGAACTGAAGATCTAACATCCAATCCACACCTGAAAAGGGGGACAATAATAACAATAGTAGTAATAAAAAGGATGTGGGACACTGTGTTTGCCTCCTCAAGATCCACATGCAGTATGTTTGCTTGTTCTCTCTAGCTCCCCTCAAAGCAGGTGGATGATGGACTAAGCCAAATGAATGAAAATAATCCTGTCTCCAGCTACAGTTGTTGGTTCAGATGTGGGCACTTGTCCCAACTCAGGTCAATGAGTAAGGAAATGGTGTTTGCTTGCTGACTCTGAAAAAGACACATTTTCACTAAAGGAGACCTTCCCAAAGCTTTAGATGAAACTGACATCATGGAAAGCATGGCGGACAGATGGAAAGAAACTAGTTACTGGTGATACTGTTTAGCTGTTGAATCAAACGGTCCCTGAAGTCCATCCTGTCCTGGACTTGAGTAAAATGAGCTATGTGTTCAAGGTCAACTCAATCCACTTAGAGCTGGATTTCCTGTTACTTGTAACCCAATATAATCTATAAAGACAATACTAGTTCATCACAAACTCACAGAGTAATTGGGAGGGTGCAGGTTAATCACAGATGCAAAGCTGCTGCATCGGTTTTACCATGCAAATATTTGTTGCTGACAGTTTCTGTGTTAAGATTTCTTCCCTTAAGACATAGAACATGGAGAGATCTTAAAGGTGTAGCAGTCTTGTTGATGGGGGGGTGGGGGGTGGGATGGTGGTGGTTATACTGGGCATTAAATTTTTTTCTCAACAGAGATTCCAGAAAGCTTGAAACATTAAAACACAAGCTGATCAGGATTAAAAGTGCAGCAGATACTGCATATGACAAATTTCTAGAAGGAAATGATTTATATAAAACCTGGTGCATAGCACAAAAGAAGTGCCAAATAACTCTTCAATTTTAATTTTTAAAAATAAAATAATCACACAAGGTACAACGTCGAAGTTACCAAAGTTAGTGTCAAGTCAGTCTCTCTTCTTCCCGGGACCTGTCAATCATCCGATATACCTTCCTTTGCATTTCTTTCGTGTATTTCCAGAGCTACTCAACAGGCTCCAGTAGCATCCCATACAAACTGCTGTGCTCCATTTTATTCTTTTAGATTCCATAATGTAACCTGGAGGTCTCTCCGTATCAGCGTCTATAGGGTTGTCCATTCCTTTGTAAACACTGCAGAGAATTCCAAACATTGCCTAAACGCAGTTTCTTTTCCTGAATGTGACTTTAGAGCGTTTCCCACCGTTTGCGGATGTCACACAGTGATGTCATGATTACCCTTCTAGGGAGGCATTGCACAGAACTGAGAGCGCATCTGCAGGATGCATTCTGAGCCGCGGAACTGCTGATTCAAAGGGTCGTGTACAGTAACTTTGTTTTCATTTCTGAATTCACAAATGCTAAATTCGACGTTCTGGGGCAGCCCCCGGGGGCACCTCAGCAGCTCTCTGGGCCGTGGGGTGGCGGCCGAGGAATCCCCAGCTCGCGCTGAGCTGGGCCGCACGGCCCCGCCCCCCTCGCGCGCTCTGGGCCCCGCCCGCGCGTCCCGCCCGCGGCCCGGAGGAGCGGCACGTGCGAGTCCACGTGAAGCTGCCGGGGCGCGCAGAGCGCAAGTGCGCCTGCGCGGGCGGCGGGAAAAGTAGGTCAGACTCCCGTGTCACGTGACCCGCTCCCCTCGGCGCCCCCGGCGCCTCCCGCCCGGGCGCAGCCGGCAGGCGCTGAGCTGCCGGCAGGCGCTCCGCAGCCAACGTGAGCGGCGGGCGCGGCCCGCGAGCGCCCGGCGCCCGCGAGGATTCGCCGGTTCTCGTCCCTCCCGGGCGCTCCGCTCCGAAGTCGGGCGGGCGAAAGAAGCTCCGCTCCGAGCCTTCCGGCGCGGAGTAGGAGCGAACCGCAGAGGGCCGCGGCCTCCCCTCGCTGACTGGGGCGCGGCTCATTGAGGCGCTGCCGGCTGCGGGGAGGGGGCGCGTGGCCGTTCCATGTCGGCCGGACTCCACGGAGCCTTCTCGGTCCCTGTTTGTGAGGGAACTTCAGACACTCCGGGAAACGGACTGTGTCCAGGGAATCTTCCCAGCCCAGGGATCGAACCCGTGTCTCCCGCACTGCGGGCGGATTCTTCACCGCCTGAGCCACCAGGGAAATGGGAGAGTGTGACTGGTTCCTGGACGTTTGCAGGAATGCCCCTCAGACCGCGTTTCTAATCTGCGCCCCCCGCCCGAGATACCTCACTGCGAGGATTTTAGGCACATTTCTCACCTTCCACAGGAGATTGCAGAGGTGATGGGTGCCCATGGGGCTGGCTGTGTGTGAGGCAGCTCTGAATCAACTGAAGCCTGGGTTTTGCGTGTTAGGAAAAACTATTTCTTGTCTCCACCCTTTCTGATTTTAAACTTTTTGCACAAAGACGGGCTCCGCCTAAGTGGTTTGCAAACCCAGTGGAAGAGACCAACAAAGTCAGCGGGCCACACCGAAGTGGGCTGTAAATCCTTGGATAGAGGTGTGCCCAGGTGTTACATAAGCACAAAGGAGGAGGGGCACCCAAGCGCAGGGGTGGGTACCCTGAGTCTTGACGGCTAAGTGGGAGTTAGCTGGCAGAAAAGTAAGGCAGAGAGGGTGGGTAAGTGTTCCAAACAAAAGGAGCTACTAATAGTTACACAATGTTTCCCTCACAGAGTTCTTCATTGTAATTGTTTTAGCTATGCATGTAGTTGGAATGTATGTAGTTTCCATTTATGTTATTCTAAACCAGACTTTGATGAACATCATTATGCACAATGCTTTCCCCATTTCACTTTTAAATAAATCCCAGGAAAAGGATGGGTACATAGAAGTCACAAATATTTTTGTAACTTTTGTAAAGCACTGTCAAATTGTTTTCCAAAAAAAGTTATTTTAAATTTGTGTTAAGGTAGCATTTAAATATTTAGCATTGAGGCAGTAAGTTCAGTTCAATTCAGTGGCTCAGTCGTGTCCAACTCTGCGACCCCATGAATCGCAGCACGCCAGGCCTCCCTGTCCATCACCAACTCAAACTCAAGTCCATCGAGTTGGTGATGCCATCCAGCCGTCTCATCCTCTGTCGTCCCCTTTTCCTCCTGCCCCCAATCCCTCCTAGCATCAGTGTCTTTTCTAATGAGTCACCTCTTCACACGAGGTGGCCAAAGTACTGGAGTTTCAGCTTTAGCATCATTCCTTCCAAAGAACACCCAGGGCTGATCTCCTTTAGAATGGACTGGTTTGTTCTCCTTGCAGTCCAAGGGACTCTCAAGAGTCTTCTCCAACACCACAATTCAAAAGCAGCAGTTCTTCGGTGCTCAGCTTTCTTCACAGTCCAACTCTCACATCCATACATGACCATTGGAAAAACCATAGCCTTGACTAGATGTTGGTCTTCTCCAACACCACAATTCGAAAGCATCAGTTCTTCGGTGCTCAGCTTTCTTCACAGTCCAACTCTCACACCCATACATGACCAATGGAAAAACCATAGCTTTGACTAGACGGACCTTTGTTGGCAAAGTAATGTCTCTGCTTTTGAATATGCTATCTAGGTTGGTCATAACTTTTCTTCCAAGGAGTAAGCATCTTTTAATTTCATGGCTACAGTCACCATCTGCAGTGATTTTGGAGCCCCAAAAGATAAAGTCTGACACTGTTTCCCCATCTATTTCCCATGAAGTGATGGGACCAGATGCCATGATCGTTTTCTGAATATTAAGCTTTAAGCCAACTTTTTCACTCTCCTCTTTCACTTTCATCAAGAGGTTTTTTAGTTCTTCACTTTCTGCCATAAGGGTGGTGTCATCTGCATATCTGAGGTTATTGATATTTCTCCCAGCAATCTTGTCACCCTGCTTATTTAACTTATATGCAGAGGCAGTAAGTCCCCCTTTAATAATTTCAAATCAACATAGTCTGATGAGATGAATATTTTATTTACCAAAATGCCATAAGTCATAATATATGCATTTCTAGTTTTCATGACCCATGATAAAATTCTGATTGAATGCAAGTCTGAAAAATGGAAAATATCAGATCAGTGCATTTCATCCTTACAGGGAACCAGGTAGTGTGTGTGTGTGTGTGTGTGTGTGTATGTTGGGAGCGGGGGTTAAGGGACAGAGAATAGGAGTGAGAGAAACTAAACCAGCACTAATGTCCAATACTTGTCTCTGATTACTTTCTTGCTGTGAATCAAGAGGAATAGAGAAGTTAGTGCCACACAAGTCAGAACAAGCCAGGAAAGTTCCACACCTTGCACCAAATGTCAGAACAGCAGCAGAATCAAAGGGGTCCAGAGTTTGACCCAAAAGGCCACTATAACTTAGAGGAAGCCTGGTCACCTGCTGGGAAGGAAATTCCAGAAATCTGCATGCTTCCCAGCTAAGTCTCTGTTGGCATCTGTACCTACAAGAAGAAAACAGTACTGTGACACTCAAAAGGCCATTTAGGGGGAAAGTAATTTAGGTAATAGGGACTATGAAAGCAGAACATACCTTCCTTTTTGCCTGTATTAAGCTAGATGTTTAAGGAAAGCAGAAGCATGGTACAGTTTTGATTTTGCAGACACAAAGCTATAGTTCACATTGTATTGTTCCCTAATATCTATTCTGCATATTGGGTAATGACCATATACTTTGGGGGAAGGGATTTACCTCCCAGCAGCCTGTGGGGCTGGCCTTGATTGAATTAACAAATCAGAGTAGTCTCATTGCATTTTTATGAAAATTAAAAGAGTTAATTCAGCAAAAGCACTTAGAAGGGTGACTGCCACATGTTAAGAGCTCAGTGAACATTTGTTGTTGATACTGTTGTTATGATTAGTGTAACAATGACTGTTCAGAGAAAGCCTGAACTTGTTTTAGTGGTTACTTGATGACCTTATTTCTTCTAGGAAGGAGATAAAGAAGATGTGTAACAACTGGTGCCATCTTTCCACCTTGAAGGGAGCCAAGCCAAGCTAACCCAACCCCATACCTGATAAAAAAGGGGCAGAGGAGGCCACACCCTGACCAAATTGCACTTGAAGCCTGCACTACCTCTTGAGACAAACACATCCCATTTGTTTCTTCGGTCATTGAAGTTATTGTTCGGTTGCTAAGTCATGTCCCATTCTTTGCAACCTGCAGCACTTCAGCCTCTTCTGTTCTCCACTATCTCCTGGAGTTTGCTCAGATTCATGTCCATTGAATTGGTGATGTTATCTAACCATCTTATCCTCTGCCACCCTGCTTCACCTTTGCCTTCAGTCTTTCCCAGCATCAGGTTCTTTTCCAGTGAGTCTGCCCTTTGCATGAGGTGGCCAAAGTAGTGGAGCTTCAGCAGCCGTTCTTCCAGTGATTATTCAGGGTTGATTTCCTTCAGGATTGACTGGTTTGATCTCCTTGCATTTCAAGGGACTTTTAAGAGCACCACAATCCAAAAGCATCAATTCTTCAGTTTTCAGTCTTCTTTATTGTCCAAATCTCATATCCATATGTGACTGTTGGAAAAACTATAGCTTTGACTATGTGATGTCTCTGCTTTTTAATATACTGTCTAGGTTGGTCATAGCTTTCCTTCCAAGGAGCAAACATCTATTAATTTCATGGCTACAGTCACCATCCACGGTGATTTTGGCGCCCAAGAAAATAAAATCTGTCACTGCTTCCACTTTCCCCCTTTTATTTGCCATGAAGCAATATGGACCAGATGCCATGATCCTAGTTTGGTTTTTCTGTTTTAATGTTGCATTTAAGCCAACTTTTTCACTCTCCTCTTTCACCATCATCAAGAGGCTCTTTGGTTTCTCTTCACTTTTTGCCATTAGAGAGGTATCATCTTGAATGTCTGGAAGTTCTTGGTTCATGTATTATTGAAGTCTCTCTTGGAGGATTTGAGCATGACTTTGCTAGCTTGTGAAATGGGTGCAGTTGTGCAGAAGTTTGAACATTGTTTGGCACTACCTTTCTTTGTGATTGTAATGAAAACTGACCTTTTCTAGTCCTGTGGCCATTGCTGAGTTTTCCAAATTTGCTGACAAATTGAGTGCAGTGCTTTAATAACATCATCTTTTAGGATTTGAAACAATTCATCTGGAATTCAGACACTTCCACTAGCTTTATTCATAGTAAGGCTTCCTAAGGCCCACTTGACTTCACACTCCAGGATGTCTGGCTCTAGGTGGGTGACCACACCATCGTAGTTATCTGGGTCATTAAAACCTTACTTGTACAGTTCTGTGTATTCTTGCCACCTCTTCTTTTTTATATATATAAATTTATTTATTTTAATTGGAGGTTAATTACTTTTAAATATTGTATTGATTTTGCCATACATCAACATGTATTCACCACAGGTATACATGTGTTCCCCATCCTGAACCCCTCTCCTTCCTCCCTCCCCATAACCATCCCTCTGGGTCATCCCAGTGCACCAGCCCCAAGCATCCAGTATCATGCATTGAACCTGGGCTGGTGACTTGTTTCGTATATGATATTATACATGTTTCAATGCCATTCTCCCAAATCATCCCACCCTCTCCCTCTCCCACAGAGTCCAAAAGACTGTTCTATACATCTGTGTCTCTTTTGCTGTCTCGCATACAGGGTTATCATTACCATCTTTCTAAATTCCATATATATGTGTTAGTATACTGTATTTGTGTTTTTCTTTCTGGCTTACTTCACTCTGTATAATAGGTTCCAGTTTCATCCACCTCATTAGAACTGATTCAAATGTATTCTTTTTAATGGCTGAGTAATACTTCATTGTGTATATGTACCACAGCTTTCTTATCCATTCGTCTGTTGATGGACATCTAGGTTGCTTCCATGTCCTGGCTTTTATAAATAGTGCTGCAGTGAACATTGGGGTACACGTGTCTCTTTCAATTCTGGTTTCCTCGGTGTGTATACCCAGCAGTGGGATTGCTGGGTCATAATCTTTCTACCTTTTCTAATCTCTTCTGCTTCTGTTAGGTCCTTACCATTTCTGTCCTTTCTTATGCCCATCTTTGCATCAAAGATTCCCCTGATATCTCCACTTTTCTTGAAGAGATTTCTAGTCTTTCCCATTCTACTATTTTTCTCTATTTCTTCACATTGTTCATTTAAAAAGTTTTTCTTATCTCTCCTTGCTATTCTCTGGAACTCTGAATTCAGTTGGGTATATCTTTCTCTTTCTCCCTTACCTTTCATTTCTCTTCTGTTCTCAGCTATTTGTAAGGCCTCCTTAGACAACCACTCTGCCTTCTTGCATTTCTTTTTCTTTGCGATGGTTTTGGTCACTGCCTGCTGTACAGTATTATGAGCCTCTGCCCATAGTTCTTCCAGCATTCTGTCTACCAAACCTAATCCCTTGAATCTGTTTGTCACCTCCACTGTATAAGCATAAGCAATTTGATTTAGGTCGTTCCTGAATGGTCTAGTGGTTTTCTCTACTTTCTTCAATGTAAGCCTGAAGTTTGCAATAAGGAGCTCATGACCTGAGCCACAGTCAGGTCCAGGTCTTTTTACTGACTGTATAGAACTTCTCCATCTTTGACTGCAAAGAACATAATCAATCTAATTTCAGTATTGACCATTGGAGTTGGGTTATCTGTTACTTGCCAGCAACAACAGGTAACAAAAGTGTATGTCTTAAGAATGAGATGATACTCCTATATTTGAACATCTGCCCATGTTTATTTCATTATATGATTCTTTTACTTTTCCCCCTAGAGCAAGAAAAAGGGGGAGGGAAGAAGAATTGTTCACAGTGGAAGCCAGCATCTCAAGGAAATATTTTGTTATAGCTTCTCAGTGTACCATCCCAGGAAGGCAGGCTCCAGCCCAAGGGTTCTGAACCAAGGATGCACATCAGAATCGCCTGTGATCGTTTTACACACATGCCCTGGACTCTGCTCCTCAATATTTTGAATCAGTGATTCTGGAGAATGGCATGTCTGTGGAAAGAACTACAGGTATAATGCATCACACCACTAGCTCTGAACTGGTGTTTGATCCAAACCTTTCCTCTGAACCATTCCTGGGTCCTTTTGGCCAATGATGTTAAAACACCTTGAAGCCTATGGATATAATCCAGGAAAACTGCATGCATATATCTTATCTGCAGTTAAGAAGGACAATTCTTTTTTTTTTTCCAAAGTTACATATTAAGAATTTTAGTTGGTTGAGTGGAGAGAAAGCATCCAAGTAACTTAAATTTTTACCTATTTTGCCATTCTAAATGCAGTTAGCTTTTCTGAAACTAGGAGTAATGTTTTGCTACAGTGCTGATGTGCTCCAAACAACAACAAAACTTTGCATGGCGTTTGCAGTAGATGCAGAGCAGTATTTGGTATCAGTGCTCTTTGTGAAACCACTGAGGTGTATTTTGGAATTACAGCACTAGAATAACAACAGGCTTGATTCCGTCAGCTCTCTTGGAGGGTTTGTGTAAGGAAATTGTATTTGCCTGCTGAACTGTAAATTAAACAGGTTCTTCCACGGCTTCAGCCTTGCATCTCTGTGGCTGCATGTGGAATTTGTTCTCACTGGACTTCAGTAAAGAGCACCCAAAGAGAAAAACAGAGGAAACTTTACTCAACACATTGAAAAGCAAAGAATTTCTTGCTTTCCCCAGAAGTCCAGCTTTTGGAGCAGTAGAATAAGCAGATGTTTTGAAGTGAAACAAAACTGTTTTGAACCCCAGCTCCTTCCAACCACAGCTAGTTTACATGTGTAACTACTTGTTACTTCACCTTCTGAGCTACAGTGATTTGACTCTGTGCGTGGCAAGTCACACTCCTGTGGCAGGGCAGTTGGCTGTGAGTATGAGTAAAGGTGATGTATGTAAAGCGCTTGCATGTGATGGGTACCCTCAACTGAGTCCTGGCATCATTATTATTTTTTTAGAAAGAAAAACAATGCAGATAAGCAAGGATTTACTTTTTCTTCAAAGTTCCCTCTTAATAAGAGGAATTCAAAGGAATGAAAATAAATTTGGAAATCTCCAACTTGCCTCTTGGTAACCACAGATGCTAACTCTACAGTGGCTGGTTCTTTATAGACATGTACAAGTACAAAGGTATATAAGCACAAAATGTGTACACATACTAAGATATATGTGACATTCTCAAGGGAGTGAAAAGGAGCCCTTAATCTTCCTTTGATCTGCACATTAGCTGGGAATTGACAGCTCCACTTGAAATAGAGTGAAAGCTCAAACTCCATGGAGTTGAGGCACAATCTTTTTCAATACAGGGAAAGTGGATTCAAATAGGATATGTAGTATTTACAAGATCTCAGATTCTTATAGAACCTAAGATTACTAAGTACAAAGCAGGTGGCTGTAAATTATACTTCAGTTGTTAAGAGGAAAAGGAAGAAGAAAATTGAGCCCTTAAAAATAAATTAAACTTAAAAAAAAATTAACCTGTTAAAGTTGGGTCAAATTTTTGTATCAACTTGAGTTTCCAGAGAAGTGGAAGCAGAAAGGAAAGAAGGGTTGTGATATTACCATCAGACATTCAAAACCAAGGGGAAGTGTAACTACCCCAAAGGATGCATGTGTGATGCAGTCACTTCAGTGGTGTCTGACCCTCTGCCACCCCATGGACAGCAGCCTGCCAGGCTCCTCTGTCCATGGGATTCTCCAGGCAAGAATGCTGGAGGAGGTTGTCATGCCCTTCTCTAGGGGATCTTCCTGACCCAGGGATCAAACTCAGGTCTCCTATATTGCATGCCAGATTCTTTACCCTCTGAGCCAACAGGGAAGCTCCACCCCAAAGTATAACTGTCACAAATGTTTTCATACCAAATAACACAAAAAAGTAAAACATGATTAATGTTGTTGAAATAAACATCAATAGTTTACCCTGTACATAGAGAATACACATCCTTTTTAAACATTGAAACATTTATAAAAGTAACTACAAACACTTGACAAATTATCAGATAGAGACATAGTATTAGCATTGGTCAACGCTAAAGGAGTTTGGAGTGACATTTAGGCTTTCTGTGTTCTTTCATATTATTCGAATACTTTAAGCCAACGTTTTTATAAGAAAATAATAGGATTATTTTAATTTAAAATAATACCTAACAATTACTGGATGCTCACTGTTTTGTGGGTATAGATGTAGCATGTGTCCTGACACTTCATTTCGTCCTCACAGGAATACCGGAAGTAGGATGGCAAACACTGAGGGCATCAACCTTCCCCTGTGTATGTTTCCTCTACTTTATCCATAATAATAGAAGTTTTAGGTAGACGTGTACCACACAGCTAAAGACAAGTTTTCTCAGCCTCCCTGACTGCTAGGTGGCCAACGGATTGGATGTGAGACGATACCAGTACGACCTCTGTCCCACCTCCTTCTTTTGACCTTTTCCGCTGCTAGAATACAGAAAGTGGACATGGTGGGAAGCCATACTCAACCAAGACTAAGAGGGCCTCCTGCAGGGCAGGGGGAGTAACATGAGAGCAAAAAGCCTGGGTTCCTGATGCCAGGGAGCTCCAGACCAGCCTTGAACTGTTTGCATTCAGGCTGCTATAAGAGGGAGAAATAAACCTCTGTCTGTATTTCTGGCTGTGCTGGGTCTTTGTTGCTGTGCATGGGCTTTCTCTAGTTGCAGCAAGCAGGGGCTTCTCTTGTTGCAGAGTGTAGGCTCTAGAGCACACAGGCTACAGCAGTTGTGGTTCCCAGGCTCCAGAGCACAGTCTCAGTAACTGTGCATAGGCTTCGTTGCTCAGAGGCATGTGGGACCTTCCTGGACCAGGGATCAAGCCTGTGTCCCCTTCTTTGGCAGGTGGGTTCCCAACCACTGGACTACCAGGGGAGTCCATATACCTCTATCTTATTTAAACCACTATTAAGTTGGCATCTGTTAAAGACACCAAATCAATATTGTGTTATTATCTTATATTGTATAGATTTTCTTTTGAGAATTGTAACTTTTACATTATGTTTTATAACCACAGTTATTTAAAAATTCATTTTATGCTTCATGTATTTCAGTGTTCACCAATAATCCTTATGTGCCTCAACACCATCCATTTCATAAGTATATTAGTCTTAATCATGCCTAGTGGCCCTGGTGGTATCTTTTCATTACAAAAGGAAGAAATGAGTGATATATTCCCAGAGGTCTTCATATTTGAATGGCAATTTTTAAAAATTGAAATATAGTTGATTTACAATATGGTGATAGTTTCAGGTGTACAGCATAGTGATTTAATATTTTTGCAGATTATACCTCATTACAGGTTATTAGAAGATAATGGATATAATTCTCTGTGCTACACAGTGTATCCTTGTTGCTCATACATTTAATATATAGTAGTGAATCCCATGCTGCTAATTTATCCTCCCCCCTCCCCTTTCTCCTTTGGTAACCATAAGTTTATATTTTATGTCTGTGGGTCTGTTTATGTACATTCATTTGTTTTATTTTTTAGATTCCACATATAAGTGATATTATATAATATTTGTCTTTCTCTGACTTATTTCACTAAGCATAATATTCTCTAGGTCCATCCACCTTGCTGCAAATGGTAGTATTTCATTCTCATTTGTGGCTGAGTAATATTCACATATATATACACATATCATATCTTGTTAGTCTAATCATCTGTTGATGGGAACATGGGTTGCCTCCATGTCTTGCCTATTGTAAATAGTGCTTCAGTGAACACTGAGGTGTCTATACCTTTGCAAATTACTGTTCTCATTTTTTTTTTTCTGAATATAATAATCTGGAGTGGAATTTCTGGATCACATGATAGTTCTGTATTTAGTTGTTTAAGCTCTAAACAGTTTTTCACAGTGGTTGGACCAGTTTACATTCCCACCAAGAGTGTACAAGTGTTCCCTTTTCATCTTCTCCAACATATTGTTTATAGACTGTTTTATGACAGCCATTCTGACGGTGAGGTGATTCCTCACTGCAGTTTTGATTTGCATTTCTCTAATAATTAGTGGTGTTGAACATATTTTCATGTTACTGTTAGCCATCTATATGTCTTCTTTGGGCAAATAAATGTCGTTCAAGTCTCCTGCCCATTCCTCACCCCCTTTTTAAATTGAATTGTTTATTTTTTTTTGCTATTGAGTTTTACGAGCTGTTTGTATACTTTGGATATTAACCCCTTTCAGTCGCATAACTTCCAATTATTTTCTCCCATTCTGTAAATTGTCTTTCTGCTTTGTTGATGGTTTCCTTTGCTATGCAAAGGCTTTTAAATTTAATTAAATCCCACTTGTTTAGTTTTGCTTTTGCTTCTTTTGCCTTGGGAGACTAATCCAAGAGAATATATCCACAGTTTATGTCTAAAAATGTTCACCTATGTTCTCTTCCAGAATTTTATGGTTTCATGTCTTCCATTTAGGTCTTTAAGCCATTTTGAATTTACTTATTTATTTATTTATTGTGGTACAAGGGAATGTTCTAATCTCATGCTTTGACATGTGGTTGTCTAGCTTTCCCAGCACCTGTTTTTTTCCTCTATCATATATTTTTGCCTCCTTGGTTGTAGATTAATTGACCATTGGTGGGTGGGTTTATTTCTAGGCTCTCTATTCTGTTCCATTGTTTTGTCATGCCTATTTTCTGCCAGGATGACACTCTTTTGATTACTGTAGCTTTGTGGTATAGTGTGAACTCTGGGAAGATTATACCTCTAGCTTTGTTCTTTTCTCTCAGGATTGCTGTGGCAATTCAGGGTCTTTTGTGGTTCCATATAAATTTTAGAATTATTTGTTTTAGTTCTATGAAAACTGTCCTGGGTATTTTGATAGGGATTGCATTAAATCTGTAGACTACTTTGGGTAGTATAGCCATTCTAATAATATTGGTTCTTCTAATCCAAGAACCTGAGATAATCTTTCCATTTCTTTGAATCATCTTCAGTTTCCTTCATCGGTGTTTTATAGTTTTCAGCAGATGCCTTTTACTTCCTTGGTTAAATTTGTTCCGCAGTGTTTTAAGTTTTCTGATGCAATTTTAAATGGGATTTTAAGAAAATTTTCTCTATTTCTTTATTAGTGTGCAGAAAAGTGTAACAGAGTTTTGCATATTAACCTTGTATCCTATAACCTTGCTGAATTCTGTTATTATTTCTCATAGTTTTGGGGTGGAGAGTGTCAATTTGTTTATTTTAGAATCCTTTCTTTTTGGCTGTATTGTCTGGCATGTGGGATCTTATTCCCGTGACTGTGTCGCCTGCATTGGGAACACAGAGTCTTAACCATTGGCTGCCAGGGAAGTCCCGTGTTTTAGAATTCTTGAGTCATTTTCCTTCCCTCTTAGGTCTCTGGGGATTGCTTTTTGTTGTTGTTATTTTTGTTACCTTCTGGGCTGAAGGTTGCCTTGAGATCAGCCTGATCATTTCTTCTTTTGGAATAACCTTACTTCTGCTGGGGCACTTTTGGATTGTAAACTTTAGACTAACAACTTCACAAAGATTATGTGATAGCAGTAGTCAATATTAATCATTTAAAAAAGTACTATAGACCCTTTATTGTGTAGTTCTTTGGTTTTCACCTTTCCATTTTCTTGTTATATTAACTTTTCTTTTTATTCTTTTATCTTCAGATATGCCAACTGTCTAAACCCATTCATCCATTCAACAAATATTAAATAAATGTTGGTCACCATTCTTAATATTACTATGTGCCAGGCATTGTTCTAGATGCCAACAGTAGAGTAATGAACAGGACAGGCAAAGTTTCCACTCCATGGAGCATACCTTTTAGTAGAAGGAAACAGAAAATAATTAAACAGAAAACTAAGCAAGAGCCTTTCAGATAGAGATACGTTTTAGGAAGAAAAACCAGGATGATCTAACAGCGTGACTACCAGGAAGCAGTGGATTAAGGACAGCTTCAGGGTTTGAGCTGAACCCTGAATGACCGAAGCCATTCATCCACGATCCTCAGTTCCGCTTTCTTTGTCTTGTGAAAGCCCAGTAGAGGATTTCTGAAAGTGGATTCCAAAATATATCTCAAATCAGATTACTTCTCACCCGCTCAGCTTCTACTACTCTAGCCCAAGCCATCTCTCTTTCTCCACTGGGCTCTCTGCTTCCACTCTCGTGCATACTCTCTTCAAGCTGCTTTCCTTTACCATCCATGCAACTTCTGAAGAATCAGTCAGATTGGGTCACAGCCTTGCACAAATCCCTACAGTGACTTTCTATGACAAAGTTCTTTTCAACCAGAGACTGTTTATTTCTTCTCCTTTTGCTAATAGAATTACCTAATTTTAGCTAGGAGGCTTCCCTGGTGGCTCAGTGGTAAAGAATACACCTGTGAATGCAGGAGACAAGAGTTCAATCCCTGGGTTGGGAAGATCCCCTGAAGAAGGAAGTGGCAATGCACTCCAGTATTCTTGCCTGGGAAATTCCATGGACAGAGGAGTCTGGGTGGGGCTTTGGTCCATGGGTTCACAGAAGAGTTGGACAACTTAGTGACTAAACAAGAATTTTAGCTAGGCACATTACCCAGCTTCCTTTGCAGCCAGTTTTGGTTACGTGACCAAATTCTGGTCAACACGATGTGAAGAAAATTGATGTGAACAATTCTAGATTGTGCCCTTAAGAAGAAAAGAGCTGTCAGGACGTCCCTGGTGGTCCAGTGGTTAAGGATCCATCTGCCGATGCAGCAAACATGGATTCAATCCCTGTTTCAGGAAGACTCTATATGCTGCGGGGCAACTAAGCCTGTATGCCACATCTTCTGGGTCCGAGCTTGGGTCCTAGATCTCGTGAGCTCAAATACTGAAGCCTGCGGGCCCTAGAGTCTATGCCTGTTCAGCAACTAGAGAAGGCACCGCAATGAGAAGCTGGTGAAACACAACTAGAGCCTCACACAGCCACACACTAGACCCAATGCAGCCAAAAATAAAGGAATAAATATTTTAAAAGATGAAAATAGCTGTCCTTTCCTTCTCCTTTCTCCTGGCTCCCATGGGGACCATGTGGTGGTGACCTGCCTTCCACTGTAGATGGTGCAAACTATGGGAGATGGTAGAAGAATGAGAGCAAACGTGGTTCCTGCCACTGTGGAGGCCCTGGGGTTGCTTACTTTCAGACTGAAAAGGGAGAGAGAAATAAACTTCCATGTTGCTAGAACCATTGCTACTTAGGGCTGTGAGCAGAAATGATGTGTGGTACTTCTGCGTCATGTCTTAAAAGAGTAGATCACCTTGCCTTTCCCTGACTTTGCTGTCTAGGGTGCAAACACAGTGACAGCAGAGAGAGCAGCCATCTGCGGTTCAGAAGTGGAAGCAGTGTCCTGAGGATGGTGCAGCCACTGCCTGCCCCTAGGCCGGTATGTGAGAGGGAAATACCTTCTTACCCATTGGAACCTCTGTACTATTGGGGACCTCTTTGTTACAGCACCGTAGATCCTACCTAGCTGATACATTTCCTTTTGCACTTAAATCGGAAGTCCTTAATAAGAAGGCAGTATGTCTACTTCATAGGGAGGCCAACACCTAGCACAGTGTTCAGAACAAAGGCTATACTAAAAATAGCAGAGCCCTGTCCCTCCCCCCACTTCACTCAGCACATCATTTTGATGCCTGGAAACCCTAAGGTAATGTGACTATGTTTTAATGGGAAACTAAATACTGGTAATTAGAAAATGTTGTTTGTAAGAGGATCACATCACTGCATATGTTTGCCAGGAAATGTCTTGCTATATTTTTGACATTAAAAAGGTTCCAATTCCTTGGGAAAGTGAGGCATTGTTGATTTCATGCCTTGTAACTGTCACAGATAGCTCTTTATCCAATCTAAGCCTTAGTTTTCTCACACTTCTTAGAGCGCCTGCAGGAATGAATTCATTAGACATTCAGTGGCAGAAGCTTGATGTGTTAGCCCCGTGTGGTGGTACCAGTTCTTTTCTTGCACAGTTAAGGCTTGTGAATGTCAGCCCACTGCCAGGGCACTAATTAAATTGGGCAACAATCAGAGCTCTGACTAGAAAATCCACGGAATGGTGAAGAGAGGCCTCATCTTGCTCAGCCTCCTCCAGTGGCTGCCACTACAGGGGGAAAAAGGCAGCCAAAGGGATTTCTACCAAATACCAAGCATATCGGTGCTTTACACACATTGTTTCCTTCATTCTTCACGAGGCGCCCTTAAAATCATCATTATGATCCCCATTTTATTTTTAAAATGTTTTAAAAAATTATTTTATGTTTTTGGCTGCACTGGGTCTTTGCTGCTGCTGGTGAGTTCTCCCTCGTTGTGATGAGTGGGGGCTACTCTTTGTTAACAGCAGTGCATGGGCTTCTCATTGCAGGGCCTTCTCTTTTGCAGAGCCCAGGCCCGGGGTGACTGGGCTTCAGTGGTTGCAGCACGTGGGCTCAGTAGTTGTGGCTCTCAGGCTTAGTTGCTCTGTGGCATGTGGAATCCTGGACCAGGGATCAAACCCGGGTCCTCTGTGTCGGCCGGCAGCTTCCCACGCACTGTGCCACCAGGGAAGTCTGATCCCTGTTTTACCGATGAGAAAACCGAGGCTTAGGAGGCTTGGCTATTTGTTCACAAATGCTGAACAAGGAAGTTATGAAGCCAGATTCTCTTGTGTTTGTTAAAAACTCATGCTCCCTCTACCCGCACACCTTGCCCCCATCCCAGGCTTCTGACAATGTGATGAGAAATGCCAGGGAAAGGCTTTCTCAGGCCTGGGGCACCCTGAGCTCAGTGTCCTCATCTGACAACAGGGGCACTGGGGTTAAGCTAGATGAACTCGGACTCCTGTGGGAAGAAACCTGTGAAGCCTGCAGCTGGTGTAGGAATGACACAAAGTGCTTTCCAATCTGCACGTTGGAATGAGGTCTCCAGGCCTGTTCCTGGTAGCCACACATACCCTTGGGCTACAGCTTCCCCACAAGCCCCAAGAAAGCCAAGTATCTACAGCTTTGTTTACTAAATGTATATTGAGTGCCTTCTAGGAGCCTGATCTTGTGCCTGGGTCACACTGGTCAACGAGACATGTGTGATTCCTGGCCTCACAGAGCTTATACTTTAGCAGGGGGTGCAAGCCAGAAACAAAGAAACAAAGAATTACACATTTTAAAGGTATTTAGAAAGAAGCAAATAAGGCTTTGAGAAAAAAAAGAGTAACTTGACTTTAGAGAGCGTGGGGGTGAGGAGCAGACCTGGAAGGTTAGGCTTTGACTGACTGGCCCAGGCAGAGCTCCAGGCAGAGGGAGCAGCGTGTGTAGAGGCTGAAAGCCGGAAAGAACGAACCAGGCTCAAGGACCTGAGGCTTGAGTAAGTGAAGCTAGAAATAGAACCGGGCTGCCGCTATGCAAGGCCGAGACTGAGAGCTGTGGTAAGGAGCTTAGATTTTAGCTGAAGTGCAACAGAAAAGCCAGAGAAGGATTTTAAACAGGGAAGAAAAGTGACCCAATACCCTCATCTTTTAAAATCCTCATGCCTTTTGGGGATAAATTTATTGAAGTATAACTTAAGTTCAGAAAAATCCACAGATTGAAAGTGTTCAGCTCAATATATTTTAACAATGTAAAGATCTCTATTTAAACAGCACCCAGATCAAGAAACAGAACATTACTGCAAGTCCAGAACCTCCCCTGATGTCCCATCCCATTCACGTATCCACTCCTTACTCATGTTAAAGACGGCTCCTGGCAGCTTGGAAGTGATGAGGATCAAATTTTCAGGACTCTATGAAATGGTTGTTAAACACAGAAACTCAAAAATTTATATCAATTTCTAATTAGATACATTGTATTAAAAGAAAAAGTTAGAAATTTTAGAAATTAATGTATAGTAACAGAAAGCAGATCAGTGTGACCTGGAGATGGAGGGGGGGAGAGGGTCACACAGGGGCACCAGGAAATTTGGAGGTTGGTGGATGTGTTCATTATCTGGATCATGGTAACAGTTTTGTGGGTATATACAGAAATCAAAACTTGGTGTGTACAGTAAATCACCTATAGTTTACTGAATGGCAATTATACTTCAACGGAACTGTCAAAAAGAAAGGTGCCTGGAATATTTAGCTTGCTAAATATTTGTTGAGAAGCTGGATACATTCAGACAGACTAGGAGGGTTCAAGAAAGAGTGACACTAATGGAGAAAGTAGCTCTACATATATACACTACCATGTGTAAAATAGATAGCTGCTGAGCGGGTATCAAGATTACTGGGAGAAATATCAATAACCTCAGATATGCAGATGACACCACCCTTATGGCAGAAAGCGAAGAAGAACTAAAGAGCCTCTTGATGAAAGTGAAAGAGGAGAGTGAAAAAGTTGGCTTAAAGCTCAACATTCTGAAAACTAATCATGGCCTCTGGTCCCATCACTTCATGGCAAATAGATGGGGAAATAGTGGAAACAGTGGCAGACTTTATTTTGGGGGCTCCAAAATCACTGCAGATGATGATTGCAGCCATGAAATTAAAAGATGCTTACTCCTTGGAAGGAAAGTTATGACCAACCTACATAGCATATTCAAAAGCAGAGACATTACTTTGCCAACAAAGGTCCATCTAGTCAAGGCTATGGTTTTTCAGGTAGTCATGTACAGATGTGAGAGTGGGACTGTGAAGAAAGCTGAGCACCGAAGAATTGATGCTTTTGAACTGTGGTATTGGAGAAGACCCTTGAGAGTCCCTTGGACTGCAAGGAGATCCAATCAGTCCATTCTAAGGGAGATCAGTCCTAAGTGTTCATTGGAAGGACTGATGCTGAAGCTGAAACTCCAATACTTTGGCCACGTGATGCAAAGAGCTGACTCATTTGAAAAGACCTTGATGCTGGGAAAGATTGAGGGCAGGAGAAGGGGATGACAGAGGATGAGATGGTTGGATGGCATCACCGACTCAATGGTCATGAGTATGGGTAAACTCTGGGAGTTGGTGATGGACAGGGAGGCCTGGCGTGCTGAGGTCCATGGGGTCGCAAAGAGTCAGACACGACTGAGCAACTGAACTGAACTGAACCAAGCTGAACTGAGCTGGTGTTGCTGTGTAACACAGGGAGCCCAGCCTGGCACTCTGTGATGACCTGGAGGGGTAGGGGAGGGGAGGGACACTCAAGAGGGAGGTGATACACGTGTAATTATGGCTGATTCGCATTGTTGTATGGCAGAGACCAATACAACATAGTAAAGCAATTTTCCTCCAGTTAAAAAATAAATTAAAAAAAAGGAAAAACAAGAATGGTGCAAATTGAGAGGGTAGTTGGACATCTGAAGTCATTTCAATCATGTATCTCAGAAGGCATTAGCTGTTTCAAATTTGCATGTGAGTGAGGGTACAGATCATTTGGAACACAGAAAAAGATAATGAATACTCAAAATTCTCTACTTCCTTTGCATTCTACTACATTTTATTAGTATTTATGCTCTTGAGGTATTTACATCTATCCATCCAGTGGAAATTCCATATAATGTTGTGCTACAATACAGCTTCTCCCAACTCTGAATTAAATGGCATTGTTTTAGCAGCTTGAAATTGGCTGAGAGAGGAGTTTTTACACCCAGGAAAACAGCCAGTATTGGTTTCTAGACCCACAGAAACTTAATACATAGTGCATACTCTTCTGGATCTGATCTCTCTGCCTTCTTCCATATTGCATTTATGAGATTCATATCGTTGCATGGAGTGGATTCACTGAGAGGAGAATCAATAGCAAGGGTACAAGGATGGGAGAGGTGGACACCAGTGAAGAGGCACTTTTGGCCAGATTTTGCTTTTAGGATATCAAGGGGGAGGCGGAGCTTTGGGATGAAGCACGCTGTAGTTGGCCCTGATCCCAACGTTAAGAAGAGTCACAGCTCCTGGAAATGTTGGGGGAAGAAACAGGATTGGGGACTGCATGGAAAGTAAAATGTCCACACACACACACACGTCTGAAGATGGAGCACCAGCTACAAGATGTGTAGAAAATCCTTGGAGTATTGGGTGTACAGGAAATAAATACGGTAAAAGGGACGAGGTTCTTGTAACAAAGCAGATTGCAGCCATGAAGACTCCCACACTTTTGTTGAAAAAGCAGGGGTTACTATAGATCCTTGGTTTCAAGGAATTCTTTAGTTTGAAACAGGATGAGGAAGGTAACTAATATACAAAAAGAGAAGGAGGAGGTATCTTATCTCAGTGGTAAAACTGTACTAATAAGACAGAGAGAGGAGAAAACCAGGATAAGGATTACGGAGAGGAAGGGCTGATTTTTATCAAGGTTCAATATACAAAGGTCTGAATGAGTTGAAAGAAAAGGAAATACTTCCATTCTTTTGTGTGCCTTTGTGTGTTTGTTCATTCGTTCATGCATTTAATATCTATGTTTCCAGCAGAAGGCTCGGTGCTTTTGGTGAAGAGGCAGTGTCTGAGCCTGGAACTCTGCTTTTAGAGCTTAAGTTTTATTTTGGCTGGAGAGGAAAAGACCAGACATTTAATAGAGGAGGGAGAAAAGGAGAAGAGGGAAGAGGAAGGGAGGGGAGGAAGCGATATGAAACAGAGGAGGGAAGCCAGCCCTTCTGCTTTTCCTCCCCCTCCCTTTCTTCCACAATGGCAATTGCCCAGTGAAGTCACTCAGTCGTGTCTGACTCTCTGAGATACCGTGGACTGTAGCCCACCAGGCTCCTCAGTCCATGGAATTTTCCAGGCAAGAGTACTGGAATGGGTTGCCATTTCTTTCTCCAGGGGATCTTCCCGACCCAGGGATCGAACCTGGGTCTGCCGCACTGCAGGCAGATGCTTTACAGTCTGAGCCACCAGGGAAGCCCCAGGGCGAGAGCATTCCCTTTTATTTCTAATTTTTTCAACTTACTAGTGTTCTAGCATAGAACCGTCTAGCTATCACAAAGACTAGTACAATGATAAGCTCTAAAACTGATCCAGGACCTAGGGTAGCATTTTAACAGTATAATCGCAGAACCACATAAATCAGCATAACTTTCTGTAGTGGGTTGAATCTGGTCCCTTCAAGAAGGTATGTCAAGGAACTTCACAGGTGGTCCGGTGGTTAAGAGTCTGCCTGCTAATACAGGGGACATGGGTTCGATCCCTGGTCTGGGAAGATTCCACATGACTCAGGGCAACCAAGCCCGTGTGCCTCAACTGCCGAGCCCACACTCTAGAGTCTGTGCTCTGCAACAAGAGAGGCCACTGCAACGAAAGCCCACACATCGCAGCTCGAGAGTAGCCCCTGCTCATCACAACGAGAGAAAGCCCACACATGGCGACGAAGACCCAGGGGGGACCAAAACTAAAAACAGGGAAGATACGTCCAAGTCCTAATCTCCCAGTACCCGTGAATGTGACCTTATTTGGAAATAGCGTTTTTGCAGATGAAATTAATTTAAGAATCTCCAGGTAAAATGCTCCTGTATTTAGGATGAGTTCCAAAACCAATGACTGGTATCCTTATAAGAGAAATAAGAGGTATATTTGAGACCCACATCAGAGGCCAAGGCCGTATGGAGGCGAAGGCAGAGACTGAAGCGATGCAGCCATAGCCAAATAATGTCCAGAGCCGCCAGCAGCAGAAAAAGGCCAGGAGAGATTCTCCCTCAAGTGCCTTTGCAGGGACCCTGATCTACAAGTATCTTCAGGTTAGGCCTCCAGAACTGTGTGAGAAAAAATCCTTTCATCTTCAGACACCACATTTACGGTGATTTGTTAGGGAAGCCCTAGGAAACTAATTGGGCCATGCTAAGTCACTTCAGTCGTGTCCGAGTCTTTGCGACCCTACGAACCATAACCCACCACGCTCCTCAAGAATACTGGAGTGGGTTGCCATGGGGATCTTCCATTGAACCTTCCAACCTCCTCCAGGGGATCTTCCCAACCCAGGGATTGAACTTGTGCCTTACCTCTCCTGCAGGGCAGGCGGGTTCTTTACCCACTAGCTCCACCTGGGAAGCCCTAGGAAACAATCCACCTTGATGCAAACATAGTGCAAATGACTTAACAAGTGAACAACAACAACAGATTACTAAATGAAAACTGAGCAGCAGGCCCAGCGATCTACATCCTAATGAACCCCTCTAAATGTTAGTATATAAGGCTTGACAACTGCAGATAAAGAACAACAGAGTGCGGCTGCTGTCTTTTGGGATGGAAGTGGCCCAATATTTCAAGATTATTATTTTTTTAATGAAATAGGAAATCCCAAAGGCTGCCTTCCACTTTCTCAGCACAGTAGCCAGGATTATCAGGCAGAGGTATGAGATGCCCGGATTACTGTTATTGGAGACGTATAATTACTTAAGCCCTGACTGAGTAGCAACTGGAGCCACAAGCTGGAGACCTGGTAACTGGCCTCAATGGACAGGAAACCTCTCTGATTGTGCAGAAACTAATGAGGAAGGAGAGCTGCACAGTCAAGGGCTGGTGTCGGCAGGTAAACAGAAACCAAGCTGGAGAGGTAATGGAGAATCTGGGAAGCTTGATAACAAACACAACTAACACTCAGACGTGGATAAGAGCTGACGGGTCGAGGCGGAAGGACCAAGCTCCTGAGCTCTGTAAATGATATTTTCCACACCTCTGAAGGTAAGCAGGTAGGAACAGTTGAAATATGAGTAGAGAAAACAATGGTTAGGCAAACGAATCACCACCTTTGGATGACCCAGGCAAATATCTCTAGATATTGGTGTTGCCACCATAAAATCTACATATTTATGCTTTCAAGCTGGTATGTGGTGGGTACAGTGTTAGGTATGGTGACGAATACCAAGAGAAAAGAACCATACTCTCGAGGAGCAGGGAGGAAGATGGACGTGAAGCCAAGAGTTTCTGGGGCACAAAGGAGGATGAAGTGTTTTTGAGGGCATCAGGGAGATTTCAACAAGGAGTGGCAGCTGTGCTGAGCCCGGAAGGCCGAGACAGGCATTCCTGAGAGCTGTGAGAGCGGGACTCCTCGTGGTCACCCAACTTACACTCTGGGCCAGGCTCTAGTCACAGTCCTTCCTATGTGTTAATGCATTTAACCCTCCCCTGTGAAGTGGGTACAAGTGCTACCTTCATCTTATGGCTGGGGAAGAAGCTGAGGGACTTGCCACACATCATCCAACTGAGAGACAGTGGCCAGGTTTTGAGCTCCCAGGTCTTGTTCCCGAGCTGCCCGCTGCCTGCTGCCCTGCTGAGGGAGCTGGAGTACAGGTAGGGGGGCCTGGGCCGGGGCCGAAAAGAGCCTGCAGGCTGGTGCCCAACTGGGGCGGGGCGTCTGCTGCAGAAGGGTGGGCTTCATTCGGCAAGCAGTGTGGGGCTACTGAGGGCTCATAGTGAAAGGAAAGAAACCAAATCCCAATTAGACGTTTGGAACCTGTTTGGAGGAACACTACTTTGGGAAGGCGGGAAGTGAAGACGTAAAGTTCAGGGGCAGCAGTGGGTAAGGAGGCTCCTCTCGAGGGAGAGCTGCAGCAAGCCTTAACCAAAGCAGCGGCAGTGAGGACAGAAGGGTTGGTTCTGTAGCTTCTAACTTGCTGACCCAGCAAACTGGTGCCAGCAGGGAGGAGGGGAGAGGAAATGCAACCGGGGAAGGGTTGGTTCATTTGACAGTAGGACGAAAGAGGAGTACTATTTAGTTATTTTGCAAAGAGGACTAGACTCTCAAATATTTGGAAAATTACTGAGTTTGGTGGCATCTAAGCTTACTTGATTGAACAAGATAATTGTGCCAGCCAGGTCATATTGTTTCTGTTTTCTTCATATTATGGTGGTTTGACATTTGACATCTTAAAAACCTTCCTACCCCTTTGGGGGCTAGATGATTTTTAAAAAAAATCTAATTTGGTTGTGCTGGGTCTCGGCAGCCTGCAGGATCTAGTTCCCTGATCGGGAATCAAACCTGGGCCCCTGCACTGGGAGGACAGAGTCTTAACCACTGGATCATCAGGGGAGTCCTGGGGCTTGATAATTCTTACAGATAGCAAAGGACTCAGCTGGGAGCACACTCTTGAAATACAAATGAACCAACCCAGAGCCACACCTCCTCTACCTGGCCTGAACACCCTCAGGGTGATATTACTTTGCTTCAATTACCGTGGGTACTCCGCAAATAGGACCACCCCTATAGCCTGCAGCTGATAATATTGAACTAGCCAGTTGTAGACTGTGGACCCTTCCCCGCCTTGCCTTTCCGGCAGAAATTAAAGGTTGCCCAGGTTCTCCGCTCACTCCTGCCCCTTCAGCCTCCTGACCAGCACAGGTGTTTCCTCATATGGCCCTGCATGGGGTTGCCATGCCTCCTGTTTCTAGGACCTGTGAGTACATTAAACTTGTTTTCACAAGCCTCTCCTTGTTCTTGTCTTCTCTTGAGGCAACGCTTGACTGCTCATCACCTGAAAAAGCACAAAACACAGGCAAAATCACCAACTCTGTCACCACAAGAAGCTTTCCACAGCCACAGACTGTGCTGTTACCCTTGAGGGGAGAGATGGAAGAATACGGTTACCTCATTGCAAATCCATCTCTCCTCATGGAAGACAGTTCTGGGCAGAGATAGGATGCAATCCCCATATACTGAAAGCAGTTTATTAGACTATCAACTTTAATCTGGATAAAATAATTAAGCTCCAAAGGGCTTGGGTTTAAGTTGTCTATTATTTGGTATTTAGTTAGCATTTATGTGTGCAAGTTGAACCCAACATTTGGAAACCAGGGGACAACTCTCTGACAGGAAATTGGTAAAAATTGAAACCTAAAGAAGGAGGTTGAGACGACCTGATCCATTGTCTATAGATGTGTGGGGAGGAGGCCTAGGAGCCACCAAAGGCCAAGCAAGGCCCTCTGTGGGCGTGGCAGTGGGGAGCACGTAGAGGAGTGGGTCAGTACTCTGATATATCAGAGTTTCTCAGCCTTAGCACTGCTGTCATTTTGAACCAGATCATTCCTTGTGGGGCCGTCCTTTGCTCTGTAGAATCTGAGCAGCAGCCCTGGCCCCTACCCACCAGAGGTCAGAAGCAGCCCCATCCCCAGCCCAGATTTGGGAGGAGCAGAAATCTCCAGACATTTCCAGATGTGCTGAGGAGAGGGAGCAGAATCCTCCCTGTTTGCAAACCCCAGAAAGAGACTTAGATTAGATTCCAATTTTTGCTACTTATTAGCTGTGTGGCCTCAGCCTGTTAGTCAACCTCTCAAACTTCAATATCCTCATTCCTAAAAAGAAAGCAGTAAGCATATGTGATTTTGTCTGCCAAGAACCCCCTCAGTCCAGTTCAGTTCAGTCTCTCAGTCGTGTCCCACTCTTTGCAATCCCATGGACTGCAGCACACCAGGCCTCCCTGTCCATCACCAACTCCTGGAGCTTACTCAAACTCATGTCCATTGAGTCGGTGATGCCATCCAACCATCTATCCTCCGTCGTCCCCTTCTCCTCCCACCTTCAATCTTTCCCAGCATCAGGGCCTTTTCCAATGAGTCAGCTCTTCACATCAGGTGGCCAAAGTATTGGAGTTTCAGCTTCAACATCAGTCTTTCCAATGGATATTCAGGACTGATTTCCTTTAGGATGGACTAGCTGTCCAAGGGACTCTCAAGAATCTTCTCCAACACCACAGTTCAAAAGCATCAATTCTTTGGTGCTCAGCTTTCTTTATAGTCCAAATTTCACACCCATACGTGACTACTGGAAAAACCATAGCTTTGACTAGATGGACCTTTGTCGGCAAAGCAATGTCTCTGCTTTTTAATATGCTGTCTTGGTTGGCAATACCCACTCCAGTGTTCTTGCCTGGAGAATCCCAGGGACGGCGGAGCCTGGTGGGCTGCTGTCTATGGGGTCGCACAGAGTCGGACACGACTGAAGCGACTTAGCAGCAGCAGCAACAGCAGGTTGGCAACAGCTTTCCTTCCAAGGAGCAAGCATCTTTTAATTTCATGGCTGCAGTCATCATCTGTAGTGATTTGGGAGCCCCCCATAATAAGGTCTCTCACTGTTTCCCCATCTATTTGCCATGAAGTGATTGGACCAGATGCCATGATCTTAGTTTTTGGAATGTTGAGTTTTAAGCCAGCTTTTTCACCCTCCTCTTTCACTTTCATCAAGAGGTTCTTTAGTTCTTTTTTGCTTTCTGCCATAATGGTGGTGTCTTCTGCATATCTGAGGTTTTTGATATTTCTCCTGGCAATCTTGCTTCCAGCTTGTGCTTCATCCAGTCCAGAACCCCCTACTCTTGGGACTTCCTCTTCCTTCTGCTCCACCATTTGGTCCCAGTTGGGGTGGTCACATTCCTATCAACTACAGGACACCACTGCCCACTCCCAGAATGGGCAGCTGATCTAAGCTGGGCCCACTTGAGCCTGTCTACAAAACCAAGAAAGAGAGTTAGTCCATCTCTGGTGGAGGAAAGCCAAAGATATGAAACTCCTAAATGACTGGAAGCCTCACAGTGCGTGGAAGAGGCCGATTTGCAGAGAGAGAATCCGGAGACAATGAGAAGGCAAAGTGAGGCCAACCCAAACTCCCCATATTCGCCTCAGCCAGTGTGGCTTTGGCTTATGACACCCCAAGCATTTTCATCAACAAAAAGCTATCAGTGTCTATCTCCTAGTGTTGTCTTGAAGATGGTCTGTGATGATGCAAAGCACACAGAGCCTGACCTGGTCTGTGCTCTACATAGAGTCATTGCCATGGTTAAGATCATTGGTATCATTCTTCTTCTTGTGAGCTTGTCATTCCAGAAACTGAACAGCCTGTAGTTTCAACTGTGCTATTCTATGCCTGTGTACCTTACACCCGCCACACCTCTCCCACTCCCGTCCTCCCTCATGTACTCCTATTCTGCCTACAAAACCTTCTTGAGGCCACTCTCTAAAGCCCTTCAGTAAGAGACAGTCACTTCCCTCTTCACACTCCATTTGTCTCTCTCAATTGTACACTGATGTACGTATCTAGCTAAGTGACTGTCTTCCCAGCTGACTGCAGGGAACCCCATGTTTCTATTTCTCTTCTTAGCTTGAATCCTCAGCATCCAGGACAGCACTGGGTCCCAGAGTGCTCTCCTTCACCCATCAGCATTCTGTGCCTTGAGAAGAGGACCTGCGGAAACAGAAGGGCGGGCCTGCTGAAAGCTCCTCAGTCCTCATGTTCCCTGCCTGATGAAGAAAGCACTAGCAGATGGGAAACAGTGTGCTTGGAGCCTCCTAAAATTAGTGTCCAAAAAGCCAGGAAGGTTGCCTCCAGCTCTGAGCAAAGACCAGCAGATTCGAAGCCTGTGAGACATAATGAGCTGGAATGAAGTGAGCCTAGAATGTGTCTGTCTGTGTGTGAGAAGACCTAATGCCACCTCCAGCCAAGCAAGGCCCTTTCTCCTGCCTTTTGCTCCCAGGCTCTGAGCCCCTGTGATGGATGTGTCCACATCCTCACAGTTATGCAATGGGAGGGAAGTCTCAGCAAGATCGTGTGTACCCAGCTGGCACTGCCTGGTGTCATTAAGGCCATGCAACTCACTTGCCTAGCTCTAACTCCATCGTCAGCAAGGACGCTCCCATGGAGTGTCCCTACAGAGCAGGAAACACTATCCAGCTGATACAAATTTTTAAGTATTGTTAGAAGTTCAACACACCTGGCATGCCCAGTGTTTCTTTACAGAAGAAAGCTGTGCCAAGTTGATCTGTCCACACATGGCTTAGGCCACATGTTTGAGTAAAACCAGCTACCTTGGCCTCTAGTAATTGAATCGATTACCAATGTCCCAACAAAGACACCCGCTTAAAGGCATCATTCTGGCCTCTTGTTATGAGATGGCCCATGTGAAACTCCGCCCAGTGCAAAATCTGGATATAGAAAATGGTGGTGAGGTCTGTGGATCACATTTTTTCTTGGAGTGAAGATGTAATGAACAGAGGGAACCTGCATTCCTATGTGATGAGATGCCCTTGTTCCTAACACAGCCCTTGTCCCTAACACATGCCCTTGAGCCTAACACGCAGCTTGGAAATTATATTTTAGAGTGTGGTTAATGGTCAATTTTGCTGAGGCTGACCAAGCCTGGATTCTAGAAAACTGAAGGCTAGATTCTGAGTCATGGCAAGTCCTTGCCTCTGTAGCTCAAACACCTCTAACTTCAGTTATACTGACTAGATTTGAAATAATTTTCACGTGCTAATTAACACCCTGTATAGGGATTTCCCTATAGCTCAGATGGTAAGGAATCTGCCTGCAATGCAGGAGACCTGGGTTCAGTCCCTGGGTCAGGAAGATCCCCTAGAGAAGGAAATGACAATCCCCTCCAGTATTCTTGCTTGGAGAATTGCATAGACAAGGAGCCTGGTGGCTACAGTCTATGGGGTCCCAAAGAGTAGGATATGACTTAAGTGACTAATACACAATTAACACCCAGATTTCTATTCCTCACCCTTTAGTAAGATACAGGAAATGGACATCTTTTCTCTACTCTGGTTGAAAGGCTATTAGGGATCTGCTTTATTGGATTCTTTCATTGAACTTCAAACTCATACATCTTTTGGAGTCTGGAAGCAATAGAAGGTGGCTACCCTGGGTTTCTCACTTTCGCAAGAAAAGTGTGAAAAAAGAAAAGGACACATGTGTTTGGATTAGAAGAAGCATCTAACATCACGGGCCAAATAAACAGATATGTAGATCCACAAATGGAACACCCCTGCAAAGGAACAGAAAATGCAAAAATGCCCCAGTTAACAAGTTCTCAGATTTGTTTCAGTCAGTCAGTCAGTTCAGTCGCTCAGTCATGTCTGATTCTTTGCGACCTCATGGACTACAGCCTGTCCATCATCAACTTCCAGAGTTTACTCAAACTCATGTCCATTGAGTCGGTGATGCCATCCAACCATCTCATCCTCTGTTGTCCCCTTCTCCTCCTGTCCTCAATCTTTCCCAGCATCAGGGTCTTTTCAAATGAGTCAGCTCTTCGCATCAGGTGGCCAAAGTATTGGAGTTTCAGCTTCAGCATCAGTTCTTCCAATGAATATTCAGGACTGATTTCCTTTAGGATGGACTGATTGGATCTCCTTGCAGTCCAAGGGACTCTCAAGAATCTTCTTCAACACCACAGTTCAAAAGCATCAATTCTTCCCTGTTCAGCTTTCTTTATTATAGTCCAAATCTCACATCCATACATGACTACTGGAAAAACCATAGCTTTGACTAGACGGACATTGGTTGGCAAAGTAATGTCTCTGCTTTTTAATATGCTGTCTAGGTTGGTCATAGCTTTTCTTCCAAGGAGAAGCATCTTTTAATTTCATGGCTGCAGTCAACATCTGCAGTGATTTTGGAGTCCCAAAAAATAAAGTCTCTCACTGTTTCCATCTATTTGCCATAAAGTGATGGGACCGGATGCCTTGATCTTAGTTTTCTGAATGTTGAGTTTTAAGCCAACTTTTTCACTCTCCTCTTTCACTTTCATCAAGAGACTGTTTAGTTCTTTCCTTTCTGCGATAAGGGTGGTGTCATCTGCATATCTGAGGTTATTGATATTTCTCCCAGGAATCTTGTGCTTCATCCAGCCTGGCATTTCTCATGATGTACTCTGCCTATAAGTTAAATAAGCAGGGTGACAATATACAGCCCTTCCAAGCACCTTCACATGCATTCTCATTTAATCCCCCTAGTGATTCTGTGAGCTTTAGTTTTTATTTCACACAAAGAAAATGGAGATCAGAGAGGTTATCCAAGGTCACAGGCAGAAGAAGAATTTGAACCAGAGGGAAGCCCAGTGAGTTTACTGGATGGATGACTGTCATTCTTTTCCTGCATGGAGGTTAAGAACACATGCTTTGGAGTCAAGCAGAGCTGTTTTCAACTCACAGGTTTTCCATGTCCCAACTAGACATAGGACCAAGGCAAGTCACTACCTTCTCCAAGCTTCACTGTTCTCATCTGTAAAATGGGGGTGACAGTGCTCCACACCCTATGCTGATGTTACAAGCAAAAAATGAGATAATATATGAAAAGTGTCTAATGCCGTGCCAGAACACAGTTAAGCACACAATAAATGTGACTTTTCCTCCTTCATGTTGTTCTAATTACTACTTTATTAGGAGATACCGAGGTATGTCTCACCCCAAACTCTGTACTTATTCTACTGTAACACACTATATTTTTTTCTCTCCTTTTCAACATACTATAGATCTGTTCTTTCCTTCTCGTCAACACAATTTTTCTTCGCTTTCCTCTGGATTGCAATAAACCACACCTACCTGCTTACCACATCTACTGCTTTTTGTTTGTTTGTTTGTTTTAGAAATTAATATTAAGGAATTAAAGATAGTTTAAACAAAATCCCATGTATTTGGAAATTAAACATCCACTTATCAATGATGGGTGTATCTAAGATGGCTTACCACCTCTTACAGGTATCTGTCTGTCCTAGTCCTTATCATTTCATTCAGTAAACACCCCCAGAACCCAGATCTAGGGTAGGAAGCCCAGCCCTGGTCCTTCACATGAGTCATCCTTTGGACAAGAACTTAGCCTGCTAAACATGTGTTTACTTTTGGTTTGCATCTTCCTGCACCAAGTGAATGGATTTGAGGGTCTCTAATAGTTAAGCTTCTGTTAGGTCCATACCATTTCTGTCCTTTATCGAGCCCATCTTTGCATGAAATGTTCCCTTGGTGTCTCTAATTTTCTTGAAGAGATCTCTAGTCTTTCCCATTCTGTTGTTTTCCTCTATTTCTTTGCACTGATCGCTGAGGAAGGCTTTCTTATCTCTCCGTGATATTCTTCGGAACTCTGCATTCAGATGCCTATATCTTTCCTTTTCTCCTTTATTTTTTGCCTCTCTTCTTTTCATAGCTATTTGTAAGGCCTCCCCAGACAGCCATTTTGCTTTTTTGCATTTCTTTTCCATGGGGATGGTCTTCATCCCTGTCTCCTGTACAGTGTCATGAACCTCATTCCATAGTTCATCAGGTGCTCTATCTATCAGATCTAGGCCCTTAAATCTATTTCTCATTTCCACTGTATAATCATAAGGGATTTGATTTAGTTCATACCTGAATGGTCTAGCAGTTTTCCCTACTTTCTTCAATTTAAGTCTGAATTTGGTAATAAGGAGTTCATGATCTGAGCCACAGTCAGCTCCTGGTCTTGTTTTTGTTGATTGTATAGAGCTTCTCCATCTTTGGCTGCAAAGAATATAATCAATCTGATTTCGGTGTTGACCATCTGGTGATGTCCATGTGTAGAATCTTCTCTTGTTTTGTTGGAAGAGGGTGTTTGCTATGACCAGTGCATTTTCTTTGCAAAACTCTATTAGTCTTTGCCCTGCTTCATTCTGCATTCCAAGGCCAAATTTTCCTGTTATTCTAGGTGTTTCTTGACTTCCTACTTTTGCATTCCAGTCCCCTATAATGAAAAGGACATCTTTTTTGGGTGTTAGTTCTAAAAGGTCTTGTAGGTCTTCATAGAACCATTCAACTTCAGCTTCTTCAACATTACTGGCTAGGGCATAGACTTGGATTACTGTGATATTGAATGGTTTGCCTTGGAAACGAACACAGATCATTCTGTCATTTTTGAGATTGCATCCAAGTACTGCATTTCGGACTCTTCTGTTGACCATGATGGCTACTCCATTTCTTCTGAGGGATTCCTGCCTGCAGTAGTAGATATAATGGTCATCTGAGTGCTCGCTTCGGCAGCACATATACTAAAATTGGAACGATACAGAGAAGATTAGCATGGCCCCTGCGCAAGGATGACACGCAAATTCGTGAAGCGTTCCATATTTTTAAAAACTCTCCAGAAAGCAGGAATAGAAGGAACATACCTCAACATAATAAAAGCTATATATGACAAACCCACAGCAAACATTATCCTTAATGGTGAAAAATTGAAAGCATTTCCCCTAAAGTCAGGAACAAGACAAGGGTGTCCACTTTCACCGCTACTATTTAACATAGTTCTGGAAGTTTTGGCCACAGCAATCAGAGCAGAAAAAGAAATAAAAGGAATCCAAATTGGAAAAGAAGAAGTAAAACTCTCACTGTTTGCAGATGACATGATCCTCTACATGGAAAACCCTAAAGACTCCACCAGAAAATTACTAGAGCTCATCAATGAATATAGTAAAGTTGCAGGATATAAAATCAACACACAGAAATCCCTTGCATTCCTATACACTAATAATGAGAAAGTAGAAAAAGAAATTAAAGAAACAATTCCATTCACCATTGCAACAAAAAGAATAAAATACTTAGGAATATATCTACCCAAAGAAACTAAAGACCTATATATAGAAAACTATAAAACACTGATGAAAGAAATCAAAGAGGACACTAATAGATGGAGAAATATACCATGTTCATGGGTTGGAAGAATCAATATAGTGAAAATGAGTATACTACCCAAAGCAATTTACAAATTCAACGCAATCCCTATCAAGCTACCAGCCATATTTTTCACAGAACTAGAACAAATAATTTCAAGATTTGTATGGAAATACAAAAAACCTCGAATAGCCAAAGCAATCTTGAGAAAGAAGAATGGAACTGGAGGAATCAACTTGCCTGACTTCAGGCTCTACTACAAAGCCACAGTCATCAAAACAGTATGGTACTGGCACAAAGACAGACATATAGATCAATGGAACAAAATAGAAAGCCCAGAGATAAATCCACACACATATGGACACCTTATCTTTGACAAAGGAGGCAAGAATATACAATGGAGTAAAGACAATCTCTTTAACAAGTGGTGCTGGGAAAACTGGTCAACCACTTGTAAAAGAATGAAACTAGATCACTTTCTAACACCGCACACAAAAATAAACTCAAAATGGATTAAAGATCTAAATGTAAGACCAGAAACTATAAAACTCCTAGAGGAGAATATAGGCAAAACACTCTCAGACATAAATCACAGCAGGATCCTCTATGATCCACCTCCCAGAATTCTGGAAATAAAAGCAAAAATAAACAAATGGGATCTAATTAAAATTAAAAGCTTCTTCACAACAAAGGAAAATATACGCAAGGTGAAAAGACAGCCTTCTGAATGGGAGAAAATAATAGCAAATGAAGCAACTGACAAACAACTAATCTCAAAAATATACAAGCAACTTATGCAGCTCAATTCCAGAAAAATAAACGACCCAATCAAAAAATGGGCCAAAGATCTAAATAGACATTTCTCCAAAGAAGACATACGGATGGCTAACAAACACATGAAAAGATGCTCAACATCACTCATTATCAGAGAAATGCAAATCAAAACCACAATGAGGTACCACTTCACACCAGTCAGAATGGCTGCGATCCAAAAATCTGCAAGCAATAAATGCTGGAGAGGGTGTGGAGAAAAGGGAACCCTCCTACACTGTTGGTGGGAATGCAAACTAGTACAGCCACTATGGAGAACAGTGTGGAGATTCCTTAAAAAATTGCAAATAGAACTACCTTATGACCCAGCAATCCCACTGCTGGGTATACACACCGAGGAAACCAGAATTGAAAGAGACACATGTACCCCAATGTTCATCGCAGCACTGTTTATAATAGCCAGGACATGGAAACAACCTAGATGTCCATCAGCAGATGAATGGATAAGAAAGCTTTGGTACATGTACACAATGGAATATTACTCAGCCGTTAAAAAGAATTCATTTGAATCAGTTCTGATGAGATGGATGAAACTGGAGCCGATTATACAGAGTGAAGTAAGCCAGAAAGAAAAACACCAATACAGTATACTAACACATATATATGGAATTTAGAAAGATGGCAATGACGACCCTGTATGCAAGACAGGAAAAAAGACACAGCTGTGTATAACAGACTTTTGGACTCAGAGAGAGAGGGAGAGGGCGGGATGATTTGGGAGAATGGCATTCTATCATGTATACTATCATGTAAGAATTGAATCGCCAGTCTATGTCTGACGCAGGATACAGCATGCTTGGGGCTGGTGCATGGGGATCACCCACAGAGATGTTATGGGGAGGGAGGTGGGAGGGGGTTTCATGTTTGGGAACACATGTAAGAATTAAAGATTTTAAAATTTAAAAAAATAAATAAATAAATAAAGTGTAGTTGATTTACAAAAAAAATAAAATAAAATAAAAAAATAAAATATTAAAAAAAAAAATAATAATGGTCATCTGAGTTAAATTCACCCATTCCAGTCCATTTTAGTTCTCTGATTCTTAGAATGTCGACATTCACTCTTGCCATCTCCTGTTTGACCACTTCCAATTTGCCTTGATTCATGGACCTAACATTCCAGGTTCCTATGCAATATTGCTCTTTATAGCATCGGACCTTGCTTCTATCACCAGTCACATCCACAGCTGGGTATTGTTTTTGCTTTGGCTCCATCCCTTCATTCTTTCTGGGGTTATTTATCCAGTGATCTCCAGTAGCATGTTGGGCACCTACTGACCTGGGGAGTTCCTCTTTCAGTATCCTATCATTTTGCCTTTTCATACTGTTCATCAAGTTCTCAAGGCAAGAATACTGAAGTGGTTTGCCATTCCCTTCTCCAGTGGACCACATTCTGTCAGACCTCTCCACCATGATCCGCCCATCTTGGGTGGCCCTGCGGGCATGGCTTAGTTTCAATGAGTTAGACAAGGCTGTGGTCCTAGTGTGATTAGATTGACTAGTTTTCTGTGAGTATGGTTTCAGTGTGTCTGCCCTCTGATGCCCTCTTGCAACACCTACCATCTTCTTACTTGGGTTTGGGGTATCTCTTCACGGCTGCTCCAGCAAAGCACAGCTGCTGCTCCTTACCTTGGACGAGGGGTATCTCCTCACCGCCGCCCTTCCTGACCTTCAATGTGGGATGGCTCCTGTAGGCCCTCCTGTGCCCGTGAAGCCATCGCTCCCTCAATCTTTCCCAGCATCAGGGTCTCCTCCAATGTCGTCTCTCTGTATTGGGTGGCCAAAGTATTGGAGGGTCAGCGTCAGTCTTTCCAATGAATATTCAGGGTTGATTTCCTCTAGGATTGACTGGTTTCATGTCTATTTTTGGCAAGAGTCGAAATGTGAGGAAACTGCAGTGGCTCCTCACCCTCCAGCCATCCCAGCTCCTGGCCTCCAAATCCATGCAAAGATGTGCTCGATAAAGGACAGAAATGGTATGGACCTAACAGAAGCAGAAGATATTAAAAAGAGGTGGCAAGAATACACAGAAGAACTGTACAAAAAGGATCTTCACTACCCAGATAATCACAATGGTATGATCACTCATCTAGAGCCAGACATCCTGGAATGTGAAGTCAAGTGGACCTTAGAAAGCATCACAACAAACAAAGCTAGTGGAGGTGATGGCATTCCAGTTGAGCTCTTTCAAATCCTGAAAGATGATGCTCTGAAAGTGCTGTACTCAATATGCCAGCAAATTTGGAAAACTCAGCAGTGGCCACAGGACTGGAAAAGGTTAGTTTTCATTCCAATCCCAGAGAAAGGCAATGCCAAAGAATGCTCAAACTACCGCACAATTGCACCCATCTCACATGCTAGTAAAGTAATGCTCAAAATTCTCCAAGCCAGGCTTCAGCAATACTTGAACTGTGAACTCCCTGATGTTCAAGCTGGTTTTAGAAAAGGCAGAGGAACCAGAGATCAAATTGCCAACATTTGCTAGATCACGGAAAAAGCAAAAGAGTTCCAGAAAAACATCTATTTCTGCTTTTTTGACTATGCCAAAGCCTTTGACTGTGTGGATCACAATAAACTGTAGGAAATTCTGAAAGAGATGGGAATACAAGACCACCTAACCTGCCTCTTGAGAAATCTGTATGCAGGTCAGGAAGCAACAGTTAGAACTGGACATGGAACAACAGACTGGTTCCAAATAGGAAAAGGAGTATGTCAAGGCTGTATATTGTCACCCTGCTTATTTAACTTATATGCAGAGTACATCATGAGAAAAGCTGGACTGGAAGAAGCACAAGCTGGAATCAAGATTGCTGGGAGAAATATCAATCACCTCAGATATGCAGATGACACCACCCTTATGGCAGAAAGTGAAGAGGAACTAAAAAGCCTCTTGATGAAAGTGAAAGAGGAGAGTGAAAAAGTTGACTTAAAGCTCAACATTCAGAAAACAAAGATCATGGCATCTGGTCCCATCACTTCATGGGAAATAGATGGGGAAACAGTGGAAACAGTGTCTGACTTTATTTTCTGGGGCTCTAAAATCACTGCAGGTGGTGACTGCAGCCATGAAATTAATAGACGCTTACTCCTTGGAAGAAAAGTTATGACCAACCTAGATAGCATATTCAAAAGCAGAGACATTACTTTGCCGACTAAGGTCCATCTAGTCAAGGCTATGGTTTTTCCAGTGGTCATGTATGGATGTGAGAGTTGGACTGTGAAGAAGGGTAAGCACCGAAGAATTGATGCATTTGAACTGTGGTGTTGAAGAAGATTCTTGAGAGTCCCTTGGACTGTAAGGAGATCCAACCAATCCATTCTAAAGGAGATCAGTCCTGGGATTTCTTTGGAAGGACTGATGCTAAAGCTGAAACTCCAGTACTTTGGCCACCTCATGTGAAGAGTTGACTCATTGGAAAAGACTCTGATGCTGGGAGGGACTGGGGGCAGGAGGAGAAGGGGATGACCGAGGATGAGATGGCTGGATGACATCACTGACTTGATGGACGTGAATCTGAGTGAACTCCAGGAGCTGGTGATGGACAGGGAGGCCTGGTGTGCTGCGATTCACGGGGTCGCAAAGAGTCGGACACGACTGAGTGATTGAACTGAACTGAACTGAGTAGTTAAGCTAATTAAATATAATTTTCCTATCTTTGGTGTTTTAGCCAGAATAGAGGTTTCAGGAAGGAGAGAGGGAAAGCTGGGTGAGGCGTATCCAGCTCAACGCCCATGTGATGTCTTTTACTTCTGAATTAATTTCCTGGATAAAGTGCCCTTTCTGGCAGCAAGATAAACAGGTTCATCTAGAGGTTTGGCTCGCTGGCACATAAAGCCTTTTATAACCTCAGTGGCTGCTTCTCAGCACCATAGGCTTCCAGCCACTGGTAGGGTACAGTGGCAGGCATTGTGTGCTCAAAAGCTTTCACACCCACTGGGAACCTGAAACACAGATGATGCTTACTCTGCAAAGACCTTTCTGCAGACCTGCAGGGCAGTGCCACGGCGGCAGTATCAAATATGCCCCCACTAGGCTGCAAGAAAGACTTCCTCACTTAGTCTCACCCAAGTTCTGAAATGACAGGCCAGGTGCAAACCCCTGGCTGGACAGAACGCTGATTCCCAAACCATCAGGGCAGAGCAGGGCTGTGCTGACAGCTTTTAAGAGGTTGTCTGAGAAACCTTTCTTCCAAGGTCATTTCTATTTTTAGGACAGTTCCATACTCCAGGAACCTCTGCTATCCTTCCCTACTTGAAGAGACAACTAAAGAGTTTCCACTGACCTGTTAAATGTTCTCCTTACAGAATTTATTTGTTTGGATGTATGCAACAGAGGTTTAGCTTTGACCTTTTTATCCCCCAAGCACATGCGGGTTAGGACAGGAGGGCTGAAAATATTCACATTTGTAACAAAAAGCATTCAATAGACTTGATTATTTACTCTTAGACATAAAAAGCAAATTAGCCATCCCTCTGCCTCTAGGCTCTTATTTACCTTAACATGGATAGCTTTGTAGAAGTTCTTGTAGTGTAACAAACCAAATGAGCCATCCAAAGTGAGCCATCCATTTTAGCCTTGAACGTGAATGAACTTTGTTTGGCTGCTTGATACGAATCAGAGCCCAGGAAACTTAGAAAAAGCATTATTCTGTTCTTGGAAATAAAGTGTCCATTTTCCCTCAAGGATCAAAGTTTTTGATCACTCACAAATATACAGTCAAATAATTTTCAATAAACCTACCAAAGCCACTCAAAGGGGAAGTAAAAGTCTTTCCAATAGTTGCTGCTAGAACAATCAAATATTCCCATGAGAAAAAAACAAAAAAGCAAAAAAACAGAGCCTCAACCTCTATCTCAGTGCTATCCACAAAATTTAATTTGAGATGGGTCACTGACTTACAAGGAAAAGCTTAAACTATAAAAGGTTTAGAAGAAAATATCTCCAAAACTCAGGATTCTTAGTTCACCAAAAGTAATAGCCATGAAAATATTTTTAATAAGTTGAACTTCATTAAAGTTCCGTGAGTCCATGAATTTTTGCTTATGGAAAGGCAATGTTAAGAAAATTAATAGGAAAGCCACAGAGTGGACAAAAACACACGTATCTGCCAAAGGACCTGTTATCCAAAGTATATAAAGAACTCCTAAAATTCAATCATAAAAAAGACAAACAACCCAATTTTAAATTGGGCAAGGGATTTGGGCAGTTTGCACAGAAAAATATACAAATGATTGAAATGCACATAAAAAAGTGCTTAACATTGTCATCATGAAAATTCAAATTAAAAGCACAATGAGACATTCATTCACTTTAATGGCTAAATATTTTAAAATTGACAGAGGTAAATGTCAGTAAGAATTCAGAGCAGTCAGGATTCTCAACTGCTGCTGGAAATGCAGAATAAGTCACCTACTTCAGGAAGTTGTTTGGCAGTTTCTCATGAGGTAAAACATGTACCCTTCCAATGAAACAAATTACACTCCTATATTTATATCCAAAATAAATTAAAACACATTCACAAGTTGTCAATTTCCTTTCTCCATATCTTGACCAATGTCATTCCTTTCTAGAATTCCCTTTTTCCTACCCGTATCCCTGATTTCCACATGTACAAATACTACGCATTCTTTTTATTTATTTATTTATTTTTGATGTGGACCATTTTTAAAGTTGGTCTTTCCGGTGGCTCAGATGGTAAAGATCCCTAAGTTGGAAAGGTCCTCTGGAGGAGGGCATGGCAGCCCACTCCAGTATTCTTGCCTGGAGAATCCCATGGACAGAGAAGCCTGGTGGGCTACAGTCCATGGGGTCGCAGAGAGTTGGACACAACTGAGCAACAAAGCACAGCACAGCACGTTTTTAAAGTCTTTACTGAATTTGTTACAATATTGCTTCTGTTTCACAGTTTTGGTTTTTTCTGCCACAAGGCATGTGGAATCTTAGCTCCCTGATTAGGGACTGAACCCACACCTCCTTGATCACCAGGGAAGTCCCCAAATACTATGCATTCTTAATGTATTGTTTTGAGAAAGCTTGCTGCAAGTTCCCTTATCTTTATTCTCCAGACCTCTCTTGTACTCTTTGTGTGTTTCTCACGTGCGTGTGTGCTAAGTTGCTTCAGTTCTGTCCGACTTTTTCTGACCCTATGGACCATAAACCATCAGGCTCCTCTATCCATGGGATTCTCCAGGCAAGAATACTAGAGTGGGTTATTATGCCCTCCGCAAGGAGATTTTCCCAACCCAGGAGTCAAAGCCGCATCCCTCATGTCTCCTGCATTGGTAGTTGGATTCTTTACCAGTAGCGTCACCTGGGAAGCACGTGTCTCTCACACACCATTGCTTTTCACATTGCTTACATATGGCATATCACCAGCCAGTCTCTAAGCTTCCACCTGACCTGATCCCTCTGGACTGACACCTTTGCCTGGCAACCAGAGCTTTACACAAGCTGTTTTGAACTAGTACTGAATGAATGACTGAGTGGACATATAATCATCCAACGACACACTGGACTAATGGTCAAAAGATCTTGATATAATGATGTTTGATAAGTTCTCTAATCTTAGCCTTTATTTAAGATAAAATAACTGTGGTAGACTCTTACTTTGGGGACCTCCTAATGAACTATGCCACCCAACTTCCACCCCCCTGTATAGTCCCTCCTCACTTCCTTGAGATTTGACTACCAGTCTGACTTTGACCACTGGAACATTAGCAAGCAAAATCTTAACAAGTGCTGCAGACTGAGGCTTATTTTAGACGGCTGGCTCTTGGCAGCCCTGAGCTGTCACATAAGAAGGCAGACTACACAGCTGGAGAGACCACACAAAGGCCACATGCCAGCAGACAAGCCTTAACACCTCATGTGGAGGAAGAGAAGGCTGGCCATTGCAGTGCCCCAGCCGAGTCTAGGCCAGATTGCATGATGAGGAGAAGAAACAAAACAGCTGTTCTTTGAAGCCAGTAGATTTTTGAGGGATTGTTTGGAGATGTCATCTCTATCTACCTATTTTTGCTCCTTTAAAACTATATTGTAATGTGCATATATGCCAGGCTCTAAACTTTTTTGAGGGTTAGAACTATGTCTTATCCATCTTTTCCTCCTCAGTTCTAGTATAGGTCCCTGGCATACAGCTGGTGCTCGATACATATATGTGACATTAGCTTAAAGCCTGATGTTTTCAGAATTTGGTTGAAGTCTGAAACACTCTAGCACTGTCTCACCTACCTTTCCTCATAATTTTCAAATGAGGAAAAATGTAGAGGTCACTTGATCATATGCCCAATGAGGAGGAATCTGTGGCTCAGAGAGGGAAAGGCACTCACCAGAAGCCACCCTGCCAAGGGCCCCCTCCACCTGGTCTCCTGTCTTCCAAATGCCATCGGGGGCTCCAGGAAAGAGCCACCAAGAATTTCCACCCCCCAGAGGTAGTCTTTAAAAAAACAAAAACAAAAACTTTTTATTTGGTGTTGGGGAATAGCTGATTAACAATGTTGTGATAGTTTCAGGTGACTAGTGAAGGGACTCAGCCATACACTTAGGTATGTATATCCATTCTCCAGCAAACTCCCCTCCCGTCCAGGCTGCCACATAACATTGAGCAGAGTTCCCTGTGCTGTACAGGAGGTCCTTGTTGGTTATCCATTTTAAATATAGCAATCACTGCCCACTCTTAGCCAGAGGTAGTGTTTACAAAGGCCTTTCTGTCTTATTGTAAGATTGTATTAATTTGTGCCCATTCACTCTTGCAGACCTTTCCGGAGATGACAGTACCCCAGTCTTAGCGAGGAGATATGGGAAGGGAGGGTGAGGAAGACCCAGATGTCTGGTGTTGGAGGGGAGGGGCTCCCCAGGCCTGGATGCCCGCGCTACCAGCCAAGCCATACCCGGCTTCACGCAGTGCTCAGCGATCACCACTGGCAGCAAACTGGCCAAGCACGAACCTGCAGCTGCTGTGGTGGCCTCGAACAGTTATATTACTTTGGGGAAAATTTTACAAAATCATTTTAAATACCATGCAGACTTTGTAACCCAGACACAGTTATCTGCGTTCTTTTAGAGCAAATATTCCTGAAATACTATTCAGTGTGTATCTCTCCTGCCCTCACTCAACTTTAGGCCAGAGTGTATCCCTATTAACATTGCCTTGAAAGCTCTGGAAACAGTTCGCAGCGCTCCTCTGTGGTCTCCTCTGGTTTTTATTATGTCTCATTTGAACTTCTAGCAAGTCCTTATTTTTCTGAGGTTGTGGGAGCGGGGCAAGAGAAAGGGCGCTAAACTTGGCTTGGGCCGGGGGTAATATTTATGAGTATCCTCGATTGGAAGCAGTCATTGCCCAACTTGGTTGCTCCCTAATCACTCTGGGAGTGATTTTCCAAATGCCCTAAATTATCCCCAGGTGGAAAACTAAAGAGATAAACTTCTCATTCATCTTCTTACTGTGAAGAAGTTCGGTCCTCAGCGCAGGCCCACGGCCCCGCGGGGACCTGGCGTCCCGACGCCCTTCGCCTCCCGCCGGCACCACAAGGCTCCGGAAAGTCGGCGCGCGCGGCAACGTTACACTCGCGGCGGGGGCGGAGCCTCGGCGGGGGCGGAGCCCGATGGGGCGGGGCCTCAGTGGGAGGGGCCGCGGCCCCGCCCCCGAACGCCGCTGGGCGCGCGGGGCGGGCACTGACGTCACTCCCGGCCGGCCGCGGCACATGGGCGGCCGGCTGCGCTGGGCCGGGCGCTGCGGGGCCGCCGGCGCGGGGGGCAGCGGCCGCGGCGCGGGAGGGGCGGGGCGGGGCGCGCGGCCTCGCGCTCGCGCTCGCGCCGGGGCGGTGCGGGCTCTCCGCCTTCTGCAGCGCTCTGCATGTTTTTCCTTCCTTTTTCGCAATTTTGAGCGTTGTGCATGACGAGAGGTTCGAGGCAGGTGAGAGCATCCCGCCCGCCGCGGAGGAGCCCGCGGGCACTCGGCGCGCTCCCCGGGGGTCGTCTGCGCTGGGAGCCCGAAAGTTCTTTTGGTTTTGTGTTTTTATGCAGATGTATTTATAAAGACATAAGTAATCTTTTTTTCTTTTTCTCCTCTTGTCTCCACCGCCTTAAAAGCTAGTACTTTTGGCAAAGGACGGAGGAAAAAGCTCCGCAACATTTTGGGGGGAGGTTGGAGTTTTTTTATTTTTTTGTTTTTTTTTTTTAAGAAAAAAAAAAATTGAGTGCATCGCGATGGAGAAAATGTCCCGACCGCTTCCCCTGAACCCCACCTTTATCCCGCCTCCCTACGGCGTGCTCAGGTCCTTGCTGGAGAACCCGCTGAAGCTCCCCCTTCATCACGAAGACGGTGAGCGCTGCCCTGCTGGCTGCCCCGCTGGGGCCCCACTCCCGGGCCGGGTACCCCCGGAGCATCCCCCGCTCCCCCACTCCCGGCACCCCGGCCCCGCTTGAATGAAATTGAGGCTCTCACCTATCGCCCCACCCTTTCTCCCCCCCCCCCCCAAAAGGGAGGGGACGTTTCTGTCGAGGGGATATTCCGTGTTGCTAGTTGAGCGCTGGGGCCCAGGCCGGGCCTTGCGGGTCCTCTCGGGCGGCTCAGGTGGGAGACAGAAGTTGACAGGTCGGCGTCCCCGAGGTCCAGGTGCACCCACACGCGGAACGAAAGCCCCAGCGCCGGGGCGAGGGGCGCCCCGCGCGCCCGGGAGTGAACCCCAGGGCCGGGCTCCAAGCGGGCGGGGGCTTGAGTCAGGGGTCGCACCGCGGAGCCGGGGTATTTGCGATAGTGCTGATCACAGCTCTTAGTTTTAGCGTTTGGAGCTCCCGAGGCGCCGGCGGAGACGCGCGTTGTCCCGGGCTGGGTGCTTCAGACCGGGAGATGGGGGCTGGGATGGGCTGGAGGAGTGGTCCCTGGGCGGGGTGCCGCGCACACCCCCCGCGCGGCCCCCTTCGCCGCTCACTTTCTTGGTAGGAAGGGAGAGCGGGGCAGGCTCACGTGTAACCGCACCGGAGCCTCCTCTGGCCTGAGCCCTTTCTGGGTAAGTCCCAAACCTTCCCGAGCAACCCTGGCTGGGGCAGGCCCGGAGGGGTCCTGCGTGGAGGCGCCGGATCCAGTTGGTGCCGCCAGGGATTTGTCGTTTGGGCTGGCGGGTTTCCTGCCATAGGTATCCCAGGAGCAAATGTGAACTGTGAGGTGAGCCCTGCGGCTCAAGAGTTTAAAGTCTTAAAAGATCCTTTGGCTGCTAGCAGCCGGGGCATATTCGCATTTTTCTTTCCTAGGGCAACCTGTTGCACTGCAAGAGCTGAGGGGTTTGGTTCCCAGTCTGCGGAACAGAGCTTCCCTCTTAAATCCCGTTTAAGGAGGGGCACTTGGGAGGAAGGTGCTGCCTGCAGTCTTTTGCATCTGTGGGAGTTTTGAAGTCAGATTCTTGGGAGATGAGACTGTACAGGATTAGAAGGGATGGCATGGAGGCTGTGTTTCTGTGAGGAAGAAAGTCAGAAACCAAATTCCTTAATCACAGATTTCACCTGCACTTAAGGACTAGTAGACTTGTCCAAATCCAGAGTGCTGGTTAAAGACCTGATGGGGTGAGGGATACTTGCAGGTAGAAAATAGCTGTACATCTCCATCATAGGTGCTCAGGGGAACCACCTTTTCTGGTAACTGTGCTTTTGACAGGTCCCATACATGTGTAATTTTTGAGTTTGATCATACCTAAGTGTTTGGGGAAGAGGAGGAAGAAAACACTTTTGTATTTTAAACCACAGCAAAACAAGAAACTCCTTTTGTAAAATACAGTGTACCCCAGTGGCCTTAGAAGCAAACACATGTGGGCTAGGAAGTTCTCAGCTTTCCTCTCTGCAATGTGATACATTGGTTAAGCTCCCATAGGCCTCAGAGCCTCTATTTCTTCATTGTGAATGCAAGTTGTCACTATTTGCAAGTTTATTATGAGATTTTTTGGGGGGGAGAAACATATAAAAGAACCAGGTATGTTAGTAGGTGCTCAATACATGGTATTGAAGAAGGGCAGAGAGTCCCTGCTTTACCAAAATTAGCATTACTAATGCACTGGCTTTCTAAATCTGAATGACCTCATATTGTCACTGTAATGAATTTCCTGGAAGATAAATCATGTCTAGTTATTGGCTGTTTTCTTAAAAATCACAGTAGTTGTATGTAATTGCAGGTGTTATTTTCCCACTGTAGATTTAAATTATTATTTGTCTCCTTAAATAATGCATGGAGGGCTGTGCTGTCTTGTTTATATCCTAGACCAGTCTCTAGCCCTGTCCCGAGGACTAGGGCTTTCTTTCCAAAGTAAATAGGAAGATGTCGAAAAACAGGCAGAGATCCATGTCCTGCCTGAACTTTTAACTCTAGATCCACAAGAAACAGCAGCCAGAGAACAGCCCCGGTATGCGTGGAAAGTAGTTTTGTAGCAGAAGCCAAGGAGGAGTGATAAAAAAAAAAGTGAGACTTTTTCACTGTCTTTTTTAAACTCCAATATTTCCCCTTGTTTTGCAGCATATAGTAAGGATAAAGACAAGGAAAAGAAGCTGGATGATGAGAGTAATAGCCCGACGGTCCCCCAATCAGCATTCTTGGGGCCCACCTTATGGGACAAAACCCTTCCTTATGACGGAGATACCTTCCAGTTGGAATACATGGACCTGGAGGAGTTTTTGTCGGAAAATGGCATTCCCCCCAGCCCGTCTCAGCATGACCACAGCCCCCACCCTCCAGGGCTGCAGCCGACCTCCTCAGCGGCCCCTTCCGTCATGGACCTCAGCAGTCGGGCCTCCGCACCCATTCACCCTGGCATCCCACCCCCAAACTGTGTGCAGAGCCCCATGCGACCAGGTAAACTCCCAGATGGTTCTTCCTTCCCCTGGGGAGGAGGGGAGCAAAGGGGGAGGACAGCTGATGTGAACGTCTTGATCCTCAGGGGTGCATCTGAAAAGAGGAGCCTTGGATTTCAGCCACGGTAGTGGTTGTCCCATTTCAGCGAGCGCATCACCCAGAGAGTCTGCTAAAGGCCGACTCTATGGAACCTACCCCCAGAAATTCTGATGTTTCAGGTCTGGCTGAGGCCTGGAATATGCATTTTTATCCAGCCCCAGTGGGGATTCTAATGCAGCTGATCCAAGGACTGCAGTTTGAGGAATGCCAACCTGTGGTTAATGATTCAGATAATTTAGGCCTCGACTCACCTCCGTCTCTTTTCCTCCTTCCCCAAGTACACAGATAACAGGACCTTGCAGAATGATTTGGGTGGACTGTCTGTATAATGCTGTGGTTTACCTGTATTCATTGTTTTTTCGGCCTGAAGGGGAACAAGATGTGAGTGAGGGGTGGGGGGCAGGTATCTTTTTCATCCACTTCATCTTGTGTTGTCAGTTGAGAAACTGAGTCTTAAAGTAGCTCTCACCTTAAGCATGACTTAGCCTTCTTCAGCATCCGATCCTGTCTTTCTCTTCACTATTCCTACCAAATTGTTCCTTTTTTTTTTTCATTTTCATCTGTTCACCACACATAATCCACTTTTATCAAAACCTACAAGGCTGGCTTTAAATGGTGTTGAAGTATTGCACAAAAATGTTACCTGAAATGACCGGTACTTCAAAACCCACCTGCAAACGCTCAGATGTAAACACAAGTGAGGGCGCTCTGTCTCTGTGTCTTTAGCCCTGTTGTACAAAACACACAGAAAGAAAAGCCGTTTCATGTGCACAGGTAACCGGGAACAAAGATGCAGCGGATAAGTCGTCGGGAAGGTCACCGAGCCAGGGGCCTTAGCCGCGGGGAGGCCAGAAAGCAGGACAGTGGGAGACTTGGGCCGGAGATCATTCCCGAACTCTGTGTCCTCGGCTCATGTAGAATTTCTGTGACACACAGAGCAAGATGAAAATGAAAGGAAGCGGTGCAGAGGAAGAAGAGAATGCCTCTGCCTCAAAATGTTAGTACTGGAGTTAAAGCTCTCCCATCCAGTCTCTCTGTGCGGCCCCTTCTTCGAAACCCACTTTGAATTATAGCTTCCAGGGTGCTGCCTGGAACAGCATGAAATCTTAGCCCCTGCCCCTGCTGGGGGCCACAGAAGCTTACGGAAACACTCCTTTCATGTGAGCCTGACCCCCTGTTACTTAGGATGCACAGGGGCGTTCTCCCAGGAACAGACTACAAAATAAATAATCGTCAGAGCGAGAAGAGAGGCAGGAGGAAGGGCACAGAGGCCCGGTGAGAGGGCTTAGCTGTGCCCCTGCCATCTGCTCACAGCAGTGGGACTTTACAAAGTGCTGCAGGCTCTCTGGGCCTCGGTTTCCCTTTTGTGCAGGAGGGTGTCATTTCTGTTCGATTGGATCATTGTGAAAGTTAGAGAGAATGTGTCGAAGGGGTCAGATGACTAGCACTAGATATTTCTTTTTTTTTAATTTTTTAATTTTATTTTTTTTTAATTTTTATTTTTACTTAATTTTACTTTACTAGATATTTCTTAATGAGAGCAGTTATGACCATTATTCTCTTTGTGTCAGCTTCCATCATTTCTTCCAATGCTTATCTTCTGAAATACCTTCATAGAGTAACTAGGTACAGTGTATACCCCTTTGTTTTGTAGAGAAATGTCAGGAGATTTTGACCAATAGTTTTTGGCTTGCAGTGTTCTAAGCCTAACACTTGCACTCAGTTGGCAAGTTATTTCTCAGTCTTCTGTTCATGTATAGAATGTGTGCCATGTTGGAAATATTGCATCTTTTTTTCCCCAAAAAGGCATGCTGATTGTCGGGTCCCCACCCTTAGGTTCCTATTGAAAAATCAAGAATTGGGATTTTGGAGCTTGAAAGTCATTTGAATCAATATTGGTCAGTGACTTTCAGAAACTTGTGATGCCCTCCTCAGACTTGCAGTCCATAACAAAGGACTCCTGCTTTCGGTCGACTGTCATTTTGTTAGGTTGTGGAGTTAAAGATGCTTGGATCAAAGGGTGCACTGGGACCTAGAAATAAGTTCTTCACTTATATATCTTTTTTCATAATGGAAGCACACTTCATAAATAACACTCTTCAGTTCATTTAAACTCAATGATATTCCTGACAAAAAAAGGAAAAGAAGTTAGAGCTCTTCTTGAAATACCCAGTGCAGATAAAATAACACTGCTATTCTTACAGAGGTGATAATGCAAAGTAAATTCTAGGGAATGTGGAATTGATGGATGGTATATCACAGGCAAACCTGAAAAAGGAGAGTGTCCTTCATTATTCGGTGTAATCACAGTGGTGACCCGAATAGAAATACCAAGTAAACCTTGAGGAAAACAAATCCTGAGAAGGGAAGAGCACAGAGTTAGCTCTGAACATTCTGGGAACTATAGAATCTCAGTCTGGAGCAAGATTTCTCAGCTTTGGCACTGTTACGCTTCAGGTCAGTCTTTGCTGTAGGGGCTACCCTGTGCTTTGTGGGATGTTTAAGGGCATCCCTGCCCTCTGTTCTGTAGAAGCCAGTAAACCCTCCCCACCCCAACCTGTGTGACCAGTAAAAACGTCTGGTGTTACTGCCAAATGTCCCCAGAGGGCAAAATCACCCCCTCCCTCTCCCTACCCCCAGCCCGCCCCAGAACTACTAATCTCGACTCGCGATTTGAACGGCCACATCTGGGCTTAATTCAGGATCCTGTCACACACATGGATACCCCCTGTAATGCATTATGGCAAAACTTCTGAAGCAGTCAGGAGACCTTAAGTTGAAATATAACAAGAAGACATAACATTAATAAGAGCATAGTTATCCACTTTCAGTTAATAAAACTAAGATATCAGGCTGATCAGGAGATAATTGCAAAGCAATTTCGTTAAATATTTGTTTTCTACTCTCTGCTCAGCATGCATCTTTTGAGTTATACTTGGTAGCATTGTACCATTAGTGTTACAATGGTGTGGCTGAAGGGAAGTGAAAGAGATGACACATTACGCATTTCTAGGTTTACCCCAAGTGTGTCTTGGAATGACAAGGTGAGTGTTCCTGTGAATTCTCTTACTGTTTACTCTGACTGCCCTGCAAGCCCTCTCCTGTTTTATACACCCATCATTATTCCTCTGTTTACCTCTCTGTTCAAAGAAAGAGTTAAATATCTGAATACAGTTTTCCTTGAAGAAGTAACCCAGGGATCTGCTGAAGCCTCCTCTGGCAGTGGGGGTTATTACTATGCTTTCTGGGCTGACATCTTAATCAGGAGCAGTGGTTGTTCCCGGATGCTGTAGGCATCGGCAGGGGCTTCTCAGGCATTTGAGGTGCAGCTTCCTGGACATTCCTGAGCCCGCAGGGATGGCAGGAGTTGTCCTGACCACTTCAATGTATGTTTGTCGGATGCTATCAGAGGCGGTGCCCGGGAGTGCTTTCCTGGAGGTATGTGCTGCATACTGGAAAAAAAAGAAAAATCAGTTTGCCCTGAGAATTGAGTGATTGCTTTAAGGACAGCAGTCCCTTTAGGGAAAGTCATCTATAGCAGACAAAGGCAGAGTTATTTTTAAATCATATGCTTGTAAAGCCAGAATTGAAATGTTTCCTCTGGTGGTTTTTCTTTGAATAGCTTGGAGGTGTCCTACCACCATTAGACCCATATTCAGCTGAGAATTACGAAGCCTCTCTTTCCAGTTCTGAGCACGAACTGGGTTGTGGTGAAGGCTGGTTATGGAGTAAAGTGAGAACCCTTCTGTGTGTGTGGGGGGGGGGTGGGAAGAGGAGGGTGGGGGGTTGGGGAGACCCCACTGGAGCTTGGCAGGATGGAATCAGCATTGTGTATGCTCCGTTCTCCTCTTGTAATGAAGTTCTGATGTGGAAGGGAGGTACTGCCATGGGATCCGAATCGTGATGTCAGGGAGTTCTGTGCTGGGGCCTCTGAGATTACGAGGGGTCCTGCTAAAGCAACAGAGTTCTTTGGGCTTTTCTGACACCGTGAGACGAAGGTTCGATTTCTCCCTGCAGGGAGAGAAGGGCATGCAGTTCACATACCTTCCCGTCCCGTGTGCTGGTCACGTCTGCAGGTTGGGAGTGCTCTAAGTTGAGGTGCACTGTGCCCGCGTGTCTCGGGAGTGCTTTCCATTCACTGGGATCAAGGAGGCCTTGAGGGGAGAGCGTCAGCTTTGTCCTCGAAGCAGGCAGACTTTTTTTGGTTTCAGTTTCTTGTACGAGTTCATCTTCTCCACCACACCCTGCAGAGGACAGACACATCTTCTGGCAGGAGGTGGACAGGGGTGCACAATGAGGGTGGCTAGGTGCTTAAGAGCATGAGCTCTGGGCCCAGGGACTTGGGTTCACAACCTGGATGTACGCTGGCGTGCTGTGTAACTTTGGGTCCATTTCTGGACCTCTTTAAGCCTTGGTTTTCCCAGCGGGAGATGGACACTGGACATAGTCCCCCTCCCATGGGGTGTTAGCGGGCTGTGTGACACACGCCTCCGCAAGCTGGGAGCTGGAGGGATGTCGTGGCTTGCCAGCAGGGAAAGGAACGGCCTGTTCCCAACCCCGTTCTCCATTGAGGGATTTGTTTCATCTAGCACCCTTCCCTCTGCAAAACTAGGACGTGGGGTGTTTTGTGGTCCGCCCCCCAGCGGGCCCTATACCCTGGAGGCTGCCTGACTTTTTGGCCTCATTCTGGATTAGAATGAGCCACTTCCCTGATGTTACTCCAGCAGTTTCTGGGTTCTCACCTCATGTCCTCCAGTGTAGACACAGCCGCTTGCTGGGTGCCCAGCCCCCAGCTCCCTTCCGCGTGAGCCTGGGCGACCCTGGCTGCTTGCCTGCGCGCTCTGTGTGCCCCGGGCACGTGGCTGTGCCCCGCGGAGCTCGCCCGGCCCTGGGTGGCGAGCTGGCCGCCTGCCACCCCCCCGCCCCCACCCTCGCTTCCCTTCCCAGGCACGCCGCTATGAGTGCAGCCAGCGATCGTAATCCTGACCCTGGCACGAGAAGGCCGAGCTCTGGAGGGCCGTTCCCATGCCAGGGAAGCCTGCTCTGCCCCACGTCCTAGCCAGACCCCAAGTGCCCAGCTGCCCAGAGGCGCTGTCTTCTTTGTGCCACTGCGGTGGGCAGGCTTCCTGCAGGCCGACTCCTGCCAAGGAGCTTGGCAGAGGCTTTTCAGTTCAGCCGGTGTCTACCAGACGAGAAAAATAGCAGTGTAAAGACAGAACTAGGTAGAGCAGAAGAACAGGGTGGGGAGGTGGGAAGGAGGGGGCCGCGATAACATCCTGGTGCAGAGAGCCAGAGGGTGAGAGACAACAGTGATTTATTGGGTTTCGCAGAAGCCTCCCCGCCAACCAGCACTAATCACTTGTACCCAGGAATCATTTTTTATGTCTCAGCAGTGAAGATGGAGGGAAGCGAGAGGGTGGCAGGGGAAGCATTAAGATGGAAAAAGCTTTGGAAAAGAATAAACGAGAGAGGGACGGGGAGGTGCAGGGCCTGCATCTGGTCCTGTTGTGGGAAGGGCCAAGAATATCGGTGCCAGGTCATATCCCACTTTATTATACTGCTTGGTGTTCCCCTAGCACGTGTCTTAACCTGAAACCACTCAACCACTGTTTTGGAATAAACTGAAATGTGTTTCCGACCTAGGTGCTTGCTAGCTCACCATTCAGATGTCCATCAGGGTGACCTGTGTTTGATACGCGGGTCATCCAAGCAGCGTGTCACTCTTGTAGGGCACAGGATCCCACAAACAAACACACCTGGTGTAAATCCCATCCCTGCTACGTTCGCCCATGCTCTTGGAGATGTCCTTTAAATGGTGTGAGCTTTGCATTTCCCGTCTGGAACTTCGGAGAAATCCCTGGACCTGCCTTCTAGGCTGTTGAAGGATTGCTGAGGAATACTTGGCACAGTGATGAGCCCGCAGCAAGTGCCCAGTCACAGCTGCTCTGAGGGCTTCCTCATTCCCGTCTGGTCTCATCTCTCATAGGAGGACCTCATCTCTCGCTGGGTTCCTGGGGAGTCTCCACACTTCTCCCTTCCTGGCCAATTAAGGCCTCTGGAGTTGGCGTTTCTCCTTTGCTTCTCTGCCGAGTCTTGCTCACCCCCTTCTTCACCTCTGAGTTTTAATTAACCTTGGATCGCTAACTGTAACCTTTATTCAGTCCTCCTTGCTCATGAGATTTAAAAAAAAAATCAGACAAGCAAAATGTAGCCCAAAGAAGTTCTTGAGTAGAAGATTTCTCCGTGACATATATGGTTAGTATATCAATCAGTCAATCAGTTGATGTTACTATTGTGAATTTTTACTAATAGGCAAGAATCCCACTTGAAGGAAATACAGTGAACTCAGGGGTAAATAAACCATACAGGCATGTTAGGGCACTGGGAAAGCAGGAAAGTCTCGTCCATCCTCCTGCTTACCGGCAGGACTTTCCAAAAGCATTCCAGAGTAATTCCTCCTCCCCCCACAGAGGTCCTTTAATGGAGAAATCTTGACTCTTTCCACACATTTATCTTCTTATCTGCAGAGTAACATCTTTGTTGGGTTGATGTGAGGTTTCTGATGTCCATGAAGGCCAGCATGGCACCTCCCATAGTAAGCCAGCCCTGAACCCATCCGTCCCATCACTTTCCTCTTGTTAACAGTGGGAAGATGAGGAGGCAACAGAGGAAGCCGTCAGAGCTGGGGGCACGTGGGTGATCCCCAGCAATAGCATCAGCTGTGGGTTTGTGCTTCCCCCTGGGGAAGATAGATAAGGGTATGATCGGGCTGCTGGTCTCAAGGAGATGGGAGTTCAGTAGGGGAGATGGAGCATTTAGGTAAAATGATGAATGACAGGACAAGCTAGCATGTTCCAGGCTAAAGGATGAGTCCACAGAGGCCTCCAGTATCTACTGAAAGAGGAGGGTGAAAGAGTCAGCCCTAAAATGAGTAAAACCCCTGAAAATTAATGCGGGGGCAGCGCTGTCAGTCAGGGCTGCCAGGTCTCAGGGAAGCAGCCGCTGCCTGGGGCGGGATGGCGTGGGGGTGATGCTTCTTGGGGGGGGTCAGGCCTTCCCGGGTCTCGTGCATGATGGAGGAGCCGGGGTGGACAGCAGCAATGGTGTGGTGGAGCATGGAGGTGGGAACGCCCGTGGGTGTCCGGGGAGCAGGGTGTCAATCCAGTTCAGCTGGTGCAGAAAACTCACATGAAGGAGGCAGGAGCGTGAGTCTGCAGAGGCAGGTGCCAGCCAGGCTGGCAGCTTCATGAACGCCAGGCTCCTGAGCTTGAACTTGGTCCAGGCGGCAGTGGGGAGCCATTGAAGGTTTCTGAGCAGGGAAGCGGCATGTGGATGTTTCCGCTTGGGTTCAAGGTTGGATTTGAAACATTTTTAGATCCTTCACAACAGTTTCCTCTGGCAAACCGGGACTTCCTTATTTTTGTTGTTTGGAAAATAAACACTCTTCCTTGAACATCAAACAGCTTTTCAAAACACAATGTTCTAATGATCTAGAGAAAGTAATTCAAAAACACAGGGTTTAAGTTTCACTTATAAAGCCCATAATTTTGGTGATTGGGGGAAACCCTCTTTGGCAAGAAAAGAGTTTGAGGGATGTGAACGATTCAGAATTTAAAAGTCCAAAAGCGGGCCTGATCTCACAGAAGCAGAAAGATAGAGTTTACCCAATCTATTAACATTCATGACTTTAAAATGCCTCTATATTATAAAGCTGACTGGGTTTGCAAATAAATATGTTAAACGTCTTTCTATGAGTGTAGGTTTTTGTTTGTGCCTTTTTGTGTGTGTATATGTGATTGTGAGAGAGAGAGGGAGGGAAGGCTCCAGTGATAGAAATTTTAATCCTTGATTATAAGGATTACCTACAGCAGTAATATCAGGCTAAAACACTTAGGCGAGTGTTTGGCCAGCTTAGTAATTTTACTCCTGAGAGACAAAGGAATCCTTATTAGAGTTGTGTATTCTTGAGTCCTGACCTTGTGTTTGTGGCTCGCTTCTTCCCTGAAAACCGGAATTAATTGCATGTCATGTAGAGATCCGGTGGCTGGGGGTGGGGTGGGGGTTGTGCTGAATTGCTGCTGGAGGAAAAGGACTTTGTGGGAGCAGACAGGCTCTGGGGGAGGGAAGGGGGCTGCTGAACGGCACCTGCTTGAAGTAGCTCGCTCAGGTACCCCTGAAGTGTTCTCTGAGATCAAGCCAAGATTACAGAAAGCAGGAGGAGTTGCCATAACCCAAATCAGTTCACTTAAGGGAAAAAAAAAAAAAACAGTCAATGTGTGCAATTTCACCTCCAGCTATGTACAGTAGACAATTGCAGGAGTGTTGGCAGAATCAAGCATCTGTTGGGGAAAAACTATACAGTACTTGTTTCTGTTAAATTGGCTTCTGGTGGATACACACTCCATGACTTACTATGAAAATTCCAAAAATGTTTTCCTTCCTTTCTGACTTTAACAAGTATTGTCACTGTCTCAAGTTCCTAACCATCCAGCTCATAATGGGAATCCAGTCTGTCCTGAAAAATGGCAGTTCCGTTGTCAGACAGATCTCCTAAAAGTTTTGTTTTTAGAAGTTTAATCTAGGATTTTTTTTTTTCATTAATGATTTTTGGAAGAATGCTTTGGAATTTGGGGTCTTGTAATAAGAGATAGCTTGTGGCTAATTAAGCCCCTTTCTGTCTCAGATCTTGCCCAGGAGATCCTAGATTCCTAAAAACAATGAGCGCACGCTGCTGCAGAAAGATGCTCCAGGGAGCTGCAACATTAAATCATCTGTGACAAAATGTTCTCTTAGACAGTGGGATTGCATAAATGGATCAGCAGAAATAAGCGCCTTGGCAGAAGCTTCTTGAGTGGGAAACAGCAGTGCTTTCTTCTGTAACCGGCTCTGGGTAACAGTCTGCTCGGAGGTCCTTGCTGGGGAACCCACGCATGGGCCGTGGAGTAGAGAAGGAAAGCTTCACTGCCGCTCTGTAAGTGTTTTCACACTTAATGGAAAGAGTTAAGTGAGACTGGCCATTCAGGCCAGTAATGCCTCCTGAATTGAATGAGCAGAGTGAAGGTTTGTTTGGGGAGGGATGCCACCAGGCCCTGGCCAATGGGAATCGAGGCTGTAAACCAGATGAACAAGACCATCTAGACAGGCAGTAATCAGATTACCCAGAACAGATACTTCAATACCCCAAGACAGGAAGAGGTCTCCTAAGGAGAGTGGCAAAGAGTCAAACTCTGTCTGCCCAAAGGATCGATCAGAAGATTTGGTTCACTTTAGAATGGATTTATTGTGCTATGGGCTTAGTTAGAATCATGGAAGGAGATTAGGAAGGCTTTTACTAGAGAGAACTTTTAAAATAGGATGGAGATCTCATATTCAGTTTGAATAACATTGCTTTTAGAGGCCAAATGCCACTGAAAGATTTATGTAAGAAAGAATAAATAATATAAAATGTAAAGATAGAAATAAAGCCTTGATAGAGTTTCTGAGGATAGGAAAAGGAAAATTTGTAGAACTGACTTCATAGGAATTTGGTAGAATTCATTTCATCACGATTGATTTCTGTTTATTAATACGCTTTCCGGGGGAGTTGTGGGTTTTTTTCTGTCATAGAATCTAAAGTATGTTTATTTCAAATGACCAGTAACACCTGAATGATTTTTAAAATGATATTTATATTCAGGTCAAAAATATGTTTAGCATTGTAAATGAAATTAACCCGGACATATCAGGTCTCTTAGTGATACTTAGTTATTGGATTCCTTAGACATTTAAAGGTAAAAGATAGGAAGTTTCAGTATTACAAAAATTAAGTGTAAAGAAGCAATTTGCGTTTACTTACATTCAACTTATTTCTCTTTTTACCCTCAAGCTTACTTTGCAGTGACATGGCATTGATTCACATTTTGTGATCATTTGATCTTGCATTGATCAAACTGAAATCTGTATCTTTGTGTTTTTTGTAAAGATATTACGAAACCCATTAATTATGCAAATAGAATTTTAGAAGGCACATTGAACTTATTTGAGTATTAAACAGGCTTTAAAGGCCTTCTCTGTGTCTATACATTGACGTTCTTAACCACAGCATGTATCAGCCAGGAGTAAAGGAATTTCTTTCATTCAGCTGCGTCAGTACTTCAGATTAGTGTGACCACCAAGCTGTGGGAGTTTGTCTCTGTCTGCCTTCCCCCACCTTGTCCCCATCTACTAAAGTTTCATCTTTTTAAGCTTACGTTTTCATACAAGTGCATGGAACCAAAAGAGCATTTTTGTTTGTTTTCATCCCATCGGAGAGGATGTCATGCAAGGGTGGTGTTTTCCCTGAGGACTTTTCTCATGAACTCATCACCTGCTGGAGCAGACTCCTCTCCTTCTTCCCTTCCTCTCACTGATGGGCAGCACCGTGTGGTTACAATTTCTGTCTTGGTTTAGATCTTAGAGCCAAATGGACCCGCTCTCTAGCTCTTCTGCCTTTGATTTCTCCTCTGTAAGTGGGGATGGCCAATACCCGCTTCAGCTTCAGCGGATTCCTGGAGGAGTAAACGAGGTGCTCTGTGGAAACAGTGGTCAGTCTGACTGGTAGCTGTCACCGCTTTCATTTGCTCTACAGTGACGGGTTTTCCCTTTTCCTCCTTCCATCGTCATCTGTGGACATTTAGACGGGAACAGGTTTCGTGCTGCGCAATCATGGCCAGCAGTGATTGCTGCAGCCATGCTCTCTGCCTCTTGTAGGGAGAAAAGGGTGATGGAGAGGCCACCCTGGGGGCATCCTCTGTACTGACCTCAGTGAGCACATATCCAGCCCCCGTACCCCGAGAGCCCTGTTTGTGGCTCTGTCACAGCACATGCTGTCTTCCTCGGGCAGCGCTGTGTCTTCCGTCTCCACCCCCCTTTGCCATCCTCTGACTCTGCCTGGGAGACCCAGAGAGACTAACGGGGGAAATGGGACAATTCACTTCTCTTCGTGCTCTCAAGCTTTTCCAGTGTATTACAGGGTTGGGGACTGGGCTGCTTCTTTCTCCTTGCTGGTGACGCCTTTGGGTCATGGACTGGAAGACTGGCCGTGGCCCTGCTGTGGGCAGCGGGGTGCGGAGCAGAGGACGTGGGACCATGGGCTTCCATGGTAAAAACCCCCAGCTTTCTGCTCCCCTGGTGCACATCTCGCAAACATTTTCTTAGCCTTCCCAGCAAGATAAAAGCATGGCAGAGGGTGCCTCCAGACAGGGCAGATAGAGCCTTCTGTCAGAGTAGAATGGAAACCAAGGAAACAGAAGTAAATGATTTGGAAGAAACGTGTGAAAATAGTTTTTACACAAAGGGGGAAACTAGGAGTCGATTAATTTAAGACTCAGGATTAACCTGATATGACTGTCTTTCAGCTGGATTAGAGATCTGGCCCTCTTGGCATGGGTCTTCATACAGTACAGAGTGCAGTGTACACATCAGTGTGGCAGGATAAGCCTTTTCAAGGTACAACAGTCCTGTCTTAAGGATGGCAAAGTACATCAGCATCAAACTAGGCAAGACTTCCCTCTTGGGAGGGAGTTTGATTTCAGGGAACGCTCCCTCAGCCTGATTTCACATCCAGTCACACACCTCTGAGCTTTTATAAAAGACTAGACACCATGCTCCTAAGTTAAATGAACTAAACGCTATGAAATCATGGCCATACTCATTATGTGTTCAGGCCAGGATGGCGCTGAGCATTTAGTGTAAGGGGTTGCAGGAAATCAAGTCACATTAGAAATGAAATTGGTTTCTGGAATTTACTCTGCCCCCAGGAGCATTGACTCTTGTGGATCCATTGCCAAAGCACATTTTCTCTTTTCTTCATCCATCTTTCCATTCTGATTACAAGCTGCTTGAAAATAAATGTAGGCCTATCTCACTAGCCCAAAACCATGGAGATCAGGATTAAATAATTTTAAGGCAGAAATAACAAGCTTTGATTAAGACTTTCAGAAAAACACGGTCCTAATAGCATGTGCACATTCCTTTTGGATCCTTCGGACACTAAACTAAACAGGAGGCCAAGAAGCCGTGACACCCTGGGCAGATCACTTAAACTCTGAGCCCTGTTTTCTCATCTGGAACATTGCAGTCTTATTTTATAGGAATGCTGTGAGGGTTAAATGACATTAAATGGGCTAGTTGGTGAACAGATCTGGAGAGTTGTCCCTCAGTAAGTGTTAACTCAGAGTGAGAATCTGGTATTTAAACGCCAACTTTGAGGCTCACTGTTAGATTTCTGAGTTGCTAGGCTGAGTCTTTGCAAGCTTCCTGATGCTTCTTTAGATACACTAACAAATCTAGTGTCTGGTCTCAGCTGTGCCAAGACCACCCTCTCTTGGTTTATCAGCCTCTCTTGGTTTCACCTCTTCATTTGTAAGATGGGAATAATCTATGTTTTTCTAACTTACAAATAAATATAAGATAGCCAATTAGAAAACTGACCAAATTAAAAAAAAAAGAAAACTGACCAAATTAAATTCAAATCAAAGTATAAGTTCTGCGAGTGTTATTGTTTCCCTTGGGTTTTAAGTGGCAAAGGGGAAAATCAGTCAGTTCAGTTCAGTTGCTCAGTCGTGTCCAACTCTGTGACCCCATGAATTGCAGCACGCCAGGCCTCCCTGTCCATCACCAACTCCCAGAGTTCATTCAGACTCACGTCCATCAAGTCGGTGATGCCATCCAGCCAGCTCATCCTCTGTCGTCCCCTTCTCCTCCTGCCCCTAATCCCTCCCAGCATCAGAGTCTTTTCCAATGAGTCAACTCTTTGCATGAGGTGGCCAAAGTACTGGAGTTTCAGCTTTAGCATCATTTCTTCCAAAGAAATCCCAGGGCTGATCTCCTTCAGAATGGACTGGTTGGATCTCCTTGCTCTCCAAGGGACTCTCAAGAGTCTTCTCCAACACCACAGTTCAAAAGCATCAATTCTTCAGTGCTCAGCTTTCTTCACAGTCCAACTCTCACATCCATACATGACCAGTGGAAAAACCATAGCCTTGACTAGACGGACCTTTGTTGGCAAAGTAATGTCTCTCTGCTTTTTAATATGCTATGTAGGTTGATCATTACTTTCCTTCCAAGGAGTCAGCGTCTTTTATACATAGCAATAATTGCAGGGCAGGCCATTTACAAAACACTGAGTTTGGAATCAGCTAATCTAGATTCTGGCTTCCCAGGTGGCGCTCGTGGTAAAGAAGCCGCTTGCCAATGCAGGAGACATAAGAGACACAGGTTCAGTCCCTGAGTTGGGAAGATCCCCTGGAGAAGGGCATGGCGACCTGCTCCAGAATTCTTGCCTGGAGAACCCCATGAACAGAGGAGCCTGGCGGGCTACAGTCCATGGGGTCGCAGAGAGTCAGACAGGACTGAGCAGGTTCGCACACACACTCGCAATCCAGGCTCCGGGCCTGGTCTGCACCAATGGGTGGTGTGTCTCTGGACAGGTCACTGAATCTCTGAAGGCCTCAGTTTTCTTATCTATCAAACACAGGTGCTATTTTAAGCTCCGTGACCCTGTATCATAAAGTTATTATGAACTGAAAGACTAATATTCAACTTTTGTTGCAAAAAATGTAAATTTTCTTGGGGTGATGGTACCACTCCTAAGCTGGTCAGTAGATTGAGAGTCTGATGTTCTGCCACTCATAAAGGATGACAGTGTTCAAAAAGTAAAACTGAAAAGCAAAAGATATTTGACACCATTGGGGCTGGGGGCGGGGGGTGGGGGAAGGGGTCGAGGCAGCAGCATTAAAGCTCCTTACTTCCTAAAACTTAGTCTTCATCCCGTTCTGAATGGGAACTACTGACTTCTCTCTGGTGTTCAGCATTCCAGAATAATCCTGAAAGCAAGTTTTCTGGCTGAAATCACTGCTCCAAGAGTTAGTTTTTTGTTTTTTTTTTTTAAGTGGTGTATAAAACACCAGAGAAATAATTTTTAAAAAAGAGAAGCAGGAAAACCCCAAGGCCCACAGCTAGCTCTGATGGAACTTCTCTGGAGGGCCGTGGCCCGCGGTGCCCTGGCCTGCCCCTCTGGGTGGCCGGGTTTCGGTTTGAAGGAACTTCCCATGCAGCCGTTTTCACCCCAGCCGCTTCTGATGGATTAGGAGGTGCCTGGAATGTCTTAAAAGACTGAAACTTGGTCTGGGCTCAGTGGAAAGAGCTCTCTGATGGATTAGGGATGTCTGCCCTGAGCGCAGGTAGGACCTTACTGGTGCCGGGTCTTTGCTGCCCTGACTGAGCCGGTTGGGAGGATCGTTCAGGACTTGTCCCTCCAGTGGGAAGAAGGTTAAGGACTCAGGCCAGTGCTGTTCCTGGTGTCCTGGGAAAGTGCTTATCCAAGTCCCTGGCAGGTACTGTTCCGCTCTCACCAGGAGTCTTCCTCCGGTTAGTGTCGCAGGATGGAAGAAGGGAAATCTGTTGATTCTGTACCATGGTCACAGGACCGGTGTTGAGCGTGGAAGGAAGCTGTCATTCCAGCGGTCGCCATCAGATTCCCGTGGAAACTGTGGCGCTCCGACCAAAGTGCTCACCGCCCTGCAGGGGCAGCCGCACACCGCGAAGCCCTGTGGACCGCGGTGGCGGAAACCCAGCCCTCGGAAGGACCGGGAGGCTGGGCCCTCGGGACGCTGCACACGGTGATTCTTGACGTTTAAAACAGAATTTCTGTTACCTGAAAGAGCATTGGAGAATTTACCAACCTGTGTAGGTTTGAGGATGACCCTCAGGTATCCATATTAGCAATTCTGAAGTTTACTTCTCTTCCCTTCAGAATGTGCTGGATGTTTTTGTCTCTTGATATGCTTTCCTAGAGATGTTTAAACTCTTCAGATTTTCCTTTTTGTAAAGCACACTCAGGTGGAGAGTAGAGTGGTTTTTGCAGCTCCCCCAGTGTGCTTCCCCCAGCCAAATGTCTTGGAGGCCTCCTAACTTCCTAACTTTAAATCCATTAGCCACACTGGTCCTGCTTGTGTGTGTGTGCTAAGTCACTTCAGTTCAGTTCAGTTGAGTCGCTCAGTCGTGTCCAACTCTTTGCGACCCCATGAATCGCAGCACGCCAGGCCTCCCTGTCCATCACCAACTCCCGGAGTTCATTCAGACTCACGTCCATCGAGTCAGTGATGCCATCCAGCCATCTCATCCTCTGACGTCCCCTTCTCCTCCTGCCCTCATCCCTCCCAGCATCAGAGTCTTTTCCAATGAGTCAACTCTTCGCATGAGGTGGCCGAAGTACTGGAGTTTCAGCTTCAGCATCATTCCCTCGAAAGAAATCCCAGGGCTGATCTCCTTCAGAATGGACTGGTTGGATCTCCCTACAGTCCAAGGGACTCTCAAGAGTCTTCTCCAACACCACAGTTCAAAAGCATCAATTCTTCAGCACTCAGCTTTCTTCACAGTCCAACTCTCACATCCTTACATGACCAGTGGAAAAACCATAGCTTTGACTAGACAGACATTTGTTGGCAAAGTAATGTCTCTGCTTTTGAATATGCTATCTAGGTTGGTCATAACTTTTCTTCCAAGGAGTAAGCATCTTTTAATTTCATGGCTGCATGCACCATCTGCAGTGATTTTGGAGCCCCAAAAATAAAGTCTGACACTATTTCCACTGTTTCCCCATCTATTTCCCATGAAGTGATGGGACCAGATGCCATGATCTTCGTTTTCTGAATGTTGAGCTTTAAGTCAGCTCTTCCACTTTCCTCTTTCACTTTCATCAAGAGGCTTTTGAGTTCCTCATCACTTTCTGCCATAAGGGTGGTGTCATCTGCATATCTGAGGTTATTGATATTTCTCCCGGCAATCTTGATTCCAGCTTGTGCTTCTTCCAGCCCAGCGTTTCTCATGATGTACTCTGCATATAAGTTAAATAAGCAGGGTGACAATATACAGCCTTGACATACTCCTTTTCCTATTTGGAACCAGTCTGTTGTTCCATGTCCAGTTCTAACTGTTGCTTCCTGACCTGCATACAGATTTCTCAAGAGGCAGGTCAGGTGGTCTGGTATTCCCATCTCTGTCAGAGTTTTCCACATTTTATTGTGATCCACACAGTCAAAGGCTTTGGCATAGTCAATAAAGCAGAAATAGATGTTTTTCTGGAACTCTCTTGCTTTTTCCAAGATTCAGTGGATGTTGGCAATTTGATCTCTGGTTCCTCTGCCTTTTCTAAAACCGGCTTGAAGATCTGGAAGTTCACGGTTCACGTATTGTTGAAGCCTGGCTTGGAGAATTTTGAGCATTACTTTACTAGCATGTGAGATGAGTGCAATTGTGCGGTAGTTTGAGCGTTCTTTGGTATTGCCTTTCTTTGGGACTGGAATGAAAACTGACCTTTTCCAGTCCTGTGGCCACTGGCGAGTTTTCCAAATTTGCTGGCATATTGAGTGCAGCACTTTCACAGCATCATCTTTCAGGTTTGAAAGAGCTCAACTGGAATTCCACCACCTCCACTAGCTTTGTTCGTAGTGACGCTTTCTAAGGCCCACTTGACTTCACATTCCAGGATGTCTGGCTCTAGGTGAGTGATCACACCATCGTGATTATCTTGGCCGTGAAGATCTTTTTTGTACAGTTCTTCTGTGTATTCTTGCCACCTCTTTTTAATATTTTCTGCTTCTGTTAGGTCCATTTCTGTCCTTTATCGAGCCCATCTTTGCATGAAATGTTCCCTTGGTATCTCTAATTTTCTTGAAGAGATCTCTAGTCTTTCCCATTCTGTTGTTTCCCTCTATTTCTTTGCATTGATCGCTGAGGAAGGCTTTCTTCAGTTGTGTCCACCTCTTTGTGACCCTATGTAGCCCACCAGGCTCCTCTGTCTGTGGGATTCTCCAGGCAAGAATACTGGAGTGGGTGGCCATGCCCTCCTCCAGGGGACCTTCCCTACCTGGGGATCAAACCTGCGTCTCTTATGTCTCCTGCATTGGCAGGCAGGTTCTTTACCACTAGCACCACCTGGGACCACAGGCTCGACCACCTCAACCACACTAAAGGATTAATAATAACTGCAACTTATTGAGCACTTACTGGGCGGTCCCAGGAGCCAGGGTCGCTGTGTAATAAGGGTCAATTGCAGGAGTGAATGGGGCCGTGCATGAAGTGGGCTCAAGGTTGAACATTATCTTTGGAGAAGCGACAGGTTCACCGAACGTGGACCTGACTTCCTCCGCTACTGTGGTTTCCTGCTGTTTCCAGTGACTGCGCTTGGGCTGTGCATACGATTAACTTTCAATTATCCTGAGGCCGATTAACCAGTTTGCAGATTAACCAAGGTGAAGGCTCACCTGGGCCTGGGAGGTGCTCATCAATTCAGCTGCCCCACAATTAGCTGGTTCTGGTTGACTGCATACCCCGTGGTCCAGGAGCCTGAGGGCTGGGCTGCTGCAGGGGAGGAGAGCTAAGTACCAGTGTCTTCTAGGACCTTCCACTCCTTTCAGCCAGAGGAGCCCACAGGCCCGGCAAGTCCTGCAACCTCCAGCACATCCCCTGAGACGTTCAGAAACTCCTGGGGCCCAGGGCTCTGCCTGTGCTCCTGGTAGCTTCCAAGTTGGGGAGATCAGTACCTTTGACACAATACCTTTGACAGTCCTGGAGAGGAAGTGATCTAGGGTGTTGAAAGAGTCTCAGCAAGCAGGGGCCCTAATCCCCCCTTTTCTCCCTGTGAATCCCCACCCATGGCACCCCCAAACATGGGTTTGCAGGTTTGAGTCTGTGGGCAGTGGCTACCTCCTGTGGTCAAAGGAGGCTGAGGCCACAGTGGCAGCGAGGCAGGAGTGGCCCACAAAAGCAAGGCATGTGCCAGCCTGGAGCATACACAGTCTAACCCCAGAGCCAACCTCCTGCCACCCTGGGAGGGATCTCGGCTGTGGGGGAGGAGCCTCGAGTCCAGGGTAAACTCCATATCTTGAGAAAGTGCTCATGAACTTTGGTCTCTGGCCCGTCAAGGAGGAGCAAACCTTTGCTCAGGACATGCTCGCTGCGCCTCCGTGGATTATCTGATGTTTAAGCAGCTTTCGCGCAAGCGCCTGGCACGACCTTTCACCTCTGACTCGGGGCTCATCCCACACCTGCCCAGCGTGGCCGCCCTGGGCGGTGCAGTCGAGGTTGCCGACCGCTGCAGCCCTCCTCAGCCTGGGCCGTGGGTTTCCTCGGGTCCTTCCCTTTGGCTCACGTTTTCCCAGGGCTGCCTGTGTGTACAGTCTAGATATCACATTTTATTAACACAAAGAAATCTGCTCTGGCTGCCTGGCTCTCGCAGTCACATGGAGAGAAATGTGCTCCTTCGCTTCGCCAGCCCGCAGCTCTGTGCAGAATCCAGCCGCGGGCTAGGCACCGCGCCAAGCTTACATTTCACTTTGGAACACACTTTCGCATCACTCCTTGGCAGAACATCCACGGCGGCGTCTATTTGGGGAGTGAGTTAGAGAAGTGTTATTTCCCTCTTATGAGTGTCGAGAGATAGGACCTTTAAAGCATGTTGGACTGGTCCCCGTCCCTGTTGTCTTCAGGGAGTCCAGGTAATATGGTGACCCAGCGAAGCATGGCAGCGGCGGGCGGGAGAGGCCCCCTCCTAGGTTCCCCTGTTTCCTAAGTCAGTAAACATAGCCAGGACAGAGAAACTCAGGCCAAGGTAATAACATCAAAACCAAAGTCCTGGAACTCTTGAAACCAATGACCCTCCCAGATAAAACAACTCCGTTGTCTAAATCTTCCTTTCCAAAGATCTAAGATTTTTCAAATGCTGGTCCAAGGCCAGCCATTGAAAGAAAGAGCTTCAGCAAGCCTCCTGGAATGGCAAACACTGTTAAAATAAACAAACGAACCTCTTCCATTCAGTTTTCCCTTACTGGTCTATTTTTATTCCGTACCCCCCGCCCCAATCCTCAGTACTTAACATTTTGTAATCCCCTCCCTTCTGCATCCCTCCTCCCATCCTCACCTCACTTTTCTCGGGACTAAGTTCATTGTTTGGCCTTCAGTAACACATCTAATTTCAAAAAGAGGAGTTGGAGGAAAGGGGTGGTGTAACCTCCTCTTTTTCGTGTTGGCTCATACACTGTTCTTATAGGTGGATACCTAAGCCTGACTCGGATTTGAAAAGAACTTTGGTTCTGGAATTTTAAACCCTGATTAGGAAAGATCAGAATGGTTAGAACACAGAGATTCATTGGAATCATACTGACCTCTCTTTTCTCAATGAAGTCGACCCCTCTTGAAACAAACAAACAAAAAATTGAAAATAAACTCTTTTTTTCGACATTGTGCCAGCCCATACATCCTTTGGGGATTTCCCAAGTGCCAAGTCTTATTCTGATCCTAGTGTTGACGACCTTGGAATGTTGCTTTTGCTGTAAGTCCCATCTAGCCAAACAGCAACTAATAAAGATTTAAAGAAACTTTTTCGTCCACAAGATGCATACGGCAGCTGCTGCTTCATTGAACAGGACGCCACGGAACCCCTCCCCCCATGAGAAGGGTGCCCAGAAACTCGGAGACCAGGATGCAGGCTCTCCTGCCAGGCATCTGGAGAAGTTTCTCCTTACTCTGCAGAAGGGAGGGGGCAGAAACCCATGCCACCTGTCTCCAAAACCTGAAGGTAATTAGCTTTAAAAATAATGCCAAGTTCTCATGGTGATGGCAGAGGCCTCGGCGCAGTGGGGGGTGGAAAGAGGGCTACTTCACAGAGTAAAACTGTTGCAATCACATTAGTCATTTCAGGTGAGGTCAGACAAGGTTATTGGAGAGATGAAAGTTGCCCTGCAGTTTCAAAGAGATCTCCTGAAAGCATTGAGAAATGGTTGAAGTTCAGAATCTTTGTTCCCCTTCCCCTTATAAGCAAGACAGGTTTTTAAAATTTTTTTGGTCTCTTTTTCCTTTTTGATGGGCAGAAGCTCTGGTGGACAACGGGGATGGTCTGATCTGCAGTCTGGCAGGTGTGTTGTGTGGGTCACCTGCTTTCTACGTTGGCCACGGTGAATGTGTAAGCTCTTGGCTTGCTGCCATCTGCCACCCAGCAAGATGGCACCTCGAGGCAGCTACCCTCTGCCCTCGCTTGGAGGAGGGTTCAGGGAATGTAACTTCGTGATATACTTAACTGATGCAACGCACACTGCTTTTCTTACTGCTTTGAATGGCAGGACACTTACCACTCAGAATTGACTGTGTTGGGACTTTGAAAATCGATAGATTAAGTGGCTAGGCCTGAGTTTGACCTATTCTCGTGCCAGTCCTGTGGGTACCTCAGTCCGTGAGAGTTTTGCATAAAACAGGTGGCGGTGTGTTGAACCCCATGTTCCCCAGAGCACTTGTGTGGACTCTACCCCTGCTCGTGGGTGTCTCAGAGACAGGGATTAGGCGTTTCTCTCAGGCACTGAAGCCCATGCTTTGCACGTGGTTGGCATACGTGCTTCCCTAGTCAGCACTTGTTGAATGATTGAGATCGCAAAGACATTACTTTCACCATAAATGGTTTTCCAGGAGCACTTGTGCTCACTTCAGTATCTTTGGTGATGCTGGCAAAATTTGGTTCAAAATGGCGAGTCTGTACAGAAGGTCCAGGGGATGTGATGAGCTCCTTTAGGGCAGCGCTGAGTCAGGGTGGTCTTGGAGGAGGAACCGTGTGTACAGACCCCTGTGGACGGTGATGGGGTCAGGGCTCACCTCAGGGCTCCAGTGAGCTGCTCTTTGGGCTGTTTTCTGATAGGTTGTTGAATAGCCAAGGATGAGAGATTACAAACAAAGGTGGGTACTCAGCCCTGACTTTCCATGCCCAAGTGGCAAGCCAGCAACTCCAGCCTGTACTGTGTCCCCAGATCACCTGTAAGAGTCGTGAAACTCATCTAACAGGTACTTGACTGGAGTTTTAACTGGGCAAGTAGGAAGTCCCATGTTGGGTTGGGGGAAGGGAGGAATGGAGAGGAATGCCAGTTTTTTTGAAAAACACTAACTTACAGTTCTTCGGTTAGCAGATGCAGAGGCCTCTCAGTGACGCGTTAGGATGTAACTCCCTTGAGCATACGGTTTGTTGGTTTGAGGAAGGGTGCTCTGTCCTCACCAGCCAGTGGCTGGGGCCTCTGAGATAGACAGGGCCCTGCTGGAGGGAGAGGGGCTTCAGGAGCCGACCCTGTGCTGAGGATGGGCTGGGGGCCGGAGCTGCCCTTCTGGCCCTCTGCCCCCCGCCACGGCAGGTCAAGAATTAGACTGGGTTTTGGCTGGATCTGTGATGTCCTCAATAGGCTCTGAGCAGAGTTCATTCTAAGCCCCCTGGAGGTGTGGGACCCTCCCCTGTGTGCTGTGGCTATGTCTGTTTAGTAGAACGTTGGGGAAAAGAACCTCCCTCCTACTCGGGTGAGGTCACAGAGGTCTCTGGAAAGAACCGAGCAGAAAATTATTCAAACAACTGAGGCATTTGAAAAATTATTTTGAGAAAGGTTTAAAATATTTTTTAAAAATTACATAGCAAGCACCCTTCTTCCATTATCCATTGGTGAATTAACAACTTGGCATATTTACCATGTATGTTCATATATAAATGTATGTATTGGTTTATGAACTTAAATGTTACAGATCAAGTTGTGATTCGGGGGGAACTTTTGAAAAAGAGCCACGTGTAAACTCATAAGGCAGAACATTAATAATTCCGAATCTGCTTTCTCAGGTGCAAATCTGTCCTGGCCCTTTGGGTCCACCGTATTAATAAATAAGCCTGGCTTGAGTCTGGTTGAGAAGGCCAGGCTGGCTCATAGAAGCACTGCGTTCCACTCGGTTAGCCTTTGTCAGAGGGGGGCAGGCGGCTCGTTGGCACAGAGTCCTGGGTGTCTCCCTTCGGAATGTGAGGGGAGTATCCCTTCACTTCAGGGGAGACTGCACCAGAGCCATCTTCTTCCCTTGGTGCTGGAGAAAAACAGACAAATGCAGAAAGCAGACGTTCAGAGAAGAGTGTGGTACAACCCAAAGCTGCGTGGTGAGCTGTGATGCCAGCTCCCCCCAGGGCACCCAGTGTCACAGGGGATCCGGGTGGTGAGCTGTGATGCCAGCTCCCCCCAGGGCACCTGGCATCACAGGGGAGGCCTGTCAGGTGAGGCAGCCGGACCGGTCACCTGTGCCTTCTTTCTTGACCGGTGAAATCCTGAGAGTCAGGCCGTCTGCAGTGTGCACCCGTTTTTCTCTGAACACAGAGCTTCCTTCAAACAGATGGGTAAAAAGGAACAGTGTGATTAACAGCTAATCCTTGTAGCCTGGGCTACAAGCTAGACTCAGTGGTTTTACATGTACAATTAAAACTCAAAGCAAGCCTCGGGCGCTGCTATTATTGGTACTAGGTAGGTACTATTATTATGCTCTTTGCACAGAGGAGAAAACCAAGGGCTGGACAACGAGCAGACGGCCGACGGAGTCCGGTCAGTGGGCAGCCAGGCTGGCGCGGGCACTCCGAGAGCTGCCCGCTGCACCCGTGTGCGGGCCCACCGCTCCTGTTTCCCCTCGGGAGATGCTCTGCCCTCGTGGAAGGTGGAGAATTCCCAGGACCTCGGAACCCCCGTGTGGATGGCATGACAGTGTCAGCATCCTGGGGACCTGGGTGTGGAGGGGATGCGAGCGAAAGGGCCCCCAAAACAAGCCACGCGTCTGTGGCGGTGCTGAGATCTCACGGCCCCGGCCTGGGGAGGCCAGCTGTTGGAGCGCAGGCTTTCCTTTCAAATCATAGCGGATGTGACTTAAAAATGGATTCTGTGCTTTGGTACAGCTCTCAAAGCCACAGCACCTTCCAGTCCGATTTTAAAAGTGAACCTCTGTGAAATCGTAAACACAGCCATCGGGAAGAGTCAGGGACAGTCTAGAGGCTTGGGAGCGTGCATTGCCTCTGTGCCGAGCTCATGGCGTGGTCCGCGTAGGGCTGAGGGCAGGGGTCGGCCCCCAGCGCCCAGGCTGTGCTGATCTGCCCGGTGCAGCAGGGAGGCCGGTGGGGCCCGGGAACGCCGGTCCTCCGTGCTGAGATTTCTGTCTTCAGCCGTCCCGAGAGGCTGGCACGGAGAAGCACGCACGGCCATGTGGACGCGCCGGACTGCAGCTCTGTGCTCCGCCATCAGCGGGTGGGTGAAGGGAGTGCGCGCCTTCACGTGCTTTTCAGAGACAAGCTTACTGAGAGCTCCTTGCAGAGACTCAAAACGTGGGGGACGGGTGTTCGCAGTCATGTAGGTGAGGCAGCTCAGAGCGTGGAGCCGGCACTTGGTAAATATTAGTTCCCTTCCCCTTCCTGTGTGTGAGGCAAGTTGTACAAGTGAAGCATCAGCAGTTCAGATGCAAAAATAGAGCTCCATGTGAGGATGTGGCCTCTTTTCCCTGCATGTGGACCAGATGTCAGGCTGCCTGGTGAGGACTCCAGGAATGTGACGGCTTCCTTCTTCGGGGCTTCACTGCTTCTCCCCATATGGAGGAGCCTCCCTCTCGATGCACTTCTTGGATCTGAAAAACAAGAATGAAAAAGAGGATGGTATAAAAGTCTCAGGAATGAACTTTCTGTATTCTCCTTCTTAAAAAAAGCATTTGCACTTGTGTTCTTTCTGTTACCTTCAGGTTTGATACCTGGTCACCACATCATTATCCCTGTTACTTAACATGATAAAAACTAATGGAAGACCACGGCAAATGAACCTTTGTTTTCAGTGCATTTATCCTTTTCCTTACCTGACATTTACTGAGGGCCAGCTATCAGGCTTTGAACTAGATGTTGGGAATTCAGCGATCAGGAAGATGTTATCTCTTGAACTTGAGAAGTTTATGAACTACAAAGAGATAGATAAATAAACATGACTAAAGTGTATGGGTCTTCTCTGGCAGTCCAGTGATTAAGATGCTACACTTCCACTTCCCTGGTGGTTCAGATGGTAAAGAATCTGCCTGCAATGTAGAAGACCTGGGTTCAATCCTTGGGTTGGGAAGAGCCCCTGGAGGGGGGCATGACAACCCACTCTAGTATTCTTGCCTGGAGAATTCCATGGGCAGAGGAGCCTGATGGGCTACAGTCCTTGGGGCTGCACAGAGTCGGACACGACTGAGTGAGCAAGCTCACTTTCACTGCAGGGCGTGCAAGTTCAGTCCCTAGTTGGACTATGAGGTCTTATGAGCCATAAGATCTTATAAGCCACATGCCATGGCCAAAAATAGAGGGGGAAAAAAATGTACCACTTGGAAAGAAATGAAAGTTGTAAAGAAAGAAAGTAGAAATTTTAAAAAAAGGTGTTAAGGGTATGGACAAAGTGAAGTCAGGAAGGCAAGAGTGGTCAGCTCTGAATGGGGTGCAGAGAAACGATCAGAGATGAACTGTGTCTTGAAGAATGAGCACAAATTATTCAATGTGAAGTACGTATTTAAATGACTCATTGAGTTTTTCTTGACTGATATTAATTTCCATTAAATACACTCAAAAATTAATTCAGATCATAGCGTTAAGGGACATGAGACTAAAATTTTAAAACCAGGGGGAAAAGAATGAAAAGAATGTATATGTGATAAATACCCAGAGAAGCAAGGCTTTGCTGTGTGGTGAGGGGCTGGGGGTCTGCACTCCAGGGCAGCTGAGGCACGTGTCTCAAACGTGGCACGTTTAAAGAAGTTGGGAGGTTAGAGGCAGCTTAACTGATGGAATTCGACAGTTGCTGTGGCAACACACCCACTTTCAGAAAAGCATTTGGTGGGAGGGCAGGAAAAGGTGTGGTCCTTGCCCTGGGCTGCCTTACACCCCACACTGCCTGTTCTGGCCAAAGGTGAGGATGGGTTGAGAAGGGCAAACGCCCCACGTGGCTGACTGTTGTCTGCTTTCGTGGAACTGACTCTGGAATAAGATAAGGAGATGAGTAAACCAGAGCAGACAGCCGGGGACCGTGTGAGCAGGAGGGGGAGTTCTGAGCAAGCCCACTGCCTTCAGGAAAACATCTCCCAAGCACTGTATTGGAATATATTGAATGACCCATGGATTTCTGTGAAAAAATGCATATGGCACAAATGTGTGTAAACCTTCCCTATGGAAGCAGCAGCAAAGAATGCTGTTGGCATAAAAAAAAGAGTCCTGAGAGGAGCAAAAAGAATTTGGTTTATGAAAAATTGGTTTTGAAAAGTTTTGGCCCAAGAGCTGGGTGATTGTCTCTGCGGCGCCACCTTCTGGCACCTCAGAGGTATGACATGGTGTGAATCTGGGTGGTGGGTTTCCTTACAGGCTTCCATGTGCTAGCTACTTACTTTCACGTGGGCTGTATCTTCAGACCTTTGGTTCAGGTCTCAGTGGTACAACATCAACAACAAATTGGTTCTCGACCTCGGCCTCATGTGAGACTCTCCGGGGGAGCTTTCTGAAAAAAAGTTATTTAAAATAATTTAATTACAAAAGAAATGTATCAGTCAGTTCAGTCGCTCAGCGTGTCCAACTCTTTGCTACCCCATGGACTGCAGCATGCCGGGCTTCCCTGTCCATCACCAACTCCTGGAGCTTGCTCAAACTCATGTCCATCAAGTCAATGATGCCATCCAACCATCTCATCCTCTGTCATCCCCTTCTCCTCCCATCTTCAGTCTTTCCCAGCGTCAGGGTCTTTTCCAGTGAGTCAGCTCTTCGCATCAGGTGACCAAAGTATTGCAGCCTCAGCTTCAGCATCAGTCCTTCCAATGAATATTCAGGACTGATTTCCTTTGGGCTGGACTGGTTTGATCTCCTTGCAGTCCAAGGGATTCTCAAGAGTCTTTTCCAACACCACAAATCAAAAGCATCAATTCTTCAGCACTCAGCTTTCTTTGTAGTCCAGCTCTCACATCCACACATGACTGCTGGGGAAACCATAGCTTTGACTAGACGGACCTTTGTTGGCAAAGCAATGTCTCTGCTTTTTAATATGCTATCCAGATTGGTCATAGCGTCTCTTCCAAGGAGCGAGCGGCTTTTAATTTCATGGCTGTGGTCACAATCTTCAGTGATTTTGGAGCCCCCCCAAAATTAAAGTCTGTCACTCTTTCCATTGTTTCCTCATCTATTTGCCATGAAGTGATGGGACCGGAGGCCATGGTCTTAGTTTTTTTGAATGTTCAGAAGTAATATATGACCAGTGTAAAATACAACTTGAGAGTTCCTCTATCTCATTCCCAGATTTAACAGTCAGCAGTTCCTTGGATACTCTTCCAGACATTTTCTTTGTGTGTATAAATACATGTGTACATATATTTATATAGAGATTGATTTTGTAGAGAAATATGGAAATATATGTATATGCACACACTATATGAAGAATATATACTATACATAATATGCAACTTGCTTTTTTTGCTTAATGTTTTTTGGATATCTTTCCATATGAGTATATGCAGCTCTCCTGGCTGAATGGAATTCCATTGTCTGGATGGGCTGTAATTTATTTAACAAGTACCTTTAGCTTGTTTTCATCCTTGGTTGCCATTCTCCATACATTCAGCATATTTAAAGTGTAAGTCCCTAGGTGTGGAATTACTTGATCAAAGTGTGTAGGCTCTAAAAGAATTGTAGTAGTTCACACCCCTCCTATCAAAAGTGGATGTGAAGCCTATTTCTTCTATCATTAAAAAAATAAATCAATAAGACAAAGCAAAAATAGAGGGTTCCAGGCCCCATTTTCAGAGCTTCTGACGGAGGTGAGAGAGGTGCTTAACATCTATATATTTTAAAGCTCTGCAGGTGAATCTGGGCCATAACCAGGGTTGGGAGCGATGACCTCAGACAGAGGGGGTAAAATTAAGAGCCTGCTTCTAGGTGGTGATGCCTCGGTTATTCCCTTTAAGATCCAAATAGCAAGGCTTCGCTTACGGAGGCCAGCTGGGGGGTAATTCCTTACTGCATGGCCTCAGATTCCATTGGAAGAGGCAGAATTTGTGGATATGAAAGTCAGTACTTTGTTCTCTGACTTCAGTATGAAGAGCCCCTGGCCTGGCCCACTCTGGGGAGTAACAGTGTCTTCTTTCTTCTGCTTAGTTAGCTTCAGGAGATAGAGAGAAAATGGACCTCTCTTCTTCAGAGAGCCCATCGTAAGCATTCTCCATCTGGGGGAATGACTCCTCCTGCACAGCGTGTGTCAGAAGAAAGTCACCGCCTTCATTGCCTTCGGTCGCTCTCATTCTGTCCTTTGAGGCTGTGCTCTGCCATCCCCTTCCATGCCTCTGTCTGCCGAGCTGTGCCAAGAGCAGCGTCCTTGCCTGCTGGCATCAGGACATCACGTCTTGCTTCACGCCTCCCACCCGCTGGAAGACCTCCATCCCTGTCTGATGTGTCTGTCCTTTCCTTTTTGAGGAAATACCCCTGTCCCCGCCCATCTCTTGTTTGCCCACGTGTCTTTTCAGTCGGTTTCTCTCTCTCACTCCCATGTTTAGGTAAGAACTGCCATTCGTTAGCTAAGGAGTTTGTATCAATATTAGGAAATCTGAGTTGATTGGGGGGGGCGGGGTGGGTTGCACACTGGAATGACAAAGGTCACGGAGGCTCTGGGCCACCCTGGGTCCACCGAAAGGTCACAGACTGTGCCAGGCCCCCCGTCCCGCGCGTGGTCCTGGCAGGCCCTGGCCTGAAGCCCGAGAAGGGGTGTTGCAACACGAGGACCCGCACGAGTGTTTGATGCTGACTTAGTCCTCGTTTCTGTTTACCCAAGAGGCACGCAGACCTCACCTCGTGCCTGGGGAATAGAAAGGCAGATTTTTGTCCCATATAGATTTTTCTACATGAGGCAGGAGCCAGATGGGTTTAGCTTGGCTAATCTTAGTGCAAGCTGGAAAATTCCAATTTTTCCGAAACAACACATTTCTAAGAAATTGTCTGGTTTAGAATATGATGCTAGTATATGTAAGGGAACCACATGACTCTGGGCTGACTTACAGCAAGGCTTATAAATATGTAGGAAAATGTACCTGCATCTCCCTTGTCCCCCACCAGCATGGTGATGGCAAGGACTAGATTCAGTTAAGCCCCTCCATTTTTATTGCTTGTCAAAAAAGACCAGTGCCTGTTTGGCAAATATTCCCTTGTGTGGGATTTAAATTTATTTAAGAAAACCTGAGTGTCTGCCTTTCCCAAGTCTTGGCTCGCCTGACGCATGCTCAGTGAATGTTGATTCAGGTTTTACATCACTGGAAACAGTGTATGTTGCTCTTTAGTCTTCCCTTTAACTCTGCCCAAATAACCGAGACCACGCTATCACTCCTTTAAAATGCAGTTCCTCGCATACCTCATCACCAAGGTGTATGCCCATCAGACGACAGTACCCGTGCCGGGAGCACCTACATGAAGCAGAGTGCCCGCAGCTGCTGCAGAGGCTGGCAGTGCCCGCCTTGCCCCGGATGAGGTGCTGGGTGGGGTGGGGGGCACACAGTGCATTTTGTTCAGGTACCAGCTGACTCCCTTGGGTTAAGCTGATTTCCCCCTTCCCGAGAATCCATACCCCCGAGTTATCAGAACCCCACCCCACACCCCCACTGTGACTCCTGTTGCCTAGCAACACTTATTTAGTCACCTTTCAGAATTATCATTAATACTGAGGAAGAGAACATCCCTGCTCCGTGTTATATACATAGCCTGCACACTGCAGACATCTCTGTTTTGGGCTGGAGGGGTATCTATGGGCATTTTTTATCTGTCATCCTCTGTCCAACATGCACTCTCCAGACCAAGAGCGAATCAAAAGATGTCATGGGGGCTTTAGGGGACATCAAGGCAGTGGATGCAAAGGGGCCACTCTAGGCTGGTTGCTCACCATCCCTCAGAGAGAGCTCCCTCGGAGGACACGGAGCAGACACGGGCATCCTGAGGAGCAGGTCGGAGCCCCGGACTCCGCCGCACGAGGGGTCCAGGGCAGGGCTGCCTGGCGGGAGTTGTTGGCCATGGCCTGCGGCATTCCTGTTCTAGCTGGGCAGGTGTTGGTGGTGGCGGGAGTGTAGAGAGGTGAGGGCTTTGGGACTGACCCGAGTCTGAATGTAAGTCTTACACCTCACTGGTTGCTCGACCTGGAGCCAGTTACCAAGCTGTAACGCGGCGAACCCTCGCTCAGTCAGCCCGAGACACTAGCCTGTCCAGGAGTGAGTCCACTTCCTGCCTTTCTGTCCTCTCCAAGAGCTGCCCACAGACTCCTGTTCAGCTCCCATCCCTGGAACATCAAGATTCCCCCATGGCCTTTCCTTTGATTTTTTTCCTGCCCTGTGTTATCTCCCAGGGGATCACAAGGCTGTGAAATCCGCATCTCTAGTTACGATTGCGCTTCTGAGGCCTGGACTCTTGCCTAAAGCTGGGGTCCATGTCCTCCAGGGTCTCCATCTGGAGCCCAGAGGTGCCCTGGGCTTGGTGGAGCCACAGACTCTGACTTTTCCTCCGAAAGTGCTCAGGGCAGGTCTCCCAGGTCTCGGTGAGTTTTATCACCTCCTTTCTGGCTGGCCAAGCTGGAACCTGCAAGTTGGTCCTGCTCTCTCCTGCGCTGCCTCACAGAGTAACGGAGTCTCATATTGACCCTACCTCATCAATGACACTTGAATCCAGCCTGCCCTCTCCCAGCGCTGGGGGAGCCGCTCAGCACTCCTGCCTCCCGTCTGAGGCCTCTTCTGCTGTTGCCATGGTGTCGCCTCATCGCTCGCTCACCAGCCCCTTGAGGATGAGATCTGACCACCGAGGGCCCCTCTCTGTCTGGTCTCAGCTCTTCCTTCCCCTCTCCTCAACCTCTAAGCTCCAGCTACCCCCTGCTTTCAGCTCCCTGCCTGATCCAGGAGTTCTTGAACATCTTCATGGCCTCACAGATTCTGTTCCCTCTGCCTCCATCACCCCTTATCTCTTTACTTGTCCAGCTGATGTCGAGAATCCTCCAAGATGCCAACTCCCTCTGAGAAGCCTTTCCTGATGCCCCTGCAATTCCCTCCGTGGATCTGGCTTAGTGATCGACCTTTGGCCTCCACCCTGTGGTTCCCTGGGCAAAGCTCTCCTGTAGCACTTAGCACCTCCTGTGAACACCTGTGTGCTTACAGTTTCCACCTCCAGACTGTGTGCTGGGTTTTATTTATGTATTTTCACAGCTAGGCTTCCCTGGTGGCTCAGGTTTGATCCCTGAGTCGGGAAGATCCCCTGGAGAAGGGGAAGGCAACCCACTCCGATATTCTTGCCTGGGAAATCCCATGAACAATGGGCTACAGTCCGTGGAGTCAAGAAGAGTCCAACACCACTGAGCAACTCTCTCTCTCACACGCACAGACACACACACACACCAAAAGTAAATACACAACTAGGAAACTGACAGCTCTGCTGGATTAAGACCATCCAAACTTTTGGCGCTTCGCTGGTGGCTCAGACGGTAAAGAATCTGCCTGCAATGCAGGAGACCCAGGTTCACTCCCTCGGTTGGGAAGATCCCCTGGAGAAGGAAATGGCAACCCACTCCAGGATTCTGGCCTGGGAAATCCCAGGGACAGAGGAGCCTGGTGGGTCCATGGGATCACAAAGAGTCAGACACGCCTGAGCAACTAACACACGCACGCTCAGAACTTAGTCCATAGTAGGTCCTAGTAAATGTTTGTTAAATCATTGTTTTAGTCAACAAGCCTTTGTTTTACTTTATTATTATTATTTTTAAATATTTATTTGGCTGCACCAGGCCTTGCTTGCAGCACACAGGATCTGATTTCCTGACCAGGCTCAGATGCAGGCCCCCTGCGATGGGAGCAGAGTCTTAGCCACTGGATAGCCAGGGAAGTCTCAACAAGCCTTTGCTAATTATCTTCTGTGCAAGACATTGGCAAGGCCTTTGCCTGAAAAGATTTCCCGTGTAGTTTGAGAACAGATAATTGCTGAAAAGCTATAGAGTCACTTAACCTGAGAAGCTTCCAGGCCTGCATATGCTTGCATGAGATATGATATAGATATTAAATGTGAGGCATGTTGGACGTTGTCACCAACGCTAGGACAGTCAGTGGGAGGAGGGCTTGACTTAGACCTTGAGGGGTGGTCAGGCAGGTAGAGGTGGAGACGGTGAGAAGCAAGAGCATCTGGAACAGGGCCGACCAGCGTGGCTGGACCGAGAGCGGAGCAAGGCTGAGGGCATCCTCGACCTCTGGACAGAGCTTGGACCAGGCGGCGGAGCAAGGCCGCTGACAGCCTTGATTAGGTGGAGGTGGTGTTTGAAGAGTCGCCTGGTGGCATGCTCAGGACAAGCCTGCAGGGGGCAGGGGGCCCAGCGAGGAGGGCACTGCATCGGCCCAGGTCCTCAGGGATGGCCTGCCCTGCCTCTGACGGATCTGAACCAAAATGCACAGCCTCCCTGGGACTTAAGGATGGTTTATTGCTAGAGCTGGAATGACCTTTGCTCTTATTCTGAACTCACATCTCATTATATAACAGGTGCTCAAATCAGAGCCCAGGGGGTCTCCCCCACGGTCTGCGTCACTGGCCCGGTCTCTGGATTCCAGTCCTGCATGAGACGGGTGTGGTCCACGCCCAAAGCCTGATGGAATAAGGGATAGGAGATGGCAGTGTCCAGGCCTTGGGAGACCCAGGGGGAGGGGCTGGTGGTCCCTGTGAGCTCAGACCTTGAGTTCGGTTCCCAGCGACGGTGAGTGACAGGCCTCAAGTGGCCACGCCTGGACCAGCGCAGGACTCTGAACTCTGGGCAGAGAATTTCAGTGCACTGGCCGGGCGCCGAGGCAGGAGGCCTTAGAAAAGCTTATTTGCGTTTGGGTGCTCAGCCTGGAGACTCGCACAGGAAAGAATTTGTGTGGATCTCCTTGAGAAGCCGCAGAGCCGCAGCCACACCTGAATCCTATTCATGTTCATCCGGAAACTCAGGCTTTCAAACAATTCTGTTTCTCTTCCTATGTTTGTTTGGACAGGTTGAGGGGCTGGGAGAGGAGGAAGGGTGTCGCTCGGGGGAATGTGGGCCATTTGTTTGCAGCCAGTTCCGGGGTTCACCGTGGACGTCAGCAAGCCCGGCGCTTACCTCGTCCCCAAATCCAAACAAAAAACTCACATGGCCCAAAGGAGAATAGTCAGTTTAATAACTCTCCCTGGCAGCACTTTGAAAACTGCAGATTTCAAATGACTAGACCTGCAGATTTTCACCAACTCGGACAATTAAAGAGGCTCCAGAGACCTCAGCGGTGCTGACTCCAGTGGTGCGTGTTGTCATTAAAAATGGAAAGAGCCTCCGAAAATAGCCTCCAGGTATGGAGAGCTTGCTTCTCTGCTTGATGAGAAGGTAGCCCCATCCCAGCGGGACCTCCGTAAACTGCTGAGTGGCTCAGTTTCTCCACAGGTACCGTGTGCCCATTGGCCCTTGGGGCTCTGCAGGCTGTCAGGAGGGCAGGATGAGCCCATCGACACTCCATGTGCACTTGAACCAGGTCCAGAGGCAGCGAGTAACGCCGGGCAGGAGCCCCCCTGGTGTCTGCTGCTCCTCGGAAAGCGACATCACCACTGTGCCCATGCAGGGGGCTGAGGAGGGGCGGGGGGGGACCCCCGTCTCCGCTTCATCCTCTCCAGATGCCTCTTGTCACTTGTCCTCTGTCCCATGGAGATGCAGAAAGGCTTGACACAGCCATTCTAGATGAGAGTCCCCATTCCCAGGGCGGCCTGGGGAGGATTGCAGCCACGCAGTTCTCAGAGAACGTGTGTGACATTCAGAGTGTTCAAAGGCTGGGCAAGCAGGCAGTTGGTGGGATTCGACCTTGCACTTCCCAGGTCTTCACCCGCCATGCAAGTGCAGAGGAACCAAGAGGCCTACTCTTGCACAGCGGCGTGCCATGACTTGGGATGGAGTGGGCGGAGACAGGAGAGTGCAGGGGAGGACCGGGCACTCTTTCCCATCCGTGGCCCTTCCGACTCACCTGTGGTTGATAGGGGGAGGGAGGCTCAGTGTTGCCAGACCTGGAATCTGGCCTGCACCCGCCCCCTTTGGTCTGTGGGGCTGTGAGTACATTGCCGGCCACCTTTTTAATTCCCTGCACCCGGCGATGGCATGCGCGCAGCAGGGAGAGACTCTGGTCCTGGGGATAGAGGAGCTGGAGGGGGCTCTGTCACTTTGTCTCGGTAACAGTAGTGCGGTGGCCGGTGGGCCCACGCGTGCCTGGACCCCCAGCTGGAGGTTCGGTGCTGCTGCGTGGCACTGAGTGCCAACGGGGGAGGCTGTGAGCCCCTCAGCTCTCAGTCGGCTCAAGGAGGCAAGTTTCTTGCTGACTCCACTGGCAAGATTTGCGCTGATCCACACCCTTGGAATGAGAGGCCTTGCTAATCCAGCCCTGGCCTCTGCCAAATCAGGAGCTGCCAGATCAAGTCAGGGCCATTTTGGGTACTGGAGCGCGATCCCAGAGCACCGTGCTTGTCCTGGATGTGGGGTCACACTTGGTGATGTCCAGCAGGCTTTGCTCGGGTGGCAGCTGGCGGGCAGTGTGTGCTGGAGGGCAGGGGAGGTGCAGACGCTGCCGCGTGGCCGCCCCACACCGTGCCCAGCACAGCCAGCCCTGGGGGACTGAGCAGGACTCTGCGTGGTGGAGCGGCTGGCCCTGGTCACAAAGCTCTTTAGGGCAAGTGCACCCTGAGTCCAAGTCCATCTGTGCTTTCAGGCGAGCCCAGCGGTCTCCAAAGGATGGGTCAGAGGGGACGGACAGAGGCTGCAGTGGGAGCCTGAATGGTGTTTCCCTGGTCTGTGCCCAAACACAGACCCAGAGTTAATTAGCACACTGATCACTCAAGGGTATAGACGTGAAACATGCTCCCCCACGATATGACTTTTGCAGCTACAGCCCATAACAGAACAGATGAGGCCTGGTCTCTGGCTGTCCAGCGGCTCTTTAAAGATGCCTGTGTGAGATGTAGCATTGCCAGGAGCCCCGGCCCTCTGGGCCATTAGTTGATTCGTCATTGAAGGCGTGTCCTTGGCATGAGCGGCCATTCAGGAGGACCGAAGTGGTGAAGGCAGGGAGGGAGAGGAAATGGGGCGGCTGGCTGCCCTCATTCCTGGGGCTCTCGTCCATGCCTGGGGGCATCCCTGCCCCCTTGGAGAAGCATCCACGTCCAGGAGCATGTCGCGCCCTGGGAGACGGAGCCCCACCAGTCTCCCTCCAGCTTTCCGGCTGCATGACTGTGTGTGTGTGTTGGGGTGGGGGGTGGGGGGGGATGTGGATTTCACCTCTGACCCGCCTCTTCCTAATCCATAAATTGTGGGGCAGGCTCATGGGTCAGTGGGAAGTTGTCCATGAGGCCAGGAGACCCAGGTCCTGACGCTGAGCTCAGCTGGAGAGTACAAAATCACTTGCTTTCCTTTAAGGCATTTACATGCTTAAGAGCTTGGGCTTTAGAATCAGAAGAGTTGGGAGGTGAGATTCTGTTTCATCTACCAGTTGGGCAACTTTGGTTCATTATTTAGCACTTCTGAGTGAGTGAGTGATAGTTGCTCAGTCATGTCCGACTCTTTGCGACCCCCTGGTTATAGCCCACTAGGCTCCTCTGTCTCTGGGATTCTCCAGGCAAGAATACTGGAGTAGGGTGCCATTCCATTCTCCAGCATTTCTGAGCTTGTCTTAAACTGTCTGGAAAAAGGGAGCAGCAGCAATGATTCCAACTTACACAGATATCTTGAGGATTAAGTGAGGCGGTACGTGGTGGGGTACCTGGGGGGGTTGCTCCTCCTGAACACTGACCTTTGCTCCTAACAGCGACTCTTCAGTGGGCAGGGGCCCATCCACTGGCCCACAGGGCAGCGTTTCACTCGCTGTCTCAGTGAACGGGAGCAGACAGACCCTTCCTTATGTTCACACATAATGGCTTGGTTTGGCTTCTCAATACTGTGCTTTACCCATATTTCTGTGGACAGCCCGTTACTCTGGAGAGTGTTAGGAAAGAGCTGCTTTGATCAAAGTGATCTTTATAGGGGACCTTTCAGTATATTTGTTCTGCAATCATGGACAGCACTTACTGAGCACCTTGTCTGGATTTGGCACAAGGGAAGCCGTGTGTGTGTCTGTGTGTGTGTGTGTGTGTGTGTGTGTGTGTGTGTGTAAAACAGAGACAGAGGGATTTGTTTTTGCCTTGAAGTTAGTGTATCAGCCAAATAAGGCTCAGGACACTAGAAAGTGTCAAATGTTATGACAGAGTCACAGCTGCTGGAGTTGAAAAGGACTCTTTCGAATCTAATGTTTGGTTAAGCCTTTTCTGTCTCCTCTTCTTCTTCCTTTTCTGGGGGCTTCTTCTCGTTGCAAAATGAAGCAAAGTCCAATTTTAAAAGCTTATTTTTATTTCTGTCTTTGAAAGTAAAAGAGGCTCATTATAGATAATTGGTAAAATATAATAAAAAGAAAACATAGTCCCCCAAACCATCCTCGTTACGAACCAGGGGTATTTATTTCCGGTTGTTCAGTGGTTAGTATTAAACGTCTCTTGCATGCAGGCTCCTTCTAGAAGCTGGGGATACAGCAGCAAAGAAAACAAGGTCCCCATCCCCTGGTTCTTACGTGTTTGTGGAGGGAGGTTTCTGACCAAGTCAAGCAAATACAAAAGATAATTTGGGGTGGAGATAAATTTTGCAAAGGACATGAAACAGGGTAGTTTGGTAGTTGGGGCAGAGGAGAGTCAGAGAGTGAGGAGACGCAGCATTTGCACCGGCGACTAAAGGACGCAGAAGGGTCAAGCAGGCAGTTCAGGGCAGAATGTTTAGGTTAAGGAATCCTGAGGACCCAGACCCTGGGGGTCCTGCTTGGGGCGTGAGGAGTGGAGGGAAGGCCGCATGGCGAGGCCAGCAGGGTGCAGACCCTTGAGTGGCAGTGCGAAGACTTTGGAGGGTTTCAGACGGGAGAGTGACCAGCGTAGGTCTGTATTGTTATTTTTTTATGCTTATGTTTGGCTGCACCACGTGGCATGTGGGATTGTAGTTCCCCAATCAGGAGCTGAAACCACGCTCCCTGTAGTGGCAATGCGAAGTCCTAACCACTGGAGCACCGCGGAAGTCCAGGTCCATTTTTAGAATGTTTTCCAGGCTGTGTGGACAGTCCATTGTGAGGACTCGAATGGAAGGAGGGGGAGCAGTTAGGAGGGTGAGAGAGATGACTCCCAGGTGGCTCAGTGGTAAAGAATCCCCCTGCCAATGCAGGAGATGCGGGTTTGATCCCTGGGTTGGGAAGATCCCCTGGAGAAGGAAATAGCAACCCAGCTGCCTGGGAAATCCCATGGACCAAGGAAGCTGGTGGGCTACAGTCGACTGGGTTGCAGAGAACCAAACATGACTGACCCTGCACTCACACACACACACACAGATGCGTGGTGAAGAAACCATGAAGCTTAGATGAGGAGGCGTAGTCTTTTTATTCAATTTTTTAAAAGTATCTGGGATCATAGTATTTATTTATCTATCTATATTTTTGGCTGTGCCAAGCAACTTGCAGAATCTGAGTTTCCCAGCCAGGGATCGAGCCTGTAGTGTTAGTGCAGAGTCCTAACCACTTGACTACCAGGGAATTCCTCATACTCTGGATATTTGATATTTGTGTTTATATGGAGACCACTGACTACTTCCCAGGTACTGTGAATTACGTTAAGCACTTTGTCTGTCAGTTCAATTCAGTCACTCAATTGTGTCCAACTCGGTGACCTCATGGACTGCAACAGGCCAGGCCTCCCTGTCCATCACCAACTCCCGGAGTTGACATAGACTCACGTCCATCATGGCATCGTTGGTGATGCCATCCAACCATCTCATCCTCTGTCGTCCCCTTCTCCTCCTGCCTTCAGTCTTTCCCAGCATCAAGGTCTTTTCAAATGACTCAGCTCTTCACATCAGGTGGCCAAAGTATTGGAGCTTCAGCTTCAACATCAGTCCTTCCAGTGAACACCCAGGACTGATTTCCTTTAGGATGGACTAGTTGGATCTCCTTGCAGTCCAAGGGACTCTTAAGAGTCTTCTCCAACACCACAATTCAAAAACATTAATTCTTCGGCACTCAACTTTCTTTATAGTCCAACTCTCACATCAATACACGACTACTAGAAAAACCATAGCTTTGACTAGATGGACCTTTGTTGGTAAAGTAATGTCTCTGCTTTTTAATATGCTGTCTGGGTTGGTCATAGCTTTTCTTCCAAGGAGTAAGCGTCTTTTAATTTCATGGCTAGAGTCATCATCTGCAGTGATTTTGGACACCCAAAAAATAAAGTCTGTCACTGTTTTCACTGTTTCTGCCATAAAGTGATGGGACCAGATGCCATGATCTTAGTTTACTGAATGTTGAATTTTAAGCCAACTTTTTCACTCTCCTCTTTCACCTTCATCAAGAGGCTCTTTAGTTCTTCACTTTCTGCCACAGGGCGGTGTCATCTGCATATCTGAGGTTATTGATATTTCTCTCAGCAATCTTGATTCCAGCTTGTGCTTCATCCAGCCCGGCATTTCGTGTGATGTACTCCGTATATGAGTTAAATAAGCAGGGTGACAATATACAGCTTTAATGTACTCCTTTTCCAATTAAGCAAATGAAAGAGCTCAGCTGTAATTCTAGCACCTCCACTAGCTTTGTTTGTAATAATGCTTCCTAAGGCCTACTTGACTTCGGATTCCCAGATGTCTGGCTCTAGGTGAGTGATCACACCATCGTGTTATCTGGGTCATGAAGATCTTTTTTGTATAGCTCTTCTGTGTATACTTGCCACCTCTTCCTAATAGCTTCTGCTTCTGTTAGGTCCATACCATTTCTATCCTTTATTGTGCCCATCTTTTCATGAAATGTTCCCTTGGTATCTGTAATTTTCTTGAAGAGATCTCTAGGCTTTCCCATTCTGTTGTTTTCCTCTATTTCTTTACCCTGATCACTGAGGAAGGCTTTCTTATCTCTCCTTGCTATTCTTTGGTACTCTGCTTTCAAATGGGTATATCTTTCCTTTTCTCCTTTGCCTTTCGCTTCTCTTCTTTTCTCAGCTATTTGTAAGGCCTCCTCAGACAACCATTTTGCCTTTTTGCATTTCTTTTTCACATTCGTTTCTCACACAGCCCTGTGAGACAGGCATGGTAATCCGTGTTTATAGATGAAAAGACTTAAACTCAGAGAGGTAGATTTTTAAAAAGGAAAAAAATTCACCATAGTTTCTGTCCTTACTATAGACCTTACTAGGAATTGGGGGCAATTTCTTTCTGGTCCTTTACTCAAACACCCAAGTTTATAACATATAGGTGGCAGAACGAGAAATCAAACCCAAGTCTGACTCACTAGATGGCTTAACCACTACTCAGTACATTTTAAAACCTTGTTGTAATCTTAATGTTATTGTATAAGCGTCTCCCCAACAGCTTATACAGCTCAAGTACAACAGCTTAAGTACAACAGCTCAGCCTGTAGATCAGTCGGGTTGCCATGACAGTGTTTACCAAACACTCACAAACGCTCAGTAGCATTCACAGATGGAGGCTTATTGTTCCCTGTCTGAAGTGGCTATGAGTTGGTCAGGTGGCTCAGCTGATCTTGGCTGGACTTGCACGTCTGGGGAACAGGTGACCTGGGCTGGCCTGGACTGGCCTGCTCCCTGTCCCCCTCAGCCCCTCCCCACACTGCAGGCTCGAGGGGCAGTGTGACTGGTGGGGACTGCAGTGCTGCAGAGAAGCAGCAGGACGTGCGAGCCCTCAAGGCCCAGCCTCGGAGCTGACACTGTCACTTCTGTCACGTTCTGTCGGCCAGTGCTCGTCACAGGGCCAGCCCAGATGCGAAGGCCGGGGAAATAGACTCAGCCTGGACCTGCAGGGTCGCATGTAACAGAACGTGGGGAGAGGGAGGGGCAAGACTTCTGGCCTTTAGGACACTGCTGTCTTTGCAGAGTGCTTGTTAGACCAGCCAAGAGGTTCCTGCCATTGGAATAGAGACCTCAGGGCCCAGAGTCAGCCTCAGGGTCCAGAAAGCCCATATCCTTAGGATGTGCTTGTAGGGCCTTTATTTAATCTCTGTACCTAAAATGGTCACTCATTATAGACCCTCGAATGTTACTGGAGTCTTCTAAGTTAATTGGTTCCCTGTAACGTAAGGATGCTCAGAAGCAGAGTGTTTTGCAGTGAAGTGAGCCCTGATGATGGTTTTCCTCTGAAAGCAGTGAGTGCAAAGACAGTCAAAAGTGCTATTTCATACTCAAATTATGACTGTGTGGGGTCAAAGAGGTTGCTAGATTCTTATTAAGTATGTAAGAATAAGAAACATCCTATCTTCAATTATGTTATTTGGAGGTTTAGGCATACCTACTCTGTGACAAAAGCAGAGGCCAATCTTTGGTTTCAAGATAACTTTTCATCTCTTTCCAGATTTAAGCCCTTTGTTCCACCCTTTCCACCAGAAATCCTCCTTGGCTCTCCTAGAAATGACTTTCACTGAGATGCTTTTAGGAAAAAGAAAACTATGTCCCAGCAAACTGCAGAGTCTACACCATGGGGTTGATCCTGTCCACCCAGTTCTTTCAGAGAAAGCCTTGGAAAAATACCAAGCTCAGACTTAACAAATACAGAAAAGAGAAACAGAACACTTGATATCTCAACAGATACTAAAAAATGCATTTGAGGAAATTTATTATCATACATGGAGAAGGCAATGGCACCCCACTCCAGTACTCTTGCCTGGAAAATCCCATGGATGAAGGAGCCTGGAAGGCTGCAGTCCATGGGGTCACTGAGGGTCAGACACGACAGAGTGACTTCACTTTCACTTTCATGCATTGGAGAAGGAAATGGCAACCCACTCCAGTGTTCTTGCCTGGAGAATCCCAGGGACGGGGGAGCCTGGTAGGCTGCAGTCCATGGGGTCGCTAGAGTCGGACACGACTGAGCAACTTCACTTTCACTTTTCACTTTCATGCGTTGGAGAAGGAAATGGAAACCCACTCCAGTGTTCTTGCCTGGAGAATCCCAGGGACGGGGGAGCCTGGTGGGCTGCCATCTATGGGGTCGCACAGAGTCAGACACAACTGAAGCGACTTAGCAGCAGCATTATCATACATAATTTCTGATTTTAAGAAAACAACAGTAGAGCTGGGAAGGTTGGAACTGTTTTAGCTTCTCAAAAGGTTATCTACTAGGGGTCTAGAACAAACCTTAAGGATGTAAGGCATTAAAAGTTATTTTCATAAAAGTCTGGGACAGATTCTAGGCTCATCCCTTTTACTCAGTGTTTTTTTTGCAGAGCCTAGCCAATGCAGTGAGTTGTTTTTTTTTTTTTTTAAGTAGGAATTATAAACACTGAGGCAACAACTATCTCTAGAGGCAGAAAAGATTATTTACCTTGAAAACTCTGTTAGAACTATTAGAACCAATAAGGGAGTAAAGTGGCCTTAAAGATATAAGAAAAAGATGAAATAATAAAAATGCAGAGTATACTAAGGATATATTGAATATTTTAAAGATATCAGTTGTCCCCAAACTAACCTATGGTTTCATTCAATCTTCATTCAAAATCCCATTAATAATTTAAAATATAATTTAATGTATCCAGAAATTCCTATTTCTATAAGAATACTGAAGAAAATCTCCTGAAAAGAACCATAAAGAGGGCAGAACGTCCCCTTTCAAACATCAAATCTTACTAATACCATTATATTAAGCCATTTGGAAAGTATTATGTAAAGGTTCTTGCTTGTATGTTATATAGAAATAAATCATAGGTGACTCAAAATCCTAAAATATAGTTATATTAAAGTATAGAGTAATATGCTGCTACTGCTAAGTTGCTTCAGTCATGTCCAACTCTGTGCGACCCCATAGATGGAAGCCCACCAGGCTCCCCCACCCCCGGGATTCTCCAGGCAGGAACACTGGAGTGGGTTGCCATTTCCTTCTCCAATGCATAAAAGTGAAAAGTGAAAGGGAAGTCGCTCAGTCGTGTCCGACTCTTAGCGACCCCATGGACGGCAGCCTACCAGGCTCCTCCATCCATGGGATTTTCCAAGCAAGAGTACTGGAGTGGGGTGCCATTGCCTTCTCTGATAGAGTAATATATATGTATATATATATAGCCACACACATATGTACACTTATATAGTGTGTATATATATATATATATATATATACACACACACACATGTATACATGTATGCATATAGTATGCTTTGGGGATAGAGAAGATATGAAATTAAAAGCCATAAAGAAGAAAATTTTAAGATATTATTACTATATTATAGTGCAAGATCTCATCAGTAGTGCAAAACTCTAAGCAAAGTTAGAATACAAATAGTCTGGGAGAAAATATTTTCTACAGAGAAAACAGATAAAATGATTATATCCATAGTTGATATAAAATTCTTTCTATAAAGAGTGCTTACAAATGAATAAGCAACAAAATCCACTTAAAAAGGAGCAAAAAATAAGAAAAGGGTAGTATACAGCAGAAAAAACAAATATCCAATAGATACATGAGTTGTTTAGTCTCACTACTAAGAAGGAAATGTAAACTAAACAATAGTGATATTTGTGTAATCAGATTGGCAACATTTAAAAAATTATCATTTAATCGGTACAAAAATGCACTCTCAGAAATGTTGGTGCAAGTATAAATAGATGACTTAGCAGTGCTTTTAGAAATTTAAAAATACTTGCCTTTTGTAAGAGCAATCTCACTTTTAGAAATCTCTTCTATAAAAACACTCACATACCTAAAAATGCATCAGTTGGGAAATAATTAAGTAAATTGTTATACCCAAATTTTGGGAACTACTCACCCTTTAAAAAGAACAGAGTAGTTCTGTTTGTACTAACATGGGTAATTGCATATGGTATACTGGTATATAGAAAGAGTAATGTAAGACCTAGGGGTAGTATAATCCTATAGGATTGAGAAGTTCACACTAAACAGTTAAAGGTATCCTTTGGGAAGAACAGCAAGATGGATTGAGGGCAAGGGAGACACATTTCTCCATTTGTTGAAATTTTGCAATGAACATCTGTGGTAATTTAAAAGATTAATGTAATGATTCATTTTTAATTTGAAAATTCTTATTAATAAAATTTTGCAAATCCACAAAAAGTAGGATAAAATAATAAAGATCCTCCTCCCTGTTACTCAGGGATACTGTTGACATTTAGGAATAAAGGGGGAAACAAACGTGTCCAGCAGAGTTAATGCAGTCGAAAATATAGACAAACAAGATGATGCAAGGGTATCTTGGGAGAAGGGAGACCTGGATGTTTCTCAGGTCCTTCGTTGGGTGCTCTGCGATGCTGGGAAGCCACTGACTCATCTGCGGTCTGGTTAGGTTTTCTCCATTTTTCAGGTAGGGCTGACCTACTTCCATTGGAAGAAAGGGCTGAAGAGAAAGAATGCAGATAAAGGTTCTGCCTCATGTGAAGTGTTATTGTTAGAATGTCCATGAATGAATGTCAGCACCCGGCATTTCTGAGGGCCACCATTAAATGAGCAATATTCTTTGTAGAAGCAGAACTCTGAAGTAGGCACACTGGGAGAAGTGGGTGGGGATAAAATAGAGGAAAGATGAAAGACCATGTAGTCGGTAGGGGAGGAGTGTGTGTATATGTGTGTGTGTAAAGCTTAACATGTATAAAGAAATAGAGTATAGTCTTTAAATACAACATAAGTACTTGAAGTAACTTTGACCAATTAGATGGTAGGAGAGGGTATTTATGCCTCTGTGTGTGTGTGTGTTTGTATTGGGCGTGGGGGTTGGGGGGGTGGCGGGCATTGGGTAGCTTTATTATTAAGTTCAAAGAGAGTTCCTAAAGGGAAAATAAAATACCAGTTTGAGTCAGACACGGCTCATTCTCTCAGTCAGTGTCGAGAGGCACAAGATCAAATCTGGCTTGACACCATCCAGTGCAGATCTCAGCAGCCACTAGAAGCTGGAACCAAGCAGAGCTTGGCTAATGAGAATCTCCATCCTCTGCCAGTGCCTGGGGGCCCATCCCTTCCTCTCTGGCAAGCAGGATACAAAGAGAGCTCAAAGCAGAGTGAGGACCAAAAGGTCACCCAGAACATTCATTCTGCAAGCTCCCCACCAGGCCTTTCTGAAAAACAGACAAGTGTGGTTTCACAGTTGAGCCAGAAAGCGAGCCAACGGCTTTGCCCTTTAGCCCAGGGTAGGTTCTAATGGCACCTACAGGATGTTCCACGTGACATCCGGCCTTCAGCAGTGAAGATGGAGGAGGACCCGGGCCAGACCTAGCCGAGGCATATCCTCTCATGTATTCTTTGGGCATGAAAGGGATGACTAAAATTCAGGTGAAACTGGAAGTTAGGATTCAGAGCTCCCCGCATAAACACTGCAGTCTGTTATCAAGTTCACATTCACCAGTAAGACACTTTGCAAAACGCAGTCAGCTTGTTACTCTGAGGACCTTTGTGCATTTCGGCAGCTTGGTTCACAGATGCCTCAGGTGGAAGTTAGAGCATCTCCACCGTGTCTTTTCCATTTTGCTCTGTGTTTCCAGAGTGCCCATGTGGGTTAGGGTGCAGCCTGCCGGCTCATCTCCCGTGTCCAGTCCTGTCCCCTTTAGCTCCCTCCTCACGCTTTCCAAACCTCAGCTCCGCCTGTCACTTCCATGCGCAGAACCCCTCAGTGACATTCAAGACCTCTTGAACATCCCTACTGGCCGCCTTCCTGACCACGTCTCTTGCACTCCTGCCTCTCTCGGTCTCCTGCTCTGACAGAGCCACCCAAGACTGCTTGTGGTTCTTTCAAAACCTGACCCTCTGTCTTGGGTCCCTGGATTACCTTTGTGGCTCATTTCTCTGTAGAGATGCAGCTATGCTAAGCATTCTTTCTGGAAAGTGTTCCCTGGCCTGCTTTGTGTTGTGTCCTGTTCCTCCACTCTCTGCAGGCACATGTGGTTTCCTTTCACCCCTTCACTATATCTCACTGGCTGGTTTTAATCTGATTCCCCAACTTACTTGGAAAAAACCTTAAAGGTTAAAAAAAAACCGAGTACCTGCCACATAGTTGGTGCTTCGGGATTATGTTATTGGAAGGGATGAACGCATGCGTTTTTTAATTTAGCTTGTGAATATGTGTACGTGGGTCTTTGTTTCCCCCTATCTGACATGAGTAAAGTGTTCAGCCTGCTGTGCCTCAGGGGGGATGTTGGGGTCACTTTTAAGTAAGCTTAAGACCCTTCACCTCATCCTGAGCATCATCAAGTAGATGGCAGTCAATAGCCCGCTTCTGGGCTTCCACAGAATGCTCACAAACTAAAGTTCCCGTATCGTTCCAGGCCAGCTGCTGCCAGCCAACCGCAATACTCCGAGCCCCATCGACCCCGACACCATCCAGGTGCCCGTGGGCTACGAGCCGGACCCAGCCGACCTCGCCCTTTCCAGCATCCCTGGCCAGGAGATGTTTGACCCTCGCAAACGCAAGTTCTCCGAGGAAGAGCTGAAGCCACAGCCCATGATTAAGAAAGCGCGCAAAGTCTTCATCCCAGACGACCTGAAGGTAAACGGGAACTGGTAACTAGGCTGTGGGCAAGTGGAGAGTAGGGTCGAGAGGCAGGCTGAAAGGGTGAGCCCAGGAAAAGCACACAAGCTTGTGAACAAAGACTGGTAGTTTTCGGCCCCATTTTTCAGCATGTGACAAGGCTGGTTGCTTCCTCTCTGGATGTCTTCTGTACTTTGCCTTTCTTTTCTTGATAATGCACAGAAATAAAGAAAAGCAATAAAATGAAGTACTTTGCAGCCCATGAAGGAAGCAAGCCCACTGCTACCTGCAAGGAAATCCATGAAAGCCTAGTAAAGACAAATCTGGATCTTTCAAGGTTGTAAAGGAAAAAAAAAAAAAAATTATTGGGAAGGGTACCTAGACCTCAGAGTCTTCAAGGGTTACCTTTCCTTTGGGAGTTTAATGCTAATTAACTGCTGCCATTTCTCTGTAGGCCTCAGGGAATAACAGTGAGAGACAGGACCTCTCTCCACATTGCCAACCTTGGATGCCAGGGTGGGACTTTGTTAAGGAAGCTGGGGGGTTTCCTGACACTGTTTGTAAGTAATGTTCACTCTGCGTCTCACATAGTGATCACTTGGGTATCTCAACAAAAGGTTAATTTGAGGTTGGTTTTTCTCTACTGTGTTGAAGGGACACATTATTTATAAAGGAAAATAGATTTACCTTAGGAAATCAGATACAACTTAAACAAAATTAATCTAACACATTTATGATACCTTAGGAAGAGAATTCTAAAATTATGCCATGCATACTGATACCAAAATAGAACCATTTTTGATTAGCCATTGCTTAGAATTGTCTGTGTTTATGCTGCTTTCTAGTCATATGAACAATAGAGATGTGATTGTATACATTCAAGGCATTGGAAGCAGGCATAATTAGGTCTTTTCTGGCTTCTCAAACCTAAACATGGTTCACATGAAGAGAACTCATGTTGGGAAAATAGGGAGTTTGGGACATTATCCTGGAACCACTTTAGACCAGTCATGCCTGCTTTTCAGACCTAAAGAGCACTGGAAGAAAACATGCCTGCAGATTTGCCACTGCTGTCATCCAGCACCTGAAATTACCTGCGGTGATGCAGGATCATAAAATGCCCAAGGTGAAGGGGACCTCAGACCTCAGATCAAAGTGGTCATTGTACCACTGAGGAAATGGGAGATGAAGGAAAGCGAAGATGAGCCCTGGTAGTTAGAACAAGACCCAGCCAGGTCCCCAAGTCTGCTAGCTTCCAGAAACGTCACTGCGGCATGTGGCCCTGACAGGAGCTACAACAAGGACCTCCAGTAATTGTCATCCTCAATAACTCTCAGACTCGAAGGAGGAAAGTGCATAGTAAACACACCAGAAGACAGAGACTAGTCAAGGAACTGATGGTTAGACAAAGATGGGATAAGAAAGGGGCCCACGGGATTAGGTCTTGGGCAGTTTAAGTACCTTCTTTCAATGGATGCTTTTCCTCACCTTGTGTTCTTAGTCATTCAATCCTCTGTGTATTTTAGAACTGGCTTCTTAAACTAAATCAGGGAGCCCATTCAGCATGGATTTCCTCTTGAGTAGAGGCAAGTTTGAAGAGGTGCTGCTGTGTAGTGGATAAAACCTCTAGCCAGACTTGCACAGTCTCCAAATTTACAAGTTTAAAGCAAGGAGCAAGCTGCTTTAATTACCTAGGTAACCTTGGCAACAGAGAGGCCACGTGAACATTGCCGTGCTGGAATTATACATGTTACCACCACCATGGCTGGACGTGGCCTTTCCACGTGCCAGTGTGGGGAACAGGCAAGAACATTCTCCTACCAGGGGTCTCTGGATTCCTTCAGTTGTGAGCAAATCCTCAGGCCCCAGACCACGAGCACAGGTGAAACAGGAAGCAGAACTCTAAGGTGTTTCTCGTGCAGCAGGAGGACTGAGCTGGGGCAGGTGGGAGCCACATGTGTGGCCTCCAGCGCTGGGTGAGCAGACTGAGTGAGTGAAGCGGCCCTCACTGCCTGCACTTCCTCTCTGGAGCCATTCATCTGGGTTAGCAGGCGTCTTGCCCCCACCCAGGAAGATGAAAGGGTGGCATACTGGTTCCTAACTGAGAATCAGTTTAATCGCCTTGGTGTCTTCCAAAGACCCATTCATTCACTTGACAAATATTTTTCAAATGCTAGTGTCTGCCAAGTCAGGGCCTGGGGATTCAGAGGTGAGCCGCTACTGACATTGTTCCTACCCGCAAGTGAGAAAAAGGGAGTGCTGATATGTCAGGAGGGGCCTGCTGAGTGGAGGTGGCATCAAACGCAGACCCTCAAGAAGATGGGACTGGACTGAAGGTGCTTTGCCAGGTGGTGGTGCCTTGGGAGCCAGATGGCATCCACCCCTGGGAGGTAGAGGGAAAGGGCACAGGTGATGTATCAGCCCTGATCAATACTTCTGCACCCCAGCCCCATTCTGCGGTAACAGAGTTGGGGAGGCTGGTTTTCTTGTCGGGGACAGCCTTCCTTCCATCATTCCTGCCTCCTGTGTCCCCTGCTCCGTTCCTGCTCCTAGCTCCCCTCCTACTTGAGACGGTCCACATTTCACAACTTTGCTCGCTCATCTGTTCACGTGCACAGGAGGCTGGGAAATGGAAGTACCTCAGAAGTGAGAAGAGCTCAGAAATCGGTTGTTACACTGAGGTCAGCTGGTGACTCCCCTGGTCCTTAAGACCTGATCCCAAACCTCCAAGGCCTGTGGTGGTACCCCTTCTCCATCCCCCTGAAAACACAGCTTCTTCAATTTCCCAGGGCCTTGTTCTCCCTACTCCCTGGCCCCTATGTGCAAGTTCTGATACATCCTAAGTTAGTCCCTCTTTCAAATCATCTTGGAAGCCACACTTCTGGGAACACTGATGAGAGGGGTAGATTTCCTGATTTACCAAGGGCGTGGATCTGGGGCTTACTAACATAGACAACGTCCATCAGAACTGGAGGTGTCACTGTTAATGTGCCATAGACCCTCTCACCCCACGGAGTCTTAGGCTCTCTTAGCTCCTCCCAGCTTCTTTTCCAGCCAGCTGGCCTGGCCTCTCTCCTCTTCCTCCAGCTCCCCACGCCTTTTTCCCAAGGGCAAGCAACAAATCCTGCCCCAAGGTTTCCAAAGGATAGCCTCCTAAGAAGAATTCTTCGGCAATTATGAAAATCATGTTTTTCACTTTATTGTATATTATTATGAAATGTATAGTAAGCTGGGAGTGCTTTATAAATAAGAGAATAGTACTAGCTTGTGAAAAGCAGACAGAAGGTGCCTGCACTGACTTTGTCTTACACCTCCTGTCTGCTGGGCAGTGTTGGCTGAGGGTAAAGGGCACGGATGGGGCAGACCACTGACCTTGCAACTTGTTTGCAGATTTTCCCTCAAGTCTGAGGTCACCATGTGACCTCCTCCAATGCCAAATGCCCCTTGGAATCCTGGGGCAGGGTTAGAACTGACCTCACTCACTTATTCTGGGTGGTACTAACTGCAGGTATTAGCATTGCTAGGATTGAGGAATTTACTATTGCAATGTGTTGAAAAAAAGGGGTGGCAAACACACCTGGTGGCACCATAAATGGAAGAAGACTTTCTTAGTGCTTCTAGGATGGTTTTCCCTTTTTTGGCAGAGAGAGTCGTGATGGGGGGGGAAAGGGACTGTTTTCAAGTTGACCACAATCAAACATCACTCAGGCTAAGAAGGCCTAGTTAACAAACAGTTAAACAAAAAAAGTTAGAGTAAATTATTTAAATGCTAGCCATGAATAAGAATTTATTAATCAGTGGCCAAGTGGAACATTATTGTTTGTTTTTAATTGCCAAAGTATACATGCCATTATAGAATATTCTAATAGTTCAGAAGGACATAAAAACTGAAAGATCCTACCTCCTTCAATCCTCCTTCCAAAGGCACCACTTTTAATAGCTGGGTATAAATCTTTCTGGATTTATACTATTTCTGAATATATATTATTACTTAAAAAAAAAACAAAAACGACGTGGGATGAGAACCTATTGATCTGCAAATTGCCACTGTTTCTACCCACACAGTAATATGTCTCTAGCATCTTTCTGATTCAGCAGGATCATTATTTTTAATAGTTGTGTGACTTATCATGATGTAGTTATCAAAGCTCGTACTGATAATTGGTTGGGGTGGGGGGGGGTGCCCATTTCTTTCAGTTCCGGACAGTTCAGTTCAGTCGCTCAGTCGTGTCTGACTCTTTGCGACACCATGGACCACAGCACCCCAGGCCTCTCTGTCCATCACCAACTCCCAGAGTTTACCCAAACTCATGTCCATTGAGTTGGTGATGCCATCCAACCATCTCATCCTCTGTCCTCCCCTACTCCCACCTTCAATCTTTCCCAGCATCAGGGTCTTTTCCAATGAGTCAGCTCTTCGCATCAGGTGGCCAAAATATTGGAGTTCCAGCTTCAGCATCAGTCCTTCCAGTGAACACCCAGGACTGGTCTCCTTTAGGATGACTGGTTGGATCTCCTTGCAGTCCAGGGGACTCTCAAGAGTCTTCTCCAACATCACAGTTCAAAAGCATCAATTCTTTGGTGCTCAGCTTTCTTCACAGTCCAGCTCTCACATCCATACATGACCACTCGAAAAACCATAGCCTTGACTAGACGGACCTTTGTTGGCAAAGTAATGTCTCTGCTTTTTAATATGCTGTCTAGGTTGGTCATAACTTTCCTTCCAAGGAGTAAGCGTCTTTAATTTCATGGCTGCAGTCACCATCTGCGGACAACGCTTTAGTAAAAACAGGCCCTTGTGTGTGCAGCTGACTGAGGACTGCCCTAGGGAGAGAGCCAGGCGTGAGGTGGCCCTTGACAAGACATTGCCAGGTCGTCTTCCAGCAATAAAGTACCAGCTTATCTCAGAAAGCATGCGCGCCCAGGGAAGGAAGGGGTTGCACAAAGAGAAGGAATTTGGCCTGTCCTTCCGGGGGTGCAGGGCCTGCACCCCACTTGGCGGGCTTGCGCTCTGCCGGGCGGGAGAGGCGGCCCGACAGAGGGCCGGGCCGGGGAGGGAGGCCCGGGCGGCCGCGCTCTGACGCCTCGTGTGTCTCCCGGCAGGACGACAAGTACTGGGCGCGGCGCCGGAAGAACAACATGGCGGCCAAGCGCTCGCGCGATGCGCGGCGCCTCAAGGAGAACCAGATCGCCATTCGCGCGTCCTTCCTGGAGAAGGAGAACTCGGCGCTGCGCCAGGAGGTGGCCGACCTGCGCAAGGAGCTGGGCAAGTGCAAGAACATCCTGGCCAAGTACGAGGCCCGGCACGGGCCCCTGTAGGCGGGCGGCCGCGGCCCGGACAGGCCTTCACCGCAGCGACCGACCTTTCTGACATCAGCACTTTACCAGACGCAGCAACACGACGGACTTACGTTTTGTGTGTGTGTGTGTGTGTGTGTGTGTGTGTGTGTGTGTGTGTGTGTGCGCGTGTGTGTGCGTGCGTGCTTGTGCTCCAGTGTGGTCAGCGGTGTGTGCGTTTGTGCTCCTGTGTGGTCAGTGCGGTGTATGTGTGTGTGTGTATCTGCTCCTGTGTGCTCAGAGGTGTGTGTGTGTGTGCGTGCGTGTGCTCCTGTGTGCTCAACGGTGTGTGCGTGTGCTCGTGCATCCCTTTGCGCCTGCCATTTTGAAACGAAAGGTGCCATGTTTTTACTGGACTGAGGAGACGGCGCGGGTTTCCTGCTCCCCGCCCCCTCACCCCACTCCCGCCCTTTCCGTGTGGCTTCAAGTGTGCTCCTGCCCACTCTTCCAGGACCTTCTGCTCGGGTTCACAAAGAAGGGCCCTGCTGAAATAGTAGATCTCGGTTTCTCAAGACCACAGGCTCTTGTTTCTGTTTAATCTGTAAGTTACCATGCTAATAAGGTGCACAGAGTAATTTAGCACTACACTGCAGCTCCGTTCAGTTATAGGTTGCTTTCCTCACTTTTTAAGTTTTGGTGATAATCGTCTTCAAATTTAAAGTGCTGTTTAGATTTACTAGATCCCATATTTACTTAGTGCTCTCTACTAAGTTTCCTTTTAACTCTACCAACTCCAGCGAGTAAGAGTACTCTTATAGAACACAGAGTGTGTTTTTGCACTGTCTGTACCTAAAGCAATAATCCTATTGTACGCTAGAGCATGCTGCCTGAGTATTACTAGTGGAAGTAGGATCTTTTCCCTACCTGAGAATTTCACTGTCTTTTAAAAAGCAAAAATTACAGTAATGTATTTGAGCATGCCCAGAACATCCCCAGGACCAGGAAGCAGAGGGAAACGCCAGGTCTAAGAACAAGGGGTTAACTTATCAGTGTACAGCCAAAAAATGCATCTTGGAACAGCTTTTGACATTGATGTGTTTGCTTTTGTTTTCTCTCTTTTCCCATGCCCCCAGCCCCCAATTTTCTAGTTAACTTTTTCCACATCCCTCTTGATATTCAATACAATTCAATTACTTAAGATTCAGTTTTCCCCATTTTTTTGGTAATGTATATATTTTTGTGAATTATACCTTGTTTTAAAAAATCAGTTAATAAGTTGATGTTTTGTAAAACCCCTTTTTCTTAGTGGTGTCATATTTGAATGCTTCATAAATTAATGATTCTGGAGCTTATGTTTCTTACTATCTGTTTTCTTTTGAACGTATGTGCTCTTATTAAGTGGACTTCTGAAAAATGAATGTAAAAGACACTGGTGTATCTCCGAAGGGGATGGTGTTGTCACAAACTGTGGTTAATCCAATCAATTTAAGTGTTTACTGTAGACCAAAAGGAGAGATTATTAAATTGTTTAATGTTTATACAGAGTAATTATAGGAAGTTCTTTTTGTACAGTATTTTTCAGATATAAATACTGACGATGTATTTTGGAAGACATATATTATATATAGCAAAGAGAAAAGGAAAACTATTCCATGTTTTAAAATTATATAGCAAAGATATATATTCATCAATGTTGTACAGAGAAGTGCTTGGGGGTTTTTGAAGTCTTAAATATTTTAATTTTGTCACTGACACATCAGCATGTTTTCTGCTTTAAATTAAAATTTTGCAACAGTATCGAAGCTTGCTGTGACGAATTCTGCTCTAAAATATCTAAGGAGTTTTCTTATTTCCTATTAGGTCTCAGAAAGAAAACCCAGAACCACAAAATGGATGTTAGTCAAATATTTATTGGATGATACAGTGATTTTTAGGAAAAGCATCTGCCACAGAAATGTTCACTTCAAAATTATGAGTTCCTAAAAATGAATAGCACTGCAAGCATCCCCCAAAATTCTGTTCTCCTCAGTGGGCACGTGCATCTTACACAGTATAAGGTTAATATCGGTGCTATGTGTATGATTTATAACTTGATAGCTGTCTTGACTTTAAAGGTGATTGTTCTTTTCTTTCACTAACTTGTGGTAAGAGATTTTGCCATTGTTATAAAGAAACATTTTCTGCAAGATTAAAATACCCTTTTATCAGTGGGATTTTCTAGTTTCCTGTGTCCAGAGTATGTGATTCTTTAATGACCTTTTAATAATTCTTTAATGGTGATCTCCTTGTCAATCTGTTAGCAATGCTTCTCTCTTACTGTCATAGTCTTGGGGAATCTGAATAGTGGAATATTCCTACAGATACCCCATTTTATCTGAAGCTACAGATTATAATGGGAGATGGATGCATATTGGAATTGAAATAACCTTGTTCAGGTAAATAATAAACAAAACCTCTATCATAAGCAGAACTGAATTAGTGATATTCAGAGACACAAGTAAACATGGAGTTGGCCTTTTTATAGATAAAGAGACTAACTGCAGCAGAATTGTTAAATAGTTCAATATCTAGGAAGAAAGCTGGAGAAGTATTGAAGGATTGTACTGAAGACAATCCAAATTCATTGAAGTTTAAAATGGTAACTGAAAAAACTGTATTTGAGTACTAGTCTTTCTGAAATTAGGTTGCTTGTATCTGATGAGCATCACAGATGTTTTCTGCAGAAGAAATTTAAAGATCATAATAAAACTTATTCTTTGGCGTGCCAGGGGTGGTTTCAGAAACCTGCCTCGCTTTAAATTTTTTAAAGCTTTGGAGTCTGTACAGGTGCCTTATATGTAGGTCATTGTCACCACACACAAGCACTCAACCCCTGAACTCACTGCCTTCTGTCCAGGGCAGTCAGCTAGTAAATAAAGCAGTCCTGCTAAATGACATGAGAAGGCATGGCCCGATTTGGAATGACTTAGATCATCCAGGGTCAGATGAGTTCTGCAGACTGCAGCTATTAAAAGAGTCCTGTTGTCATTTTTCACCTTTTCATCATAAGCATCTTTCAGAGATTAATTACTTGGCCATTAAAAATGAATCCAAATCATATTATGCCAACATCATTTAGACATGATTTGGAATGAGCAGCCTAGGACTTCCTGACAAGGTCACATCCTCCTTTCTACTGGACTTGCAAAGAAAGGCGAAAATTGGTCAGCCTATGGTACTGCTTGTGCCACCTGGAGGACATAGGAATGGGAGGGCTGTAAGTGATCACTTCCTCCTCTTGAGAAAGTGGACGCTTTGACCATTCCAAAACCCACAGTGAGCAGGATAGTGACAGGCCTTTCATCTTTACATATGACAGGCCGCTGTGAAACCATCGTTTGAAGCAGGACCATTGGCTTGATGAGCATGCAGATGGAATGCTAGCACTGGGTGGAGAGGAAGCAGTGCTAGAAAGCCCAGAGGTTCCTTCCAACTTAGCGGTTTTGTGAGGGAACTCAATTCTAAATGTATGTTTGAAAGGTCTTGGGTCTGTTTGCAGAAGAGTCAATAAGAATTTTAAGTAGAGTCACTCCCACCCCCACCCCAAATTAAAACAAAGGTCATTCTGTAAAATGCAAAGGAGTTTGCCTCCCTTCTTCCTAAAGTTCCTTTTTGGAAAACTTAATTCGTGTTAATCAGAGCAGTTCCAGAAGGTGATAGACACCTGCTCTCAGTCTGCCAGCTTCCTGCTAAAGGCTCCTAGGCCCCCACTGGGGAGGCTAAGATCTCCTCTAGGTTTTCTCTACAATTAATGTCATTTTTTAAATGAGCAAAGCCATGTTTTTAATCATGATGCATTGGATTCAGCAACTAAAGGCAGTATATTTTGCTGAGGGCTAAGTGTATGTAGAGGAGTATGTGTGTGTGTGTGTGTGTGAGAGAGAGAGAGAGAGAGAGTAGTTAAGGCATAAAATCTTTCATGTGGAGCACCTTACCAAACGTAACAATAATCACCATTATCCTTTTGGCAACACCACAAAGATTGCATCTGTTAAACAGGTACAAGTTCACTTGAGGTCAGTGTGTTTGTACACCATGGTTTTGGTTGCTGTTTATGCTATTAAGTCCAAAACTTTGTCTGTTACTCTTCATGTTTAATAAAATTTGAATTGTTTCCTGTCTTTCATGTATTTTTGTTGACAGTCTGCTGGAAATCGGATTCTATTCCCAATTCTATCACCAAGAAGCCATTGACAGATTAATTACATAGATGATAAAGTAATAACATAATTAGTGAGAAATTAACATTTATTGGGTACTTACATGTCAGATCCAGTGCTAAACACTTGCAAGGAATATTTAATCCCACATTAACCTCATGAGGTAGGGACAATTGTTATCTCCGTTTATGGAAAAGAAGATAGAAGCGTGGAGAGGTTATGTAGTTGGTAGAAGTGATGGAAATGAGTTCTGGTTCATTAGATGGGCATCATTTAGAGTGGTGTTTCCCTAAAACCAATCCAAAGGCTGTTTTTTGGTCATATATATGAGAATCATCTGGAAACATATTACTAGACTACAGACTCAGTAATTCTGAATCTGTACATCTGGGATAGAGCCTGGAAATCTGAACTGCTTAAAGACTCCCAGCTAACTTGCATGTGTGGCCAAGTAACTGGAGCTCAAGGATTTACAGACTTGACCTTCATCTGAGTCCATGACCTTGGAGGAATCCATGTAGAAGCTTGAAAACTGTAATTACCTGGAATTGCATGCAACTTTTTGTACATAAACAGTTTTCTGTAGAGGGGATCCGTGGCTTCCCACCCCACATGGGAATCTATGATGCAAGATGGAATAAAAATCCCTGATTTACAGGAGAGGTGATGTAGTGTGGTGGTTTCCAGCCCAGGCAACCCATTAGAGTCACTTGGGAAGCTCAGAACACTGCTGCTGTGTGGGCCACAGCCTCAGCCAAGGAGCTCAGCATCTCTGGCAGAAGAGAAAGGGCTCCAGTGAGGAGCCCAGTGATTCAGATCTGTCACTTAGCAGGTGTGTGACCTTGAACAGCCATGGAGCATTTTTAATCTCCTCCTCTGTGAGCTGAAGTTCCACTCACCATCCCTGGGGGTCATGGGAAGAATTAATGACATAACAAATGCATAGTCTGGCTCATTGTCAGCCCTCAAAAAATAACTGCCATGGGGACCTGAGGAGTCGAATGTGCCTGGAGCACTTTTTCCAGTTCAGTATTTCAGACCATTCGTTCCTCCAAAGAAGGCAGAAAACAATTCTGTGCAGAAGAAGGGGCAGGTGGCTGGTGGCGAGGGAAATGCTAATGCCCCAACATGGGTGTGGTTCGTGTTCCAATGCCCCTAGTAGATCCGAGCTTTGGCCAAACTTGGGGGACATCCATCAAGTGGTCCTTTCCAGTTTAAGCAGTCGCAATTAAGAGTTAGCTCTATTTCACCATCAAATCGGTTTCTCCTTCCTCAGAGGAATAGGCACAATGACCTTCAGATTCTCTTTGAGTAGGTGATTCTGTGTTTTCGCATTTTCAGATCTTAGATGAAATGACTACTTCTCCACGCCTGGAGAGACTTTTGAGTCTCAGATGGCAGGAACTGGTGAGAAGCCCCGCTGCAGATGCCCCCGTCACTCACAGTCACTCAGTCCCCAGGCCAGTCACATGCTGCCTTGGGGTTGGCTTTTCCACTCACATTTAAACATTAACACACCATCAGCCCCCAAGCCCTTTCTCTTCAAAGCACAGGAATTCCATTCCTTCTTCGAAAATCACTGGCTTAGAAGTCTCTTTGTGCGTCTTTAGCCGGGATCTGGGTGGAAATTATGGAAATCTTGCCTTTGTGGTTGGGAGATGGCTCCTTGGTAATAAAGGTAAGGGAGCTACTGAAGGAGAAAGTCCCAAGTGAGGAAAGTGGTGAGCGTCTTCTGGTCCTCTGGGCTTTGAGTCAGTGAAGACTTGGGTGCAAAGGCCCCTCTCTGACTTTTCTTTGTGCAAAGCCCGGCACAATAGGAAAAGCCAGAAGTTACTGAGTCCTAAGCCTTGTACCTGCCACATCTCACTTAATTTTTATGCTATGAAATTGCTGCCAGTATTTTTCCTGTTTTACAGGTAAAGAAACAGGTTCATGGAAATGAAGGAAGCAGAATGTAAACCCAGACAGGATGTCTGATTCCAGAGTTTGTGTTCTGTGCTGCTCTTCTCCATGACTTAAATGAATGACTCAGCTAAGGCAAAAGGCAACTGCTGTGATTAGGAAGGTGAGCCCAGGGCAGGCAAACCTGGACTTAAATCCCCCCTCTGTTATTTACTGTGTGAACATAGAAAATTCACCAGAGCACCCTGAGTTTTATTTGCAAAATGGACATACCATAGGGTTGTTGTAGGATTAAGTGAGAGCATGCATTTCAAACACTTGGATCAATGTCCAAAGTATAATAGGAATTCAACAAATATTTGCTTTTTATGGTAATAATAGCAATTATTAATAAGTATTGCTTGGTTTGATTTCACTAGCAATGTACTACAATGGAGTCAGACTCTACGCTGTGTATTTTAGTGGGCCGCATTTTTATTTTGTAAATCCTTGACTATGTTTAGGTGACATCCCTCTTTTGGATGAGTAAATGGGAGAGCTGTGATCACTTTATGGGCCTAGCTGTGTTTCTGAGATTGATCTTATAAAATCCATGAGGCATCACCAATTTTAAGTCAACTCTGTTGCCTCTGATGTTGTTGAGAACCTGGAGATCTTTGCTTTAACGAATGTACTAAGTGGTGCTGAAAGGCTGACCCTTGCAGTGTGAGGGCAGGCTCAGGCTCACAGAGACGAGAAGTCACGAGTGGCTCTCAAGGGTCTTTCATTTGCTTCTGCCTTCAGGCCTGCCCCAGTCTCCACACTGTACATCTACATTCATATATCCATCTGTATACCTCTATCAATCCTTGTTAGCTCCTGCTAATCACATGGAGAGATAGGCTGGGCCCCCGTGCTCTATGACGAGAGTAAGAAATATGCCAGCAGTTTACTAAACCCATTGCTTTCTCAGGATATCCCTGGCTATCCAGTGGTTAAGAATCTGCCTTGCAATCCTGGGAACGTGGGTTCAACCCCTGGCTGGGGAACTAAGATGCCCCACGCCACAGAGCAGCTAAGCCCACGCGCCACAACTCAGTCCACATGCCCTAGAGCCTGAGCCACGGCTAGAGAGAAGCCTGCACACCACGTGGGGCCCGTGGGTCCTGCATGTCACAACAGGACTCAGTGAGGCCACAAAACCCCATTGCTTTTCTAGACATTCACTGAGACCACCTTTTCCAGCCCCTCTTGCACTCCGTGTGTCCAGACAACTGGATTGTGGCCCATGGCATATGGGCGGGAGTGAGCCAGGTATCGCTTCACAGCTAGCCCACAAATATCTCCTTCTTTCTCTTCTGGCTCCAGCAGATGCCTCAAGAAGATGCAGACTCCAGGAGGAAGGGACTGAGGTCTCTGAATCACTGGGCTGTCACGTGAGGGACAAAAACCCTGCTCTGGACTAAACCTTTGAGATGCTGGGGTTGGTTGTTACAGGGGTCAGTCCGCCATAACTTGAGAACCTTCTTCTGCAGTTGGATGTCCTTACTCAAGGTCTTCGCATCTTTGCCAGTCTCCTTCCCAGGCTGGGGAGTGGGGCTGGCTCCTTGGAACCCAGCTTGTCACCTCTCACATACAGGACTTTGTGGTCTACCTGCCTCCTGGACAGACCTCCCACCCTGTTTTGGCCAAACCTGTTGGGCTGGACCTTTAGAATATCACTGCCTTCCTGTGGCCTCAGTTTCTCCTAGATTGAACAGTATCCACAGCTGTCTAGCCTCCCTCAGGAGAAGCAGCCTCTACCTCCAGGTCAGCTCTTCCAGCCTCATCCACCCCGCTAGCCCAGACTCTTTCCCTGGCTCCTTGGTCCTGCCTCCCTCCCCGACCCGAGACATTCAGATACTTCCCTAGAAATGAGGCCTAACGTTTCTCAGAGCACTGATCTTCCCAGTTTTTGACTCACATACTCCCTAAAATTCTTTGTAAACCATGAACCCACATTGCACATTATAAAGCTAACATCTAAAATTTCTCATCACAAGTATGTGGTACCATGCTGTGCTAAGTCGCTTCAGTCATGTCCAACTCTATGCAACCCTATGGACTGTAGCCCACCAGGCTCCTCCATCCATGGGATTTCCCAGGCAAGAATACTGGAGTGGGTTGCCATGCCCTCCTTCAGAAGATCTTCCTGACCCAGGGATCGAACCTGCATCTCTTCAGTCTCCTGCATTGGCAGGCAAGTTCTTTACCGCTGATGCCACTTGGGAAGCCCCATCACAAGAATTAATAGTTGCAAATAGAGCAATAGCTGCTCTAAACAGCAGCATTTTAGTGAAGCACAGCATACCTCTTCCTAAAGTAGACAATGAGGTGCAAAACCCCAAGTGACTGGATGCCTGCCAACATCCACTTGAAAAATGCAGCTGGAATTTGTACATCACTTCTTTTTCCCTTGAAATCATTATTTTAATGGCATTGTCCCTTACTGAATTTGTTTCTAATGCATATATTTGGGGGTTTATAAGTCTTGTATTGCTCCTCCATATTTTTCAGCTGCAAAACCATATCTATAGACTGAGATTATTTTTATTTTCTGTGAAAATAAGGCCTCCACTAAAAACATTTCTTTAGGTGTGATTTACTTTTATTGCCACTTTTATTTACTTTTATTACCACTATGCAATTGATCAAAACCACATATATATTAAATTTTTGGAATTTTTGGAGATTTGTTTTTATTATAGATATATAATAAAATTCTTGCCATGGTCAGAGGAGCCTGGTGGGCTACAGTCCATAGTCTCACAGAGTTGGACACAAGTGAAGCGACTTAGCACACACACACACACATATATAGATATATATATGGCTCCTTGAATTTGACGATTATGCTAGCTCAAAGCAGGGTGTTGGAGATGGATGGGGGTAGGGAGCAGGAAGTTCATTTGGGCAAGTCTTACATTTTTGAAGGGTTTGGGAAGCTTAAGTAGGATGCTTGAGTTGTCATCAAATGAATATACATTTACAGAGATAGAATGGCAGCTTTTCTTGGAACTTTCTCTGGGCACTTCATCTTTTGGAATATACCTTAAAGCCCATAAACAGAAGTGGTCCTAAGCCTCCCTCCCTCTCCATTGTGGGGACAGGATGGCCTCCAGGTCTGGAAGGGCTCTATAGGGAGGGTGATGATTGAGCTGAGTGAGGGAAAGCAGGTTTGTCAGGAAACAATGGGCAGGGATATTCCAGGTAGCAGCACAGCGGGGAGAGAGACCAGAACCCTCCTAGACTATCAGAGGATCATAAAACCAGAAATACAAACCGGAAGTAGAGCAACAACATTTTTATGCGTTGAAAGTGAAAGTGAAGTCGTTTAGTAGTGTTCTACTCTATGCGACCCCATGGACTATAGCCTGGCAAGCTTCTCCACCCGTGGGATTTTCCAGGCAAGAATACTGGAGTGGGTTGCCATTTTTCTCTCCAGGGGATCTTCCCGACCCAGGGATCGAACTCGTGTCTCCCTCATTGCAGGCAGACTCTTTACTGTCTGAGCCACCAGGGAGTCCCTCCTTGGGGCGACGGCACTGTTGGATCCTAGGGTCTGAGGGGCAACGTGATGGGAAACGAGATGTGGCAAGACCATAAAAGTCCTTGCATGTCACTCCAAGGCCTTTGGAATTCATCCTAATCAGGAGAATGACACAAGCAGACTCCTTAGAAAAGATTAGCCTGGCAGCTATATGGAAGAGGGATTGCAAAGAATTAGGAAGAGTGGAGGGCTGAGGATGGTTCTCATGTTCAGTTCAGTCACTCAGTTGTGTCCGACTCTGCGACCCCATGGACTGCAGCACGCCAGGCCTCCCTGTCCATCACCAACTCCCAGAGTTTACCCAAACTCATGTCCATAGAGTCAGTGATGCCATCCAACCATCTCATCCTCTGTCATTCCCTTCTCCTCCTGCCCTCAAGCTTTCCCAGCATCAGGGTCTTCAATGAGTCAGCTCTTTGCATCAGATGGCCAAAGTATTGGAGCTTCAACTTCAGCCTCAGTCCTTCGAATGAACACCCAGGACTGATCTCCTTTAGGATGGACTGGATCTCCTTGCAGTCCAAGGGACTCTCAAGAGTCTTCTCCAGCACCACAGTTCAAAAGCATCAATTCTTCGGCACTCAGCTTTCTTCACAGTCCAACTCTCACATCCATACATGACCACTGGAAAAACCATAGCCTTGACTAGACGGACCTTTGTTGGCAAAGTAATGTCTCTGCTTTTTAATATGCTGTCTAGTTTGGTCATAAGTTTCCTTCCAAAGAGTAAGTGTCTAATTTCATGGCTGCAGTCATCATCTGAATAAAGTTCTAGGGATGTGATGGGTGGATGGATTCAGGGCCTGATCCACAGGGTTTGGTAGGAGGACCGCTCCAAGGTTTCACTTCCGTGACTTCTGGTGATCAGTGATTCACAGCCAGCAGTGCAGAGAGGGAACGTCTGGGGAATTTGTAAAGAAACCTGTGCTGCGCCCCCTGGAGACATGCAGCCTCTGGTGTGGAAGACCAGCCTGCTTCCCTAGAGAACTCTCCTAGCTGCGTCTCCTCTGTGCATCCTTGGTTGACCAGCACTGACTCTCTGAGAGAGATGTGGATCCCTGACTGGCAACTTTGGCAAGCTTCAAAGAGGGAGGGAGGCCAGAGGCCACTTCTCTTTTACGGATGTGAAGGCGTATTTTAAAAGATGAAGAGGTGCCCCAAAGGGAAACGTTACAAAAAATGTTGTCAGTCTATCTCTGTGAATATATATTTGTTTGGTGACAAATAAAACATCCTCATTTGATACCATTCACCTTTCACTTAAAGAAGCCAAGGCTCAGACTTCCCTGGTGGTCCAGTGGCTAAGACTCCTGAGCTCCCAATGCAGGGAGCCCAGGTTTGATCCCTGGTCGGGAACCAACCAGATCCCACAAGCTGCAACTAAAGTCTCTGGCAGCCACGACAGATGGAAGATCCCATGTGCTGCAACTGAGACCTGGTGCAAAAATAAGCAAATATTTAAAAAGAAAGAAACCAAGGCTCAAAGAGTTCTGCAGTCAGAGCCTGGAGCAGAGCTTACACCCAGGAAAAGGGGATGCCAGGATTTTGCATCAGGCTTTTGGGCTCCCGAGCCCTCTGCTGTCCAGACATGCTGATCCTCGCCCCACCCCACCCCCCGTGCCCTGCACAGTCCAGTAGGGCTGGGGTGTTTATACCTGTGAGCGCGCACTTTATCCATGGCTGCCTGAACTAGGAGGAACACGTAACCCCAGAGAAGCCATTTCCTTGAGTCAGCTGGGCATTTGGCCTAAAACAGAGGCTCTTAAACCTTGCTGCTCATCTGAATCACCTGAGGGAACTTTTAAACATCCTGGTTCCTAGGTCATACTTCAAACCAGTTGTTATCAGAATCTCTGCTGGGGTTGGTGGAACCCAGACATCACTATTTTTAAAAATTTCCCAGGTGATTCCAATTGCAGCTTGTGGATTAGCACACTAAGGCTTTGAAGTTGAATTACCCTTGAGTTCAAACCCTGTCTCTGATATCCATTTATTTAATAAACAAATATGCATTAAGCATTCATGATGGAGAAGCTCTTTTAGACTAGTAACACTGTACTTAATTTTTCTGAGCCTCAGAGTCATTTAATGCCATCTTAATATTGTTTGCATTAAGCAACATGTATAAAGCACCTAGCAACTTGAAATATTAGACATTCAACAAGTATTATTTCCTTCTCTCACTCTTCCCAACTCCTCCTTTCCTTGACCTTGCAGGAGGTAAATAAGAAACTCCAGGAAGGAGGAGCCCAGGGTTGGAGTCCTCATTCTGGCCTTTGAAATTCAAGAGTAACACAGGACAAAAAACAAGGAGGCCTTTTCGAACTTTTGCCCCTTAGGCTAGATTTACTTATAAGATTCCTATTCTAGCATACTCTGTGTTAGTCACTCAGTTGTGTCTGACTCTGTGAGCCCATGGACTGTAGCCCTCCAGGCTCCTCTGTCCATGGAATTTTCCAGGCAAAGATACTGGAGTGGGTTGCCATGTCCTTCTCCAGGGGTCTTCCCGACCCAGGGATCGAACCCAGGTCTAACATACTATAGGAGAGCAAATGGATTAAAAATTCTTGGAGAGCCTTCCCTGGTGGTCAAATGGTTAAGAATCTGCCTTCCAATGCAGAGAACTTGGGTTCAATCCCTGGTTGAGGTATTAAGATCCCACATGCCCTGGAGCAACTACTGAGCCCACACACATAATTAGAGATCCCCTGCATGCTACAACTAAGACCAGATGTAGCCAAATAAATAATTTTTTAAAAAAAGAAAAAGGAGTTTTGGAGAATCTTTCATCCTGATTTTAAAATGAGAAATCAAACATTTGCTGGTGGAGACTAGATTCCATCCTAGGTTTGCAAACTTCCGGTGTAATGCTCATTCTAAAAGATCAAACTTGCCCCCTAAAAACTGAAACGGAGCAGGGACCTGTGGGGCTCCTGGGCATAGAAGCCTTTCTAACCCTAACCCCCATTTCTTGTTTGCAGGGTATAGACTCCAGTCCCCAAGACTTTCCCTGAGTTCTAAAGGGCAGATTCCAACAGCTGCTAATCAGGGAAAGGAGGAGATGCAGAGAGGAGGGAGCAGCAGTCAGGAAACAAGAGTGCAACTTGGGGGCCGGGGCCTGACTCCATCTCAAGGGTTACACAGAGCAATGCCTTTGAGCTCTTGACAGAACTAAAACCCCCAACAAACGGAAGAAGGTAGCATTCTTCATTCCAGACTGAAGAACCAGAGAAGCTCATCAAGACTAGGAGACCATCTGAGCCTGCACACACTTCGATCCTTACCAGAAATCCTGCCCCTGCACCACTGATATAACACTCACCAAATCCCTCTGGGTTGGGGCACAAGCCTGCTGGTTCCCCTTTGCCTGGCAAAACAGTAAATATTCTTTTTCTACTTTAGTCAAAACTCTTGTCTCAGATTCCATTCAGCCCCAGTGCACAGAAGCTGTTTTCAGCATCAGAGCCATAGTTGCATCTTTAATTTTTCACTCTAATATAAACTGGTAGCGGAGCAGCATTAAATTTTTAACCCCAAGGTCAGCACTGACTTCTGAAAGCATCCCCGAATTAGCATGTAAAACCAGAATGCTCGGTTTACTAACGCTGCTGCACCCCCACTCCCCAAATAGATGGCAGCCCCTAAGCTACTTCTTCCTAGAAAGTCTGAAGCCATCTCCGAAAATGAGTCCCAGGAGGTAAAGAATCAGAGATCTGTGCCCTGCAGTGTGGACCTACAGGCCCCAGTCAGATGGGAATTGCGCAGCTTTCCGGGGTAACAGGTGGCTTCCAGGATGACTCACAAGGTTCAGCCAGAAGCCAGGTTTCTGCTCCAATTCTGTCTTTTCCCCGGGCAGCCTCCTGTGACTTGAGAACCCGGTGAAAGGAGGGAGAGAGAAGGGCGGGTCTCCTCGTGCACCTCTCACAGGGGAAGACACACTCAGGGAAGGAGAGTGTGTGCAGCGCTGCCCTGAGTGCAGGCCCCCGACGTGTCTGAACACCACTGCGCCGCAGAAGGACGCCTCACCCGCGTCTCACTGGCCCTGTCAGCAACCCCGGGAAGGGCCCAGGAAACAGGGCTGGCGGCAGCACGCCTGCTGCAAGGCCAGCGAGGAGCGCGGCCTGAGCTGCGCAGTGACTCCGACTTCCCTGCGCTCCCTGAGGGGGTGTGCGGATCCTAGCCCAGCCTGACTCTCCTCAGTGCCCTGGGAACGCACCTCGACCTCCTCAGCTGTAATTAATGACCTGTGAATCAATTGTAAGAGATGCTTCTGACGGGGTGAGGACTCCCCACCCACCGCCTTTGAGGTCCGATTAATATCTGAAGCCAGAAACCAGGGCTGGTTGATTTCCTTTGAGATGGGACTGCCTTTCTTAAACGTGCGTCTTCCCACCTCGATCCTGCTGCTCGCCCTCTCCCTAACTTTTCTGCTCACAGCTGAAGGCCAGAGCAGGGCCCTTTGATGGGCTTCTCCGACAGCACAGGGCCCCCTCCCAGTCTCGGGGCACCCCCTCCTCCCGGGCAGCAGGCAGGATGCGGGTCCCCCTTCCTGCAGGTGCCTTGCCGCCTGCTGCCTCCCTGGAACTACAGAGGCAGGCAGACACGCACAGAGGCCTCGTGAAACGGTACTTTAAAAGACCAAAGGGCCTTTCTTTCTTTTGACAGACGATGAATCTCAGAAATAGAAGAGTGATTTTAGAAGGCGGTGGGGGCGGGTGAGCAGAAAGGGGGAGCTGGGGTCCGCGCGTCTGCGCCCTGGGCCCTTCCCCTCCTCGGCCCTTCCCCTGCTCCGGCCCCGCGGCCTCTCCTCCCCTCCCTGCCTGACCCTCTGCCCTCGCCACTCTCTCCGTCTCTGCCGCGTTTCTCCCTTCCCACCCCCTTCTCTCCTCCCCGCTGCTGTGCTGGGTCGAGAGGGGACGTGAATGAGCAGAGGGGATGGCTACAGGGAAGCGGGGCCAGAGACTCAAGGCCCCCAGCAGACGGATGGCACGGGGCACGCCCGGACTCCCCGACCCTCCTCTGCGACCCGGTAGACTCCGCAGCTGGTGCTCTGGAGCCGAACCCCTCCGCCACAGCCATGCTCAGAAAGCCTCCCCAAGGCGTTTTCAGGACGGCCCAGGAAGGTCTGGGTCAGAGAATGCCTTTGACACGTTTCCTGGGGTAAGCTCTTTGTGGCCTAGAGAGGGAAAGCGACTCTGAATGTCATACGCAGTTGAGGACAATTACGATGACCCCCTCCCTCCCCCCCGGCCGGGCTCTGTTCCAAAGAGCACCCTGTCTTCTCTTGGGTTCGTTTCCCTGTGGACCCAAGGGGCAGAAAGGACGGCGAAATGGAGGCACTGGTTCCTAGGCCCTAGCAGAGTCATTAAGTACCGAATGCTATTCATTCTTCAGGACACATGGAAATGCCATTTTTTCCCGTGAAATCTCCTCTTGAGAGAGTCAATTCTTAGGCAGGTTGTTAAGTAGTCCAAGAATCCCAGAAGAGAGACGGGTCTGGGGTTCTCAAGGAGGAGGAAAGGGCAGACCTTTTTTTTCTCCTCTACAATTCTTAGTCTTACTCACATAAAATAGTGTTTTTCTTTAAGCCCAGAACTGATGATTACACAAAAAACAATTCAGTTTAAACCCTATACTAGGGATTATATAACAGCAGTGTATCCTGCTTGAGGACAGTTTATCCTTCCTGAAAACCTTCTGACTAATCCTGATATTTTATAATGTAAATTATGGCAGTGGGTCTGGTAGGATCTTTCTATTCTAGTGGGTCTTTCTGGATCTTTCTGGTAGGATCTGTCTTTCTAAGTTCTAATCATGTTGTCCTGAAACATAAATTGTGGGAGTGGCTCTGGTAAAATTTTCATAAACTTGAGACATTCTTTTGACTTATTGTAATAACTAATTAAAAAGCACACAATTCCCTTGCTAAAGACTAGCAAGGGGGCACTCTCCACCCCCTTCTGATGTCTATGTCAGAAGTTACCTCTGTCCCTTCTCACTGTGATAAACTTCTGCCACACGAGAGCCCTGACTGGTCAAGCCTGGTCCCTGGTCCCAAAGCTAAAACTTCTTCTTCGATCACAAATCCGATATCCTTCAGTGTGGGCTACCGCTCTGATCTCGTGGTTGGATGCAGTTACTCCCTCCCCTGAACCTCATCCCTTTTCCAACGCAGCTCTCCACCTGTCCCTCTCTTGTGATGGCTAACTTCCTACAGTCCGTAAAACAGCCCCTCCACAAAGACACCAGCATCTTTGAGGGCAGGTTTGGAAAACCAAACATAACCCTAACTAATAAATGTGTGATTTTTATTTTTTCATTTGTTTCTGTATTTGCATATTTGTATGCCAAGAGTGAAAAAAGGTGGGGGTGGGGGCGGAATCTCGTGGTGGAACACTGATTCCTTGAACCCTAACTGACCACATAGACCTTTCCCTAACAACATAAAAATGGAACTTACCTCCTCCAGGAAGTGTTCACCCAGAGCTGGTGGGGCCAGAAGGCAGGACGGGTCAGCCCAGGGTGTAGGCAGTAAGGGGCTTCATTGTCAGAAGTGATTTTTGAAATGATAATATCAATGTTCTGTTAATCAGCCATTTTCTCTTTTTGTGGAAGAAAAGTTTTCCAAGTTTTAACCAAATACAATTAAATTAAGTGGACTTTCTGTTAAAGTATTTTAGTGGAAATCTTCAACTGTAGAGACTTTGGAAAGCTTTAGAATAAATCCTGAAGAGAAACAGGACACAGAAAGTATTGCAATTTTTGGAATTGACTGAAAAATGGGATGTCTTCTGTATCTTAGCTGAACTTACTCTTAGATAGGTATGAAAATTTCTACTTGTACACCTGTTTCTTTATGTGAAAGAAAATTTCAAAATTAAGACTAATAAAAAATTCTTTGATCAACTACGAGTGAAGACAGTTTGACAAATCTGACTGCATTGTCTATCAAATAGGAATATGCAAAGACTAATTTTGACAGAGAAGGCTAATTTTAACTAAAATCGTTGACAAATTTGTAGAACTCAAGGCATGAATATAGAATCTGTAATATCATTATTCATTATTTCAACATATCAATATACAGGTATAGTTTTTCCTTTGAAAGAAAATACATTCATATAATTTAAAAGTATTAATACAGTACTCTTCCTTTTTCACTACATGTATATTTATCTTTTTATTACTGACATGTTATGTATATGACATAAAAAATTCAGTTTTCTGGTTGTCATTATTTATTTTAATTTGATTATCACTGAAAGCAATCATGTACAGAGGAAAGGAAGTTAAAAATGATCTGTTTTGGGTACGCCCCAAGCACCAGCCTGCCCAGGGTGCACATAGTTTCTTGTTGATCTGACAAAGCCTTTGACTTATGCATTTGACACAGCATTTTAGAAATGAAGCCCCAGTGGGGTTATGTTTCTAGAGAAATTAAGGTTTATCAGTTATGTCTTCCTTACTAAGTAGTAATCACCTTGGCTATGGGTTCCTAGTCCATTTTCACAAGTATGAAAGGAGAGATACAACTTCCCCCCTTGGACTCAATCCCCCATAATATATATGTAAGAGGGTTGCTCCATCTTGGCGCTAGACATTTGGAGCCAAGTCATTCTTTACTGAGACTGTTCTCTGCAGCACAGTATATCCACCAGCATCCTGGCCTCTACCTCTAGGTAGAGCGTGACGACCAAAATTGTCTCTAGAAATGGCCCCAGCTGAGAACCACTATATTAGACAGATATTCAGCAGCTTGTTTTCAAATGGGCCTGGAAGAAGCCTTTTTCTAGGTTGGTGAACTTGAACAAGGCTCTGACCATCACTGAGCCTCTGTTTTCTGCATCTGTAAAGTTGGAATAAAGCATCTACTTTGATTTGCCGTCAAGTTCAAAATGATAATGTATGTGAAGATGACTCAGAAACTCTAAATCTATTTGTGGATTTGTAAAGCAATCATTATAGAGAGGTCAAAATTTTTACACTGCAATTCAGTTGTGGAAAAAAAAATGTAGCTCTAAAAAGTATAATTGATTTCATCAATTTATTTGAGTCCCCAAAAAACTTAATTGGCCAATTAAAAGTAATTTCTTCTTTTCCAATTTAAAACGGGCTCTTTCATTGAACTTGACAAGTTCAGATTAAGAATCCAATCAATTTAGGGCTTTCCTGATGGTCCAGTGGTTAAGACTCTGTGCTTCCATTGCAGGAGGCACAGGTTCCATCCCTGGTTGGGGAACTAACATCTCACATGCCATGCTGCATGGTCAAAAAAAAAAGGAAAAAAATTAAATAAATCAATTCAAAATATAAAGGTCCAGGGAAGTTTCTCTCAAGATATCTCTCAACCTTTCTCTCTTTCTCCAGGTTGTGTCCATGTAGAGGCCATGAGGTAGGATAGATGGGCCCCTGAGCTGAACAGCTGGAGATTGTCAAGTAGAGTAAATTGGATCTTTGTTTTCCCTAGACACTTCAAGGATCAACTCAAGGGCAGGAGCTGAGCTCTGCTGGAATAGAAAGGTAAGATGACCACATCTACCCTGTATGCAAGACAGCAAAAAAGACACAGATGTGTATAGTGGACTTTTGGACTCAGAGGGAGAGGGAGAGGGTGGGATGATTTGGGAGAATGGCATTGAAACATGTATACTATCATGTAAGAATCGAATCGCCAGTCTATGTCCTATGCAGGATACAGCATGCTTGGGGCTGGTGCACGGGGATGACCCAGAGAGATGTTATGGGGAGGGAGGTGGGAGGGGGGTTCATGTTTGGGAACACGTGTACACCCGTGGTGGATTTATGTCAATGTATGGCAAAACCAATACAGTATTGTAAAGTAAAATAAAGTGAAAAAAAAAAAAAAAAAAGATGACCACATCTATGACTCCTGAGGTCAAGGAGCCCTCCCCGACTGCACATGCATACGAAGACTTCTCAGAGGTCAACAAGGGAGGGGACGCTGCTTCATAATAGGTGCTGTGAAGCTCCCATAGGCCTCTGCGCTGGAATCTATCTTGGCAAAAAGATGTGCACAGATATAAGGGAAGGCCCTGGGACAGAACAGATGTGGGAAAAGAAATGAGATAATTGGCCAGATGAGGACAAAGACCCAGAGGAACTGTCCCTATATAAATGATTTAACCACCTCTTTACTGTACTTCTCCTCATTGGGAAGGACGCCCATATTCTTTCTCTCCAGGTATGTATTCCTGTTTGTTTCTGCCCAAATAAACTATTTCTGTGTGAGCTCTCGCATGTGTTGTGCTATGCCAATAATAATAATACTCACTGCCCAACAGCCATTGACAGGAGAATGTTGGATTCCACCAAGAAAAGATACCCCGCATCCAAGGGCAAAGGAGAAGCCAATTAGGATGGTAGGAAGGGCTTTGTTTAGATTCAAAGCCTGTAGTTGCCAGAGATGCTTGGAGGGCTCAAACAACGCCTGTGTGCACCAAGACCCAGTGACCCCAGACAGACAGGGCCAGGCAGCTTTGCGTCTAAGTGTCTCCTGCGGAGGCAGTCAGCAGTGGCCTGCACAGGGACAGGGGCTCTGGCTGCAGCAGACCTGGGAGCCACGGTCTGTGGCCTAAGTTCTCTTAGAGGAGGTTGCTATTAGCCCCACCATAGAGCCACTGAGCAGATGACCCACAAACTGGAGAACAATTATATGAAAGACGTTCTCACATTGTTACAAAAATTCTAAGATGCACAACAGATTTTCCAATGTGGGGATCTGGCAAAGAGACTGAGAACCGGCAGGGAATTTGACTTTGGAGGCCAGTGGGATTTGATTACAGAACTGCCACAGGACTGGGGAAACAGACTCTTGGAGGGCACAAACAAAACCTTGTCTGCACCAGGACCAGGAGAAAGGAGCAATGACCCCACAAGAGACTGAACGAGAGTTTCCTGTGAATATCCAGGAGTGTCCAGCAGAGGCATGAGTTGACAGTGGCCTGCTGTGGGGTCAGGAACACTGACAGCAACAGTCCTTGGAGCAACAATGGCAGACTGGTGTAAGTCCTTTTGAAGGAGGTTGCCATTACCTTATCCCTACAATAGTTTGGCCTTAGGCCAAGCAACATGGAAGGAACACAATTCTGACCATCAACAGAAAACTGGATTAAAGATTTACTGAGCATGACCCAGCTGAACAAGACCCAGATTCCCCCACAACCAGTCCCTCCCATCAGGAAGCTTCCACAAGCCTCTTATCCTTATCCATCAGAGGGCAGACAGAATGAAAAACGCAATCGCAGAAAACTAACCAAACTGATCACGTGGTTCATAGCCTTGTCTAACTCAATAAAACTATGAGCCATACCGTGTAGAGCTACCCAAGATGGATGGGTCATGGTGGAGAGTTCGTGGTCCACTGGAGAAGGGAATGGCAAACAACTTCAGTGTTCTTGCCTTGAGAGCCCCATGGACAGTAGAAAAGGCAAAAAGATGGGACACTGAAAGAGGAACTCCCCAGGTCTGTAGGTGCCCAATAGGCTACTGGAGATCAGTGGAGAAATAACTCCAGAAAGAGTGAAGAAACGGAGGCAAAGTGAAAACAACCCCAGGCTGTGGATGTGACTGGTGATGGAAGGAAAGTGAGATGCTGTAAAGAGCAATATTGCATAGGAACATGGGATGTTAGATCCATGAATCAAGGTAAGTTGGAAGTGGTGTAACAGGAGATGGCAAGAGTGAACATTGACATTTTAGGATTCAGCAAACTAAAATGGACGGGAATGGGTGAATTTAACTCAGATGACCATTATACCTACAACTGCGGGCAAGAATCCCTTAGAGGAAATGGAGTAGCCATCATAGCCAACAAAAGAGTCCAAAATGCAGCACTTGGATGCAATCTCAAAAACCACAGAGTGATTTCTGTTCATTTCCAAGGCAAACCATTCAGTATCACAGTAATCCAAGTCTATGCCCCAACCAGTAATGCTGAAGAAGCTGAATTTGAATGGTCCTATGAAGACCTACAAGACCTTCTAGAACTAACACCCAAAATTATGTCTTTTTCATCACAGGGGACTGGAATGCAAAACTAGGAAGTCCAGAGATACCTGGAGTAACAGGCAAGTTTACCCTTGGAATACAAAAGGAAACAGGGCAAAGGCTACCAGAGTTTTGCCAAGAGAACACATGGGTCATAGCAAACACCCTCTTCCAACAACACAAGAGACAACTCTACACATGGACATCAGCAAATGGTCAATACTGAAATCAGATTAGTTATATTCTTTGTGGCCAAAGATGGACAAACTCTATACAGTCAGCAAAAACAATATCGGAAGCTGACTGTGGCTCAGATCATGAACTCCTCATTGCCAATTTCAGACTTAAATAGAAGAAAGTGGGGAAAATTATTAGACCATTCAGGTATGACCTAAATCAAATCCCTTATGATTATACAGTGGAAGTGAGAAATAGATTCAAGGGGTTAGATCTGATAGACAGAATGCCTGAAGAACTATGGACAGAGGTTTGTGACATTGTACAGGAGACAGGGATCAAGACCATCCCCAAGAAAAAGAAATGCAAAAAGGCAAAATGGTTGTTTGAGGAGAACTTACCAATAGCTGAGAAAAGGAGGGAAGTGAAAAGCAAAGGAGAAAGGGAAAATATACCCATTTGAATGCAGAGTTCCAAAGAATAGCAAGAGATAAGAAAACCTTCCTCAGTGATCAATGCAAAGAAATAGAGGAAAACAATAGAATGGGAAAGACTAGAAATCTCTTCATGAAAATTAGAGATACCAAGGGAATATTTCATGCAAAGACAGACACAATATAGGACAGAAATAGTGTGGACCTAACAGAAGCAGAAGATATTAAGAAGAGGTGTCAAGAATACACAGAAGAACTGTACAAAAAAGATCTTCATGACCCAGATAACCATGATGGTGTGATCACTCACCTAGAGCCAGACATCGTGGAGTGTAAATTCAAGTGGGCCTTAGGAAGCATCACTATGAACAAAACTAGTGGAGGTGATGGAATTACAGCTGAACTATTTCAAATCCTATAAGTTGATATTAAAATGTTGCACTCAGTATGCCAGCAAATTTGGAAAACTCAGCAGTGGCCACAGTACTGGAAAAGGTTAGTTTTCATTCCAATCCCAAAGAAAGGCAGTGCCAAACAATGTGCAAACTACCACACAATTGCCCTCATCTCACATGCTAGAAAAGTAATACTCAAAATTCTCTAAGTGAGGCTTCAACAGTATGTGAACTGAGGAGTTCCAGATGTTCAAGCTGGATCTAGGAAAGGCAGAGGAACCAGAGATCAAATTGCCAACATCCATTGGATCATAGAAAAAGCAGAAAAACATCTACTTCTTCTTTATTGATTATGCTAAAGCCTTTGACTGTGTGGATCACAACAAACTGGAAAATTCTTCAAGAGACGGCAATACCAGACCACATTACCTACCTCCTAAGAAACCTGTATGCAGGTCAATACACAACAGTTAGAACCAGACATGGAGCAATGGACTGGCTCCAAATTGGGAAAGGAGTGCATCAAGGCTGTATATTGTCACCCTGCTTATTTAACGTATATGCAGAGTACACCGTGAGAAATGCCGGGCTGGATGAATCACAAGCTGGAATCAGTATTCCCCCTGGTGGTCTAGTGGTTAAAAATCCTGGTTTTCACCCAGGTTTAATTTCTGGGCAGGGAACTAAGATCTTCCTTCAAGCCACTGCTCACTGCTCTGTCTCCAAGATCAGCAGAAGTTAAAAGTCTACGGCAGCAGGGGGTAGTCACAGTTCATACGCTAGTCTTAGGTATGTGCTGACCCATGAGCCATTCTTGTCTGGTTCCTGGGTATCTACCTTGGTAGGGAATCCTGCCTTGTCTTTTGGAGCTTTGTTGGGGCCTCTACCCTGGCATTCAGAGGTGAGTCCCTGCTCCCTGCAGCCATCTTATCTGCCACCCCAATCATTTATTTCAGCCTCTGCATCCCCCTGGGGGTCCAGGAACTCTCAGATGCGGGCCCTGCATCAAACTGGAGTCCACAGGTCTCCACAAGTCTGACCTCCTGGAAACCCTCCTGAGCCCTGGTTCCGGCTACCCAGGGGCCAGGCTTACAGGAGCTCTGGGCCCACCTGGGCTAAGATATTTGCATTTCCCCGGGGGCGAGTCATCCTATATTCTCTAACTGGGTGTTTCTAACCCCTGCTAAATGTCTTTGGTTCCATCCCACCTTCAACAACTGAGGTGTAACCTGGAGCTGACGAGCAGACACCCACACCTCATACTCCCTGCCCTGTTTTTTCTGTCTCTAAGCTCCCTTCTCAGACCTGCAAATCCATCTCCTCCCCTTCCTTCTGGGTGTGGCTTTCCCTTTACGTCCTGTCTTCTTTCTTTGCTACTCTGTAGTTTTCCTCTCCATCTCAGGGGCTTTATAGCCAAAGGGATTTTGGGAAAGAAACACATTTATCAATCATGAAAATACATTGAGATGTATTTCAAAAATATTACAGTGAGGGCTTAGGGCTTGGTGGTGGGAGAGGAATCCTCTGAACATGAAAAGCATGCTCCAAACTGTCTTCACCCTTCAGCTTCCTGTTCGCTCCCATGGAGACCAACTCCTGCCCTGGCAAAGCAAAATCTGTCCTAAGAGAGAATGTCTCCTAAACCTTTCCCTCCTCCTTGTCCTTGCAAGCTTTCCTTTCTTCTCATCCTCCTTGTTTTTCTGTCATCTCCTCTCTATCTGAATTTGGTTTCCTGTATCGTTTGCTCTTGGGAGCTATCCCCTGGAAAGAGGCCCCTGAGTTAGCAGAGGGAGGTCTGCTTGCTTCCTCCTCTTTGCTGAGGAAGCCGGCCTGATCCAGCTGCTCTGGCAACCAGTTTTCCAAGGAGAGCCGCCAAGCACGTGGAGCCTCAGCACAGGGAGCTGGGACAGCATCTCCTGATGGAAAAGTTATCCCAGTGGCTTCCTTCAGAACCACCTAGAAGGGCCAAGGCAGACCCCAGAGTTACTCAACGGCCTGAGGTGCTCAGCAAGCAATCCCCAGTGGCTCCATCAACAGATCCCTTTGAATTTCAAAGGGAATTCATATCCTACAACCTATTCAGGGTCAGCGTTGCATTCTTGATAGCACTCCAAACACACTACATGCACATGCATGCATGTGCGTGCACACACACACACACACACAATGCACACACATGGACACATCTCCCCTCCAGCTCTGTTGAAAAGCTTGGATTAATATAATGAAACTTCTTCTGCCTCATGAACTAAAATAACTCTGGCATCCCCTTCTGGATGGATTTTAATTAGGAAAGACACAGCATTTAAATTATGCTTATTACTTGCAGTTGCTTGTACAGGCTGTGCGCTTAGGAAAAGGCAATGGAAGTCATGTGAGCTGGAGTTTTTAATGGGATGGCTCTGGAAGGGGGAAAACAGGCCAAGAGCATTTTAAATCTTTTCTCCCCTTGTAGTCAGCCTGGCTGAGAAAAGAAGTCCAGGTTCTGATATCACCATCGTCATCACTAATATTCCTTGAGTGCCTCCTCCATGTCAGAATCCCAGCTAATAAGAATTTTATATGCATTATCTTATTTAGTCAAAAGAATTAGAATTTGACCAACAGAACCTATTAGAAGCCATTTCCAGGGGAAACCAGGGACAGACCCTTAACATGAATCAGGGATTCCTTTCCTCCCTGGAGCTGCCAGGTGCCTGTCACAGTATCTGCTAAGAGGACATGTGTGATGAATCAATCAGCAATAAACACATGACTGAATGTGGATGTGCTCAGGATGAATCAGATGGAGCAGAACCGTGTGTGGGAATAGAGTTGATCATTCCCTGGGGCTGAGGCCTGGCCACAGACCTTGTTTTTGTGTAGACCAGAGAGGCAGTGCTTTATTCCATTAACTCCTCAGTGGATGGATAATGTGATGGTGGAGTTTAAAATTTGGAAGAACAGATAGAATTTCTCTCCCCTGCCTCTTTCCCCAAAAGGTCTACTGGTATCTCACAGGGGATAAGCTTCCAGGCCACAATTAAGATTTTAGGCAAATTGTTAATCTCACTTGATCCATTTCCTCAACTATAACGTAGCTGTCTGTGATGCTAACATCTACCTCAGGGAATTTTCTGAAGATAATGAAAGATCAGATGTGTCGCTGAGGAATGGGGGCACCAATATATTAAATGGTGTTACCATCATTACTTATTCAATCACCCAAAAAATATTTGATTATCTATTATGCATCCCCTATTCTAGATGCCTCTTCCTTTTTTCTTTCATTCTTCATGTACAAATGTGACAACTGGACCATAAAGAAGACTGAGCACCTAAGAATTGACGCTTTTGAACTATGGTGCTGGAGAAGACTCTTGAGAGTTCCCTGGAATGCAAGGAGCTCCAACCAGTCAACCCTAAAGGAAATCAGCCCTGAATATTCATTGAAAAGACTAATGTTGAAGTTGAAGCTCCAATATTTTGACCACCTGATGCAAAGAGCCAACTCATTGGTAAAGACCCTGATGCTGGGAAAGATTGAGGGCAGGAGGAGAAAGGGATGACAGACAATAAGATAGCTGGATGGCATTACCTACTCAATGGACATGAGTCTGAAGAAACTCCAGGAAATGGTGAAGGACAGGGAAGCCTGGCGAGCTGTGGTTCATGGGGTTGCAAAGAGTCAGTCATGACTTACCAAGTCAACAACAATTCTATATGCTGGGGCACAGCAGTGTATGGGACAGACAAGACTCATTAGTGGGGCAGGGGAGACAGACAATAAATAAAGTAGGTAATTTCAGATTACAGCAAACATGAGAATAAAAGAAAACAGTGAAAAGGCTGTGATGGAGTAGGGTAGGGAAACTTTAGTCAAAATCCTCAGGGAAGAACTCTAACAAAAATCGCCTGTTAAGCTGGGATCTGAGTCAGAAGAGGAACAACCAGTATATATATGCCTGACTCCTCCACTGTTCACCTGAAACCATCACAACATTGTTAATCAGCTATACCCCAGTACAAAATAAGATAAATTTTAAAATAAAGAGGAGGAAGAAACCATGTGACTGGTGAAGAGCAATTCAGTCGACAAAAACAGCACATCCAAAGGCCCTGAGGCAGAAAGGACACTACAGCAATGCAGAGACAGGAGGTCAATGAGCTTGGTGAGTAAGAAGCAGGGATTCCAGGAGAGAGCTGGACAGGTAGACAGATGCCAGATCATGGGAGGACTGGGTAGAGAGTTTGGATTGTTTTCTAAGTGCAGTGAAAATATTTGGAAAATTTTAGTAGAGGAGAGGTGTGTTCTGATTTACATTTTAAAAGATCCCTCTGGCTGCCACATGGAGAATGAATTAGAACGAGACATATGTGGAAGTTAAGTGGAATAGTCGAAGGCAGAAGTGATGGTAGCTGGACTAGGGGGCAGCACCATGATGGAAAAGCTTGGATCCAGGCAGTAAGGGAACTGAGGCTAGAGCCCAGCCTGCTACAGCACCTGCCCCTCTGGCCCACTGTGTGCCAATAGAAATAGTCCTGCTTTTCTTTGGTTTTAAGCAGATTTCCCATTTAATAGAGATTCCTGCAGAGCCAGGAGGTCCCTGGGAACTGTTAAGGTCTATACCTGAGGGAGATCTATGTGCCAGTCGTGATAGGCATTGCTAAGTGTCTCTTCAGTTCACCTTCCTACAGTGCTGAGAGGGCTGGGACGCCCCAGGAAGGGCAGGAAAAGAGGGGAAAATGGGATCTTGGGGCTCCTGCAGAGTAGGGGGCTTCTCATCAAGAAAGCGCAGGTCTGAGGTTACAACCTGTTCCCATATAAGGGCAGCTAGTTTACTGGCAGCACGAGAGAGACCGTGTGGGGGTTGTTGGGGGGACAGCTGTGGGCGACGGTGGCCTCCGGTGCCGGCTGGGAGCACGCCCTTCACTGAAGGGCTCTTCCCTTGCAGCACTTCACATCCTCCAGAGATGAGGAGGAACAGCTGCAACACTCTGGGGGGCCTTGTCTCTCAGTGCCCTGGGTTAAATGCCACCCTGAGTTTTAGACAGCGTAATTCTTTGTTCACGGGTCCTTCTCGCTCATGGGAGAGTAATCTCTCTGAAAGGTATCTTATTGACTTTTGTATCCTTGGACCATAGCAAAGGAACTGGTAGGCCACCAGCAAAAATTGCTGAAGAGTTAATCCTGGAAGCACAGAGCTGTCATTGTCTCAAGCTGGATGGTAAGAATTTGTAAATCTTAAATCCAGGGATTCTCAGCCATTGTCTGTCACAGACTCTTTTGAGAAAACAATGACATCCATGGACCCTTCCCCCCCAAATTTATGTATAAAATTTTTTTAAATATGCAATTTTTTTAAACAGATGGGGAATATGGAGGGCCAGAAAACAGAAATGACTTATCCAAAGCCACCAAACTTTTCTGTGCCGGTCATACCCAGAAGGCCAGATGTCTTGATCGCCTACCCTGTGCACTCTGCCACACGTGGACTCTGCCACCGATGTCACGGGGAGGGTACAAAGATAACAATCAGAACCATTCCAAGAACTGGCCCTGGGCAGAGTTCTCAGAATGCAGCTGATGCAGAGATAGGCTGCCTGGGGCTGCCTGATCACCTGGGCCTGTCCCGGGCAGGCCGGAGGAGCCCAGAGTCCAGAAAACAAGTGACTGCTCATTTGTCTCTGAAAGCAAGGCAACGATACCAGGTGTGTGTTCAGGAACCCAAACCTAATCATAACCCCCGATGAGCTCATTTCAACCTCAGGGCACAAACATCTAGGAGCCCCAAAGCTCCACGCTTGCCTACAGGCTCATTTAAGAGGGAGTCGCCGAGCACAGCGGGGCTGGGGTGCCCCTCAGTCTGCCGGGCGTATCCCAACTCCCGCTTCCTGAGAAGGAGAAACAGCGCGTGCTGGAAGCAATGAAGCCAGAGGAGAAGCAGCGGGGACGGCTTCCCTTCCCTGGGGCTTTACAGCCTAAAAGCGCTGTCTTAGGCCACGTCACAGACCCCCCAGCACAGGTTGTAATGACTGAGGAGACCTGGAGGGGAAAAAAAAAAAAGACAGCTAGCTTCCCTCTGAGGACAGTCATTAAGCACCAGAGGTCCGGTTAAGCAGGACCCCACACCGAAGCCACCCCGGCCTCCCCGGCTGCACGCCCTGTGCCTCCCCGCGGAGGGCAGCTCGGCCGGCGCAGGCCCTGCGGGCGGAGGAGGCCCCAGGCTGCCACCCTCCCCTTCTGGACCGGCTCCTCTGCCTCACCTTTCGCCAGCCCGCCAGGCTCCTGACAAACCCCATTCTGCCTTGTTCAGCTCAGATGTTACCCTTTCCATGTTGCTTTTATTCTTGGACCCACTCTTTTCTCTGCGGAAGATGAGGACGCCTAACATTTATGCGCCTATTGTGTAGCCACCATGTGCGACATACAGTCGCTTGAGTCTCAGATCTAGGAATAGCCGGGCTTCTTCAGAACTCCTCTGCGTTTAGCTCGGCGCTCTGAGTCATAACTAACCATATTTCCTTTCTTTACCGCTTTGGATGCTGAGAATCTTAAAGCCGAATTTGTGCCCCCATCACTAGCAATTATATAGACTCTTAAGATGGGATCCAAAATTCTAAACTTGTCTCCTGCTTTACCTGTCCTTTATTTTATTTTTTATCCTTGATTTTAAAATGTGTTATAAAAGAAAAGGTCATCATGTTAATTTTTATTTTGAGTAGGTAAATCCAAATCCTATCTGAAATGGGTCATGATACAAATAAAAAGTTAGAAGTATTATATATACGTTGTGTGTGTGTGTGTGTGTGTGTGTGATTTGCATGATAATCTTGCAAACTGCAAGGCAAGTGGAGCTCAAAGAATTTACATCACTTATTCAAGGTAAGAGCTAGGTGTCAAATCAACATCTGACTGATTTCAGATTTCAAGCCTTTGACAGTCAAAACTGCCTGTACAGGCGGACTTGCTTATTTTGTATCAGGCTTTGTGCTGCTTATCCTCAGAATATTATCTCATTTATCCTGACAACCATCCTACAAAACAGCCACAATGATTACAGACGTTTAAGAGATGAAGAAATTGAGGCTCAGAGAGATCAAATGTTTGTCCGAAGGTTCTCCTCATGCTAAGATTCAAATCCAAACGCCTGAGCTTGGAATCTCTGCACTCTTTTCAGGTTCTTTAACTTACAATAGAGATAAACATATAAAAGGGCTTCCCAGGGGGCGCTAGTGGTAAAGAACCTGCCTGCCAATGCAGGAGACACAAGAGACGCAGATTCGATCCCTGGGTCGGGAAGATCCCCTGGAGGACGGCTTGGCAACCCTCCTGCCTAGAGAATCCCATGGACAGAGGAGCCTGGAGGGCTACAGTCCATAAGGTCACAAACAGTCGGGCACGACTGAAGCGACTTAGCACGCACGCACGCAAACATATAAAACACCAGACTCCTAATTGTTTGACTTATTTGGAATGCCCAACTGCCTGATTAAATCACAAAGGCTTATCCGCTGACAAATCCTAGTGGAGAAATGGGTGTCTGGGTAGAAGTAGGTATTTCTGAGTTTCACAGTTCTTTATGGAGCAGATGGATCAGAAACACAAAGTCTGTGTGCAATACTGGATTTTAAATACCAGCCTGAACACTGACAGAGGAAGATACCTCGCACCCAAGGGGTGGAAATGAAAGCCTTTGGAAAGGGCAGTGCTGCTCACAGGCGCCATCTGGCAGTAGAGGTGAGAAATTGCTCCCAGAAAGAAACCCACATACAAAATGGAATTCCCCCGAAGTATGAAGCAGTCATGTACGGACCTGAGAGTTGGACCAGAAAGAAGGCTGAGCGCTGAAGAATTGATGTTTTTGAACTGTGGTGTTGGAAAAGAGTCTAGAGAGTCCCTCGGATAGCAAGGAAATCCAACCAGTCAATCCTAGAGGAAATCAGTCCGGAATATTCATTGGAAGGACTGATGTTGAAGCTGAAACTCCAATATCTTTGGCCACCTGATGGGAAGAACTGACTCATTGGGAAAAGACCCTGATGCTGGGAAAGACTGAAGGCAGGAGGAGAAGGGGACGACAGAGGATGAGACGGTTGGATGGCATCACCAACTCCATGGACATGAGTTTGGGCAAACTCTGGGACATAGTGAAGGACAGGGAGGCCTGGCGTGATGCAGTCCACGGGGTTGCAAAGAGTCGGACACGCCTGAGTAACAACAATGAAGTATAATGCCTTGGGCCTCTTATGTTCTGAGCGCATAATGTACATATTTTTCTATGTACATAATGTACATATTTTCTACATACCTATCCTTAGGGAGATATGATTACCTTTATTTTATAAATGAGCATTTTGAAACTCAAAGATACTAAGTATCTTGCCTTAAGAAGCTTGACGACAGTTTGCAGAGCCTCCCTCAACCTCTGTTTCCGCTAGAGCAGGCAAACTCTCACAAGTTCCTCAGGCCTCCTGCCTTCTCTAGTCCTTCTCAGCTGGAATTACAGGTGGTCTACACTCCACCTTAAGCCATTTGTCCAGGCAGGAACCACATTAGCAGGAAGATCAATAGGGCTGGTGTTCCCCTTGCCTACAGTTGCCTGATTCACGGCCCAGAACTCCTGCCCCGGGGACTATGTCAGACGCTCCACCCTGAACTGCAGGGCGCTGTTACCCCATGCTACCCTCAACAGCTCCCCTCCCAGCGAGTGGGCGATGCTGGATTCTCCTCTTTGTCCACTAATCATTGACGAGGTGCTCTCAGGATTACAAAAAAAAAAGAAAAAAAATATCCTCATGCTCTCCTTTCTCCTCCTTCTATCCCGAACTATCCACCACAGCCCTGAGTGCAGCTGGGAACTCTGGTCTCGTTGACCGCCACGACACCACCCCGGGAGCTGTTGAGCAGGGGCCCAGGCGAGGCCACAGGGGAACCAGCCTCTGCAGCGAGACAGCTTCCCCAGACCACCCCTCCCGGCCCCGCCTCACCCGGGAACTGCTGAGGCTGCAGATGAATTCTTCCTCATCATTGTCCTCTGGAGAATATGTGCAGAGATGAGAAAAAGGCTAGAAACTTGAGGGCAGACCTATGCTGCTTCAATTTTCAAAAAGAGACAGTGATGGCTCCTTGATATTTCACTAAGTATAACATTCTTTAGAAACAAAGGATGTGTGAACAGTAAAGAAACAGTGAAGCATGAGAGCTGGAAACGTTTGCTATGAATAAATCATGTGAAATTAGCCAACTTACCTTTTGAGAAAACAGTTGTTTTACTGGGAGATTTTGTCATGCCAGTGGCACAGTTTGGAAGCACAAGGATTCCAAAAATTTTAATGGAGGACAAGTGCCCCTGGAGGGGTACCCAGTGAAATACAGAAAGGCCGATCTCTGCTATAACTCAGCCAGTGAATTAAACGAAACCACGAGGCATCCTTACTGATGCAGGATTCACAGTTATTTGACATATTGGAACAACCACAATAAAGAAAAATGGAATTTAATTGGTGGAAATGAAAAGTCTTAGGCCTCCTTAAAAACAACTAAGGGAAACTGTTCCTGGCTACTACAGGAAGGAGTAGCCAGCAGCTCAAGATAAAAGATCGAGGCTTTTGACCCCAACAACTAAAGGATACTGTTCCTGGCTACACAGGAAGGAGAAGCCAGAAGCTCAAGACAAAAGATCGAGGATTTTGACCACCACAAGCGAAGTGTAAGTGAGACTGTGATGCCATCGCTTAGAAAGTCCTGCAGCCGGGCTTCCAGTTTAAACGCACAACGGCAGAATGGAGCCTTGCGAAAATCTGCTCTTCCACAAAGCAGGAAGAACACTGAATCAGTGTTTTTAGAACTATGGAAATGAACAAACGTCCTACAACAATCCAAGGAAAATTTATTCAGGAAAAATGTCTGGCTCTCATCAAAAACATTGTGCTTTGTGCATTTAAACTTGTCCTATTCCTGTTTCCCTCATATTTATACGAATATATATGTATATGTTTCCCCAGGGGAGGAAATGGCAACCCACTGCAGTATTCTTGCCTGGAGAAATCCATGGACAGAGGGGCCTGGCGGACTACAGTCCATGGGGTCGGACACAACTGAGCGACTCTCAGTCATATGTACATGTCTAGATATATCTACATGCATATGATCTTAGCAGTGCCCCCGGTACATAACCACCACTTAATGAATAATAGCCTAAAGATAATGCTTCCTTCTTCTTCCCCTTGCTGTGGTTGTTGTGCCTCCAAATACGTATGCATATCTGTATATGCATATACACAGTATATAATACCGTACATAGCATATATGTATATACACAGTACATCCAGAGTATAGTAGTTTTGCCTCCATATATGATCAGTTGCTAGATCCCCTTCATTTTTCTTTCCTAGTTTTCATAGGAGCTAGAAAATCCTGGCAGAAGTAGTGGCCTCCTAGTCCATGCTAGGGCTCCCATGTACAGGGCTGGGGCAGGCTAGGTTGTCTCTGGGAAGTGAGACAAATGTGAATTATAACTTAGGATAAGAAGCAAGATTAACACATAAGTGTGGCTTAGACCCTGAACCTGTGCTGGTGTAAGAAGAGGGGCAGAACATGACGGGCAGGAGAAGCAGGGCAAACGGAAAGAGGGTGAGGGGCCCAGGCTGCAGGGAGCTCAGGAAGCCTGCAGGCCGCACCCCTCTGCCCCCCTCCACGTCCTCACCGGCATCCTTCACCCTGAATCTCCATCCACTCACTGTGCTCTCTGGACCACTGTAGGGGCTTGCAAACTGCTACCCAGAGGTACACCCAAGGGTCTCCCAACATTTAATTTTAAAAATTGTGGCCAGTTTACCGTTTGGGGGCTGCAAGAAGGTAATAAAGAGGCGTAGTATGTGAAGACCTGGGTCCCACACTTGTGTTTCAGCCAGAACAACAGCTTCATTTTCACTTCTCTTAACTACTGGAGTTTCTCTTAAAATTTAGCTTTGTTAAGAGTTTTCACTGCAAGTGTTTGGCCTCACATTGGTCTCCTGCAACATTGCCTGGTCGTCTCTGACTTTTGCCACTCTTTTCCCCTGCACTCTGCTCTAAATAAATCATGCCAACCGCTTCTTCATTAAGGTACCTACTTCCTGCTCCAGAATATCTGTTGACTTTTTATTATTCTCTGAACAAGTCAAACCCCCAGCTGAGCCCCTGGGCCCTCTTCAGTCAGAATGAAAGGAATGGGGTAATACCTGATGCTATTGAGAACCCTTAATGCTTGGCAGGCACTCAATACGTAAGTACCAACTTATGATATTTGATTGTAATTCAAGAGAACTTTGCATCCTCCCAACTTCTAGAATACGACCTTGCACACAGGGCCTTCGCAGCATACTTCATTGTACACAGCTCAGTTTCCATGGGGAAGCAAACTGGGCGATGTTTAGGAAGACTCTGAATTTCTACCTTCTGCAGAAAATGATGTGGTAATGTTTAGAAGTGCCTTCGACTTCCACCTTCTGTTGTCTGGAAAAATACCTACTTCTGGCTGGTCCTTGATGGAACTGTTGGGATGATCCAACTGAATCCCTGGAGTGGTTCATCACTACACCTGGCTCTTGGTGCCCCCTTGTGGCGATCTGTTGCTATGCAGCGTTCAACCAGAGAAGGGAGAGCTATTCTGCAGCGGGTGTTGACTCTCAGACGAACATCACGGGAGAATTAGCTCTTTTATCCTCACCGCGCTCCTCAGGTTGCTGCCGTTGGTTTCATGACTTATTCTAAGTACCATAACTAACAAGCGGCAGAATAGAAACTTGGACTGAAGCTGTTAGACTAGGGCTTGTGCTCCTGACAGCTATGCTAACATGCCAAGGGACATTAGAGGAGGCATATAAGGATGAATTAAGAGATAGACTTTCTGGAATAATGGAGTAGAAAGCTTGGCATGCTTTCTCCCAAGTAAAATAACAACTGAACTCAGGATATTGTTTAAAACAGTCATCATTGAAAGCCTCTGGAAAGATGCCCTATGGTGATATAGCAAAAGAGAAACATTTGTTCAAGAAAATCTAAAGTATCTCAATAAAAACAGTGAAAATCTGTGGTGTGTGAGCCCCACTCTGTTCCACTGCCCTCCCCACTAGCTCCAAGTTTTGGAAGTTCTGCCCAAAGCACGTGTAGCCAAACGCTGCATTTCTCCTGAGACCTGGGTCTGGGGCTGCGGTTTGACCCCAGAGGAGGAAGGAGGCTGCTGTTTCTCAACTTTCAGCCCCATTTTGCAGAAGCTGCATTCCAGAAAGTCATGCCAAGAGGACTAGGTCTCCCTCTTCTCATCCAGCCCCACCTGTGGGGCAGAAGCTCTTCCCCAGGCAAGTTGAGGGTCCCAGGGCCCTGGTTGCCCACACTTGCAGGGCAGAGATGATATGGGTGTCCACACCGCCTCCCACAGAACACACTTGCTAAGCAAGGACATCCCTTTGGGAAGAGAGGCTCTCTGGCCCAGCTTCAGTGCACTGCTACCACTCATCTGAACCTCGTGGGAAAGGCAGGCCACAAGAAGGAACAGCTCCACAGTTCTGACTTTATTTGGAATAAAGAGTGGAGAGCTTCCTTCCTAAAAGCACAGCTGAAAATACCCGTGATCTTCATGGAGAACAACGGGAAGAGACTGTTATCTGCGGGATACAGGCAAAATGGTGGACCAGCCAGAAGCCTAATTGAGAGAACCAGGGAGAGAGAGGCCCAGCAGAGCATCCCACTGGTCACAGCCGGCTCTGGGGGTCACTCTGCTCGCCTCGGGAAGCGTCAGAGCAGGGCGAGGACAGGGGCGTCACTGGGACGTGGAGAGGAGACGTTCCGGAGTGGAGAGTGTGGCGGGCGGGCCGGAGGGGAAGTCCGCACGTGGAAAGGAGGCCTGGAGACCGACTGCTCCTCTGAGCTAAGCACGAGGGGTGAAGAGAAGGGGGCGGAGCTCGGGGGCGAAGTGTCACTAGTTTGTAAGGTTTTTAAAGTGGGGGCTCTTCCATCCTTTGTGTGTGGACAGGATTGTGTGTGACCCAGGTAAGAAGGGGTAATTCATGACGTATGATGTAGAAGGGGTGTGGCCTTGGAGTGGGGAAACCCAGGCACATGGAGAGGACGGCCTTGCAGAGGATGAAGCGCAGGAGGAGGAGGAGGAGGAGGAGGAGGAGGGGCAGAAGGGGGAGGAGGGGGAGGAGGGGGAGGAGGGGGAGGAGGAGGGGGAGGGGGAGGAAGAGGGGGAGGGGGAGGAAGAGGGGGAGGGGGAGGAAGAGGGGGAGGGGCAGAAGGGGGAGGAGGGGGAGGAGGGGGAGGAGGAGGGGGAGGGGCAGGAGGGGGAGGAGGGGGAGGAGGAGGGTGCCTGCTCTCCTGGACCAGACAGGAAGGAAGCTGGATGCAGACACAGGACGATGTCCTGCATGGTCAAGGAAAGACGGGCGCACTCCCACGTGATGCCCTGGATTTTAAGGAGGAAAACAGATACGCCGGGGAAATCTGAGGAGTGAACAAAAGGGGTGGGGTCAAGCTGATCGACAGAGAGCGTGGGAATCCCCGGCAGCACAGTGTACCCAGCTGAAGTCAATTACTCAGCTCTTCATTTAAAGTGACAACAATTGGCTTCATTTCGTGGCTTTCTGTGGCTATTCCTGGAAAAGTTGGTATATAGAAACTGCTCCACCTATGAGGTGTGTGTGATGAGAGGAAAGAAGGGTAAGAGACACAGTGGAGGGGGTGGTGGGGGGTGGTGACGGAACGATCCATGAACCGTAAGTGAGGGAGATTGACGTGATATCAAGAAAAGGCAGATGAACAAAAGAAAAAATAAGTCAGCTCAGTTCAGTTCAGTCGCTCAGTCGTCTCTAACTCTTTGCAACACCATGGACCACAGCACACCAGGCTTTCCTGTCCATCACCATCTCCCAGAGTTTACTCAAACTCATGTCCATCGAGTTGGTGATGCCATCCAACCATCTCATCCTCTGTTGTCCTCTTTTCCTCCTGCCCTCAATCTTTCCCAGCATCAGAGTCTTTTCAAATGAGTCCGTTCTTCCCATCAGGTAGCCAAAGTATTAGAGCTTCAGCTTCAGCATCAGTCCTTCCACTGAATATTCAGGACTGATCTCCTTTAGGATGGACTGGTTGGATCTCCTTGCTCTCCAGGGGACTCTCAAGAGTCTTCTCCAACACCACAGTTCAAAAGCATCAATTCTTCAGAGCTCAGTTTTCTTTATGGTCCAAATCTCACATCCATACATGACTACTGGAAAAACCATAGCTTTGACTAGATGGACCTTTGTTGGCAAAGTAATGCCTCTGCTTTTTAATATGCTGTCTAGGTTGGTCATAGCTTTTCTTCCAAGGATTAAGCATCTTTTAATTTCATGGCTGCAGTCACCATCTGCAGTGATTTTGGAGCCCAAGAAAATTAAGTATCACTGTTTCCCCATCCATTTGCCATGAAGTGATGGGACTGGATGCCATGATCTTTGTTGTTTGAATGTTGAGTTTTAAGCCAACTTTTTCACTTTCCTCTTTCACTTTCATCAAGAGGCCCTTTAGTTCTTCTTCACTTTCTGCCATAAGGGTGGTGTCATCTGCGTATCTGAGGTTGTTGATATTTCTCCCAGGAATCTTGATTCCAGCTTGTGCTTCATCTGGCCCAGCATTTCGCATGATATACTCTGTACATACGTTAAATAAGTAGGGTGATAATATACAGCCTTGACGTACTCTTTGTCTAACTCAATGAAACTATGAGCCATGCTGTGTTAGTTCAGATCAGTTCATTTCAGTCACTCAGTCGTGTCTGACTCTTGGTGACCCCATGAATCGCAGCATGCCAGGCCTCCCTGTCCATCACCAACTCCTGGAGTTCACTCAAACCCATGTCCATCGAGTCGGTGATGCCATCCAGCCATCTCATCCTCTGTCATCCCCTTTTCCTCTTGCCCCTAATCCCTCTCAGCATCAGAGTCTTTTCCAATGAGTCAACTCTTCGCATGAGGTGGCCGAAGTACTGGAGCTTCAGCTTTAGCCTCATTCCCTCCAAAGAACACCAGGGCTGATCTTCAGAATGGGCTGGTTGGATCTCCTTGCAGTCCAAGGGACTCTCAGGAAGTGTAGGGCCACCCAAAATGGACGGATGGGTCATGGTGGAGAGTTTTGACAAAACGTGGTCCACTGGAGAAGGGAATAGCAAACCACTTCATACAGTATGAAAAGGCAAAACATAAAGGTTGGAAGAAGAGATTAGAGGTCTCCATGAGGCTGAAGAATTCCTGGCAAGAGAGGAAGATGTGGTCCATAAGTCAGATCATCACGTACTTGGAGACAAAGTCCGTGGTGGAATCTCAGGCTCCCAGGCTGCGGCGCTGCTAAGGAAGGTCGGCGAGTGGATGGGTGGGGCGCTGGGCGAGCTGCTTGCCTGCCTGCAGAAGGGAAGTCCCTGAGCTGAGTCCCTGGACCAGGAGACAAAGCCCGCAGATCACAGGCTAGAGTCTGGAGGTAACGTGACCACAGAGCAAGAGGAAAGAAGGCAACAGAGGGCAGCACGTGCCCCAAGGGAGCTGGGTTTGCTGTTGCTATTGTATGTTTTTTTGTTGTTTGTTTAACACCAAGGTAGAGGAATAACTGTAGGAAGCAGCAAGGACCCACGTGGAGGACCGTTCTCCCATCAGACCCCAAGCTGCGGGAGAGTGAAGGGCACACACTGGCTGGGGTCTCAACTCTGGCAGAGAGGTGAGGGAATTCTCAGAGGAGTATCTGAGGATGGATGAGTCTGCTGATCACTCAGTGGAAGTTCTTGGGGGGAGAGTTAAGAGGTAGAGGGAGAGGAGGAGTTAAGGGTTGGCTGGATGGGGTGGGGGCTGTGTAAAGACAGGCTTTTATTTTTCTAAACAGCATTAACTTTGCTGATTGGTAGATGACTTACATAATTTGTTAGTGACATACGTTTGTGGTCAGTCATCTCTGACTCTTTGTGACCCCATGGACTGTAGCCTGCCAGGCTCATGTCCATGGAATTTTCCAGACAAGAATACTGGAGTGGGCTGCCATTTCCTCCTCCAGGGGATCTTGCCCACCCAGGGACTGAATCTGTATCTCCTCCATTGGCAGGAGGATTCTTTACCTCTGAGCTGCCTGGGAAGCCAGCAACATTTATATGTCTATAAAAGTTATCTCCTCCTACTCAAAAAACTGACTAAAGAAAATTCCATTGGCCTCCAACTTTATTTTATTTTTTTAGCATATTTTAATGGCTTCCTCCGCTCTTTTAGACATTGTGGGCCCTCAATGGTAGTTGTAGTTTTGACTAGATTCAGCCCATTTGGAAAACAAACCATTAGGAAGCGCATTTGGGCTTCGTTTCGTGAAAGAAACAAAAAAACCCCTACAGTATCTATTTCATTAGCACATCAGCCCCTGGGGAGAGGTGAGAATACTCTGGAAAGAAAAGAACAGCAGGACTAGGGAAGAGATCAGCCAAGCCCCAAAATTCAATTTTGCTCTTTGCAGACCACACCTCAGTCAGAGCAGCGGGACTAGATAAGGCTCTCTGGTTAAGATGCTGAGATTGATATTCAGATGAAAGGTAATGTGAGGAGGACTTTCTCTCTCAGGTTGAGAAGTGTTTTCTTTAGGGAAAAATAGCAGGCAAAACAAAGGAAGTGCTGAGGCTTTCAAAGAAAATGAGAACAGCACAGGATGATGGAGAAAATAGTTTAAATGTCCCAAAGAAAGGCTGTGCTTGTCTGCACAGGTCAGGTCTGCCTGACAGTCAAGTCAGAAATGTGTCCAGCCGTCTGCAGCTCTGAATGCATGATAACAAATCCCCTGCAATGGTTCAGCTTTTGATTGCCTCAGCAATGGCATTGTTTGTGACCACAGAGACCCAGCTACTCTTCCTCTTGCTAAGAAACGCTTAGAGCCATTCACTGGGGCCTTATTTAAAGATATTACATTGATAAATTAAATGGAATAATATATCCAGCTTGCCTAGCACATGGGAAGGCTACTTTCTTTCCACTTCAGTTATTATACAAGCACAGTGAAACAATGGACGACACATATTGCTCTAAAGAATTGCTTTTCCCTCTGAATTTTAAAATTGCAATAACTGTAATACTGAAATTATTATTGCTCTTGTTGACTCTAAATCAGCCTCTTGGCATTGGCTGGAATTCTATGTGAAGTGAGTCTTTTCTTGGCCTCTCCCCAGCAGGCTTGGTGATGCAGCCTGGTCTAGAAAGTGGTCTTACAGCAATTGTGGTAATTGCCATCCGGATTGAGATGCTCCTGCACGTCAGTTAGGTGCTGTACTGGGCAGGCATTCTCCCCATTTCCCAGAACCGCTGTTGAGTGAGGTAGCAGCATCCTGGTCTAATGGGTGAAGAAACTGAAGCTTAGGAGAGTCTTGGCCAAGACTGTTTTATTCATGATGAAATTCATAAATAAAAGGTTTTATTACTTCCCTGGTGGTTCAGACGGTAAAGCGTCTGTCTACAATGCGGGAGACCTGGGTTTGATCCCTGGGTCGGGAAGATTCCCTGGAGAAGGCAATGGCAACCCACTCCAGTACTCTTGCCTAGAAAATCCCATGGATGGAGGAGCTTGGTGCAGGCTCCTGTCCATGGGGTCGCAGAGTCGGGCACGACTGAGCTACTTCACTTCACTATGTCAGTGGTGAAGCATAGCTAACCCTTGATTAGAATCTTCTGAAGAATTTTAAACTCTTTTCAAACTATTTTTTAAGCTTGGGTCACTGTGATCCAACACCAAAGGCATACCGTTGAAAATGGCAGGTGGGAATTCTTGCCCATCTTACTCTTTTCTTTTTTTGGCGGTGCCGGGTCTTCCTGCTGCACTGGGCTTTTCCGCAGCTGTGGCTAGCAGGGGCTTCC